>NC_058133.1:219925986-220054049 GCF_016433145.1 Gracilinanus agilis
AGGGAGGGAGGGAGGGAGGGTGTTGATATGCTCTTACTTTGAACTAAGTTAATAACATAATGTTTATAAGTGCTGAGGATTCTTTTGAAGCTAATACCTTTGATTTTCTTGGAATATTGTCAATAACTACATCTATCAAATCTGACTAGTAACACTTCTGCAATTTAGACAGTTGGCTGGGAATACTGATTAAGTTCTTTGTCCAATCACCCACTGCACTATAGATCAGAGATGGAATTTGAACTCACACTCTCTTCCTTCCAGGCTAGTTCCCTATCTATTGTGCCATTCTGCTTCTCTCTGAAGTAGAGATTTCTATCACTTCCTCAAAGTTCATTTTTGAACCTCTCATTTTTAAATAACAAAGATTTCAAAATAAGATGTCATGGAATTGTGTTATCTCTCTGGAAGGAAGGATGACTTGACTAATGACTTTGCTGAAGCTATACACTAAGTCCTAAGCCCTAGGTTTGAGTCATAGCCTAATGTATGTTGTTGCTTTGTGAGACCATAAGCAAATTGCAACAACTTTCAAGGAAATGAGAGGGCAGGAAATCATTATCATCATCATCATTTCCAAAGAGAGTATCCTTGACTGAAATCAATGAAGTTAAAGCCCAGTTGCAGTTCTATTACTGAGAGTTTTGTACTGGAGAAAGAAATCAATTACATTCTAGTTATGTGCAACATAAAGGTACCTTGGTATTGTTTCTCAGGTACTGTAATTTTCAACATTCCTTTGTTTTCATTCATAGTAGGGGATATCAGTAGAAGAAAAGCTTGGCAAAGCTTCCTTAAGTCAAAGCCAGGAAGCAAACGGAACAATGAAAAAAAGTACTAAATTTGGGTACAGGGAATTTGGATTCAAATCTTGGCTCAGCCTCTTAAAACCTATGCAAGGGGGCAGCTGGGTAGCTCAGTGGAGTGAGAGTCAGGCCTAGAGACAGGAGGTCCTAGGTTCAAACCCGGCTTCAGCCACTTCCAGCTGTGTGACCCTGGGCAAGTCACTTGACCCCCATTGCCCACCCTTACCACACCTATAAGAAAATACACCAAAGTACAAGAGTTTAAAAAAAAAAACAACTATGCAAACTGGTACAAATCTCTTGACCTCTAAGACCCTATTTCCTTTCATGTAAAATTGGGGAATTTAATTCAATTAGCATTTATTTAGCCTCTACTAGGTTCTAGGACTAGTACTAAGTGATTGAACTCTAACCCCTAAAACTTCTAACACTTCTGAAGCTACCATCCTATAACCTGAAATCTTTTCTTCTAGGATGTCTTTAAGTCATCCCTTGAGGGGCAAAGCCCTTTTAGATTTAAGGAAAGGGACTATTTGTAGAGGCACCTGGGACTTTTGTTTTTGGAAGTATGGAGACCACATTGGTTTAAGTACCATGACCTCTAGAGTTCTGAATGCTATTTAGGTGCAGTAGAAAAGTCAAAGTCAGTGGGAATTTTGGCAGAAAGCAAACATAATTACTGACCTGCCCAGCTATCTATTTTGAGCTGTTTGTCAATTGTATGGTTTATGTGTTACAAAAAAAAGAAAATCTAGCAACAAGAAACTACTTGGAATCTAACAGAAGATCAATGGAGGTGAGCAACGTTGCTATACTCAGTGGTGAAAGTATTTTTGGGTGATGAGTGGGAAATGACAGTGGAGCTGAATAATTCTGCCACTCTGATAATTAAATGAATGAATGAAAAAGCATATATTAAACACTATATGCAAAAAACTGAAACAAAGTGTCAGTTCTCGAGTTGCTAACATTCTATTAAAGGAGATAATAGATATATTTGTATATATATTTATATACATATATAGGTTTTAACTGAAAATCAGATGGAAAGGTACCATGGTCCTTTAGGTGTAGGAGCAAAGCTCATGGTAATACATCTTTTTTAATATGATTGTAATTGATAAAATCACAAACATTTCTGATGTTAATTCACTTGACAATTGCCATGGACTTTAGGGGCAAAGATTTCTTTTCTGGATTTTTAGTAGCTGAGGCTGCTGAGGAGAAAGGAGTTGCAGCACCTGCAGAAACAATTACTGGGTCATATCTGCATGGTAGCTTCTCAGGATTATGTTTTTAAGGGCTGAGGACACTGTCACTGCAGGTGCTCTTGGGCTTAACTGAAAGTTAATGACAGTTGGTCAGCAGTTAGCATCAATGGTTTTGATGAACATGCATATTCATAGACAAGGTTTATGTGCTGTATTAGGAAACAGCTGCAGAGAGCAGATAGGTTCCTAATTACTGGAAATGGAACTAATAAAGATGAAGAAAGATCCATTTCTTCAATGTACTCCTTACTAGAAATATTAATAAAATAATCCTGAAGCGTGTGTTTTATGTGTGATTGCATAAACATATATACACAATGCATATGTAAAATCATTAAAGATGTGACAGGAATTAATATTGCTATAGAGTACACTCTTCATCAGAAAATGTCTTTTTCATCTATTTAAGCCTATCATTATCACTGTGAAGCAAGTAATGGTCAAATATTTTCTCCCTACATTCCCTTCTCATTTTCAAGAAGTGGAAGACTGAGGCCAAAAGCTATAATAAAATCACACCACGGACAGAATAGGGCCCATTATTATATTCAATAGCTTAGATTTTATCTAACTCCTCTCTTTTTTCCCTTTTCCCTTGGAATTTAAGAGTTTCATGAATTCCAGTGATGTTTTGTAGTTCTATTGTGAGAAATAATAATTTGGGTTTTTAAAAATTTTTTTATATTTTGATTATTAGTACCAATATGTAAAATTATTGATGGAACAAGGGTCCCTTTCTGAAAAAATGTAAGGCATGTATTAATGAGGTAGATTAAGGATAAAAATCCTAGTTCAGATTTTTTGAGTTGATAAAAGTAGAAATCATATTTTAATTTGGGAATTTTTTCTGTTTTTTTCCCTTTTGTAGACACTGATCCACTTTAGTTTTTTAAATCTCTAATGCACATTCAGAATATAACTTGCAACATATTGGAAATATTATATCATTCCATAAATAATGCTCTACAATTAATCCATCAGCAAAAGAATTTTATCAGCTAATGTTTCCCCTTACCGGAAGACACACAGGTGTGACATAGTCCATTATCATTAGGTCAGCATTCTTCACTACTTAACTAGCAGATAAAATTAGTCACTCTTTAGGGAGGGAGACTTTGCAGGGCCAACATACAGCACAGTAATAATAGAAAATACTTTTATCCAGTTTAAATATCTTATTATCACAAAAAGACAGGCCCAAGCCTTTCCCCTAAGCATTCCCCATTTCCCTCCTGAAAAACTAAGGTCAATTATAAGAAGGATATATCTGATCATAGGTAATTCAAGATCTGGGATTATCTTGGGTATTCAAGGCTTCTTCCTATGTCTTCCTCCTTTATCCCAATATGTCCTTTTTTTCTTTTTTCTTGTACTTTGTCCTCTGAGAATTTAATGAAAGTTAACCCAAGTTAAAAAGATTGTAGGTGAAACAATTGCTGTAAGATAGACAAGAGAAATGTCACAATGTGAGCCAAAGTCTGACTGTGAAATGCAATGATAATGGAAGACCTGGCTTAAGGGATAATGATAAAGGGAGGAAGGACTTTGAATGCAAGATCTTTGAAGATAGGAATTATTTATTTTTTACCTCTGTCATCTCCAGTTCAATCACACTGCCAGGCACATAGTAGATACTTACATTTATCATTTATGCTTAGGACCTAGAATTGGAACCGGGGTCACTCATCCAAATCCCCTGTTCTTTCTCCTACATCATGCTGTCTTCCCTATTTTTCTTTAAAAAAAAAACAGCAAATATCAGGGTACATCTGTAGACAGCATTTTCCTGTAGTTAAATTTCCCCATTTTTCAGATTTTTAGGTATCTACTCCAGCTTCTATGTGTGTGAGTATTGTATGCACATAACAAACTGTCAGAAGCTGTCTTTTTTCAATCCTCCTACATCTATTTTGTTGCTGAAAGAAAGCCTGGGTCTGAATCCTGCTATGAAGATTGCTCAAAGCTATCTCGGTTTTCAGAAATTACAAAAGTTAAAAAAAAAAAGAAGTTAAAGAAAAAATGAGGAGTAAATTGGTTGAAGGTTTTGGGGGGAAGAGATTCCTTGAAGAGCTCCAGGTACAGGGTAAAAAGAGATGGTGATGTATAGGGGAGCCGAAGCAAGAAAGGAAAACAAAAAGAGTAAGAGAAGGAGAAAAGTCAATCAGAAAAGCTAAATCTCTAAGTGTTTTTGAAGGAAAGATCCATCTTCTCAGTCAAAGCACTGAGGTATAATGTAATAATAATAACTAACATATATATGTATATATATATAGCCATTAGCAAAACAATTTTATTGGTTAATAGTTCTTTTTCAAAGGAGAAATACAGGTGGGACATAGTCCATTATCTTCAATGGATGTATATACATATATGTGTGTGTATACCCACATTTATTCATGTATACATAATTTTAAAGTTTGCAAAGCACTTTACATATATTATGGAAACAAGTTATGTATATATGTGATCTCATTTGAACTTCACAACAGTTCTGTGAGATATGTCCATAAGTATCCCAATTTTATAGATGTAGGCACTGAGTCTCAGAGAGGGTAAGTTAATTTCCTATGGTCACACAGCTTGAAAATTCCAGGGTAGGAGATCATCCTTTCATCTTTTCCATTTCCTCATTTTGGAAGGGGAAGTTACAACTAAACTCAGTCTACAGTAGAAACCACCTTTAGGATTTTAGCCAAGGGAATATTTTAGACAAATCCAAGTAGGTCTTTTCTTCAAAATGTTAAGAAACCTTAAAATACGGATTATTAATTTAAAAAATCATAAAATCTTGGAACCCCAAAATTAGAGTGACTTCCAGTCAGTACACCAAAGATGAAGATCCCTAAACAGTTAGGCTTTATATTATTCAAATAGTTATTGGTTTTCTCTCCATCCATTCTGAGACACATTCAAAACACAAATTTATATGTTAATTTTATCTATAATTTTATCTGGTACAAACAAATCTTAAAATACTATCTAAATACGGGGCAGCTGGGTAGCTCAGTGGAGTCAGGCCTAGAGACAGGAGGTCCTAGGTTCAAACCCGGCCTCAGTCACTTCCCAGCTGTGTGACCCTGGGCAGGTCACTTGACCCCCATTGCCCACCCTTACCAATCTTTCACCTATGAGACAATACACCGAAGTACAAGGGTTTAAAAAAAAATACTATCTAAATAGCAAGTAAGCAAACTAAAAGAATAGGAAACTCTTGTGAATGGCAATATCTGCAATGATAAAGCAAAGAATAACAAAAAAATTTTTTTGAATTCCCAAATCTCCACAGCATCTTGGTATAGGCACAATCAGTCACATCCGTAGTGGATTCTTCCAGCTAACTCTGGAAAATCTCCAGTTGTTCAATTCTTATAGTAAGTAAGACTCTAGATCACTTTCTAAATGTAGGATTCTCCATTGGTGCTTTGATATCTGTTGCCACTGTGGCCATTCCTCTCAACCCCCCTTGGCATGCCAATTCAAAAATTTCTTGAACTCCCTTCTACAGCCCATATATTTAGCAGTTTAGTCTTTTTTTCTAGGCTAAAAAAACTATAATGATCAGAAGTTCATGTAGTTATATTTGGAAACTTCTCTCTGATATGCAGGGATCAGTCTAAAGAGCAAGCACATGTATACCCCAAAAGAAACCATAGGATGTAAGAAGTTTTCAAAATCGCTGAAAGGCCATTTTTTTAATGCCCTGAAGCTTGGATGTATAACCTGTAATTAAAATTTGAAATCAGTTCATGATTAAATTTTAAAACCTAAGTCTTTTCGATGCATGTTGAAATTTGGGCAATAGACATTCTTCATCTACTTAGTGTCACCTATGGGACTGGGCAAGCCAAATGCCTATGGATCATTATAGCTCTCCTCCAGGAGACTCAGCAGTGTAGTAAGACTTGATGTAATCAGCACAAACAGCATCTGGAAAACCACACCATCCATGTGAAATCCTTCCTCAACCTGGACCCTGCACTAGATCTCCTCTATCATAGGGGTATTTTAATTTCTCAATGTCCCCATAGTTGTGCCACCTATTACAGAAATGTTCTCAGTAAACTTTGCCAATTCAGTTGATTCCCCATCTTTGTTCTCTTTAGTACTATTTCTTCTTCCTTTATAAGCACACATGGGATTGTAGTCTTAGATTCCAAGTATGGTGGTTTCACTATTCTTGATGGAGAAAACAGTTTGTTATGAGGATGTGTGCAAATTTACCCCCATTTTTCCTCTGTGTTTCTTCTTTTATTTCTGTCATGGGATAACTTTGATTAGCTGGATTTCCTACCAAACTTTTTTAACTGATTTTGTTATTCACTGCTTCTTACTAATTTATGAGATATGCTTATAATAGGCTATTCTTCCTTGTAAGAGTTTATAAATGAGTTGGTATTTATTCCCAAATTGATTCATTCTCTGGACTTCTCCAAATCCTCATGAGCAATCTTCCCACCATGAAGAAACCTCTGCCTTGAAGTCCACTCTCCTGAATTGATAGACTCTTAAGACCTAGACCACCATTTCATAACAGGCTCTAGCCTGGCCAACTTCAATCCCAGCTAACCTCACTCTTTGGACTTTTTTACCTCTCACCAGAAACCTTCCATCTTCTCCTTCCCCTAATTTCCAGCTTTATGTTGTGTTGTCTTTCCCTTTTGGATGCTAGAATCTGTCTTCTTTGTTTTAGTATCCCTAAACATTTAGTATAGTGCTTAGCACATAACAAGTGCTTAATAAAGTAAATGAATTCAAACAATCTACTGAAAGATCAAATACTGAAGCTAAAGCTTAAATACTTTGGCCATGTAATAAGAAAACAAGACTCATTAGAAAAGACTCTATTAGAAAAGATTGAAGACAAAAGGAGAAGGGGATGGCAGAGGTTGGAGAGGTTAAAATAGATAATATTGTGGAAACAATGATCCCAAAGTTAGACAGACTTCAAGAGATAGAAGAAGATAGAAGTCCTTGGCATGCTATGATCCATGAGGTCGTGAAGAGTTGGGCATGGCTGAATGACTGAAACAACAAATGTTCTATCTGTCTAGTTATACAGATATCTATCCATATTCTACTTCAGCGCTACTTTTGGTATCCATCCCTGCCCTTTAGACAAGTAAATTATATATGTGCTGACTACTTTCTAGATTCTTTTAGTCTTCATGTAAAAATAATTTTCCTCAATTAAATTTCTGGATGAAGTTATTATAGTTGGTGTTGCTGTCATTTCTGTCATCAAGTTCCCATTTAAATTTTTTTAAATCATGCAAATAGTTGAGGGTTAAATTGTTTCAGTATTAATACTATATCTTTTTATCGATGTTCTTTCTTCTTGTTTTTTACTCATTCTGACCTTAGCGTTGTTGTGTTGATGATCTCAACTAGAGTTTGATGATCAGTGTATATCAATGGCTGTCTCAGGGATAATTTGCACATTAATAAAAAAGCTTCTTTCTGCCTGTTGAAAATATAATCTGTTTTTTCTTTATTATACTATTTGATGTTTGCCATGTTCAGCACCTAAGGACTTTCTCAAAATACTCATGATATCAGGGCATTCAGCTTGTGTTTTCTACAATCCTTTGACCTCTTTCATTCCTTCTTACTGAAGGAATGCTTTCATATATACTTATCCACATCTGCACCTTTGCATTAAAATGACCGAGAATCTGAAGGTTTTATCAAGTTCTTCATAAACGTTTTTTACCACTTCATCCTCAGCAACCAATGCTGGTAGTTAGGCTGCAATTATTTTCACAATGGTCTTTCTACAAATATTTGTCATCAGTACTATAATAATGGTAATCAAATATCCCACAATATGTTTTTGTTGCTTATTATAAGGATTACTCTAACAACTCCTTTCTTTTTCCAAAAAAAAAATACCTGTGAGCTATTCTACCATATAGCTTGGACTCCTTTCTTCTGTATTTATTTAGAGCAAGAATATCAAAGTTGATAGGATTCAGCATCTTTTGTAAGATTCCTATTTGTTGGATAGTAGACAAGAATCTTGCATTAAAATGCCAATCGTCAAATTAGAGCTAATTGGTGTTCTAAAAACTCTGCAAATTTTCAGCAATTTCTTTTCTTTTTTTCTGCCACTCTGCTACTGCCACTGCAGAAGCAGAAAAAAAGCCACTTCTAAAAACTACTTTAAAATTTTGTTGTTTTTTAAATGGGGTTCCATGGCCAAACTAATTCATGACTGGTTGAACAACCTACTTGTGATGTGATTTTCATATTTAGCTAGGTCGGTTTTGGGAAACATACCCAGTCTTTGGCTAGGGCCATACCCATAACCTTTCCAGCATGGCACAATCTGCCAGAGTTAGAGGTCCACTAGCAAAGCCTTTGAGAATTGAGAATCCAGGGTCACTTCCATGCCACAGTGAGACATCAGAGTACTACTTTGTGGAGCTTGTCCATTAGTACATATAACTAGGATTGACAATATAGTAGACAACAAGATAGGCCCAGAGTTTCATAGGAGGAAAATTGTCTGAACTGTCTTTGAAAGTTGCAAAGCTCCTTTATTGACCCCAAGCTTTCCTTTAAAGGAAAGCTTAATTTTTTTCAATATTAGCATCTAACTGATGATATAATGCTGCTATATGGCAGAGATGGGAGGTCCTGGGTTCAAATCAGGCCTCAGACACTTCCTAGTTGTATGATCCTGGGCAAGTCACTTAACCCCCATTGCCTAGCCCTTAGCACTCTTCTGCCTTGGAATCAATATATAGTATTGATTCTAAGACAGAAGGTAAGTGTTTAAAAAAAAAAAAAAAGAATGCAGTACGACATATAGAGAAATAGAGAGTACTTCACTGGCACCCTTCTACGTCCTTTCTCTTCTTATGGAGTTCTCATTGGGATTAAGTTAAACTCATATTTGCCAGGGCCAATTCTCCCCTGAAACCACAGTTAAATCTTTATCTGCTACTAAGGATCATACTCTTTGCACTTGTGTGTCTCTGCTCCTTCAACTGTGCCTATAATTCTTTAAATTGCCACTGAGCCACTATGTAGAGTTTTTCTTTCTAAGTCAGTAATTCCACTGTTAGTCAGCATGGCTAGTGGGGTGAGTGGGGGTGAAGGGAAAGGAAAAGAAAAATCCCCTCACCAATTCCTCCTTGCTGCTCTCTGGTATAGTTTCAGTAGTCTCACAACATAAAGCAGTCTAAAGACTGGTCTGTCTCAGAGATGATGATCTTAATTAAACCTTTTAAGGGATCTTTGGGGCTTATCCAATTATTACCTAGCCAATGATATTTCCCTTTGATGGGGTAACCTAGAATAGTCCCATCTTTACCATTAAACACCAGGCCATTACTTTTTGGGATTACAGGAACTGGTGACAAAAGAATCAACTGGATGGAATCTAAGTCCCAATGCCCCTACACACACCCAGTTTTTGTAATCATAAATTTTCCCTTTTGTTTTTCCCTGGGGGCTGAACTAGATTATCTCAAAGATCTTCTTCCTGCTCTGTGGAGTTGTGGTGATGATGGTGATCATGATGATTCTCAGCACTTTGCTGATATGTAGCACTTTAAGGTTTACAAAGCACTTTATATACGTTAGTTATTTGATCCTCACAACAATCCTGAGAGGTAGGTGGTGTTATTGTTGTTGTTGCCTACACAGAAGGGAAAAATAATCTCTCAGACCAGTTGATAGATTATAAATTTGTTTGAGGTTCACTGAACCTGATTACAGGCTGTCTGTGACTTAGTAGTAGATAAGTCCTGAGGAGCTGAGACACATATAAGTTAAATGTATTGCCAACAGTCACACAGCTAGTAAATTTCAGGGAAAAACTTAAATCCAGTTCCTACTGATACCACACCCTGCACTCTATACAGTGTGAAATCATTGTCTTTTGTTATAATTCATAGGATTTTAGAGCTAAATGAGAATTTAGAGGCCATCCAGTTAAAACACCTCAAGGCTTTGAGAAATGATATTATCCACAGAGGCACTATAGAAACTAAGATTCAAGTCCATTTCTTCTGGCTCCATATCCATTGCTCTTTTTTTATTACAATGATTTTTTTTAATTCTATCAGTATCTTGCTCAAAAAAGCATGATAGTCCTCTAGTACCTCTTGATTCAAATCCAAATTCTTATTCTGGATTCCTCTACTTCAACTGCAGACAAGTCAGGCTCCCTGACATTCTTCCTCTAAGCTTTTTCTCCTGCTTTTCTTATAAAGAAAAGGGCAGGAAGAAGGTTTGTTGGTTGGAGAAAGGAAGGGTGCTGATGCCAATGCTGATTACTAAATACAGTCCTGCATAGCATCATTTGGAGCTGGGTTCTTAATAACTACTTTGTAATGATACCAAAGGTGATGCTTTGGTTGAACCTTTGTTGAGAGAAGGAGCATCTAACTCTTCTTGGTCACCATCCATCATGCTATTAGGCTTCATTTTTTCAATAACTAGAGGTGATAACTGGCAGTCACCTTCTTTTATAACCCTTAACCTCCTGACCTAGCATCAACTCTAAGACAGAAGAGGAAGGGCTAGGCAATTTGAAGTTAAGTGACTTGCTCAGGATCACATAGCTAGAAGTGTTTGAGGCCAGATTTGAACCCAGGTCCTCACAATTCCAGGCCTGACACTATATCCATTATGCTTTCTAGCTGCCCCAGCATTCACTTGATTTTTGTCTTCATGTTCTATAGTCATTGAATGAAGAAATCACAAATAGTACATGAAAAGTTGCTATATACTGCTTTCTATATCCTGCAAATGCTCTTTTTACTAAGATGACTCCTTAAGGGAAACTATCATTGGAAGAAAAGGGTAGTCTACCTCTCTCTCCCCAGGACTCACACTTGCACCACTCCTACTCTAAACCCAACCATATGGTTTGGATAAAGTTCACTTCTGGTGAAGTTTGGCCTCTAATTAGCAGAATTAGATTCTTTATACTTATTGACTCATTCACATCCCCCACCCTAAATACCACCCCAGATAATTTTATTATGGCTTATGCCTAGAACCTCCCTGAAAAGGGAGAGGAGGAAAAGAAGTAACCTATACATACTACGAATAGGAGAGTTACTTTATTTCCACAGAGAATGAAATGTTAAACATAGAATCACAATATGCATTAACAGAATGAAGAAAACAGAATTTAGTATCTATAACTTTGGTTACAGTTAGCTGGCATAAGTCTTATAAAAACACAATTTTGCCATATTGATAATTGGCCGTTTTGTATTCTTCTCCTTCCTGGTATTGTTCTAACCACTCCCGGGACTCAAAGTAGCCAGAATGAAATTTTATCAGTAGCTAATTCCACAAATATAGAAGATTCCCTTCTGCTAGCACAGCAACTGCAATCCACTGCTCCAGAGGACTCTGTGGCTACTTCCTTTCCATTGTACAATGCCACTTCCCATATGTGAAGATCTCCAGACTTTTCACACTCACAAAAGTCATCAACTCAAGGAAAGGAAAGACAAGACACAGCTATTACCAAGAACCTAGGCATAAGCTTGCCTAGTTACTTGGGTAAGATGGCTATGGCACAAGGTTAAAGAAGAGCCCTTATCCTTCCCCACTGCTCACTACACCCATATCTTGACATCTGGAAAGCCAAAGTCAAAAGAATGCTAACTCTAGCAGCATCCCACACCAAGGGACAGCTCAGGGTCTATCACGTCATATTTAAACACCAAGTCCTTTCAACCATAGGTCACCACTTGGCCAGAAGTAGCTTCAAAGTTCCTACAAAGCTGGTTAGAATGCAACAAAGAGCATTTATGCTTGCTCCATAAAATAGCACTCTTCAAAATAGGATCATATTGTTGTTGTTCAGTTGTTTTCAGTCACTTCTAGTTTTTTGTGCCCCCTTTTGGGATTTTCTTGGCAAAGATACTAGAATAGTTTGCCATTTCCTTCTCCAAAATTAGGATCCTGGAATCATAGATTTAAAGCTGGAAGGGATCTTAAAGATCATTCCTATTTTACATTTCTCATTTACAAGTGAGAAACTTAGAGGTTAAAATGTGACTTGTCTAAGGTCACAAAGGTAGTTAATGCCAGAGCTTAGATTTAAATTTAGGTTTTCTGATGCCAAATTTAGCACTCCTTACACTTTAATAAGCCACTAAATCTCAAAAAAGAAGTACAAAGTGATAACATTTCCATAATCAAACCAAACTTACTCTTAAGTAATGGCTTTCAAGACAATATATTTAAGAAGCTTTTCATGTAAAAGTAATAGTATGAAGAATTTTTTTATAATCCTTCACATAAAAAACTAAATTGTATATACAGGCATTCACCTAGCTGAATCTCTTTGCGTTACTTTTCTTCCTTTGTTATTGTTTATCATAAAACTGATAAGTCTGGGATAACCTTCCTGTCCTCTTCAAAGCTTCTTCGAAGTTTAGTAGCAATAGCTAACATTTACATAGCACTTAGGATTTGAAAAGTGATTTATATAATTATAAGCTCTTAATAAATGTTCATTGAATTAAAATTACTTCAATCTCATGTGATCCTCCCAACAACCTGTGAGGTAAAGACAACAGAAATTATTATTCCCTCGTGATAAATAAGGAAACTGGTTGAGAGAGTTTATTAAATGACTTGCTTAGGATCTCATAGCAATAAGGGCTGAAACAAAATTTGAATCCAGGTCTCTCCTGACTCTAAGTACAGTAGTCTAACAGATTGTCAGAACCTAGTACATTTTCAATCAGCATTCCTGCTATAATGTTCTAGTCACTTAGAACTTGCCAAGTTGACAAGAAAGAATTTGCCTGAGTTGAGAGAACTTTGAAACCCATTCCTCTGGAATTATGGAATCAGAGTTAGAAGGAACCTTAGAAGCCATTGGCCTCATCATATTATATAAAAGGTAACTGAGTCATAGACAAGATAATTGACTTGTCCAGAGTCACATAAACAATAAATATCTCCAGCAAGATTTGAACTGAGGTCTTCCTAATTTTTAAGAAAACTTCATTATTTACTAAGTCACCCAGCCTCTCAGGCAAAATCCTAACCTATATGGGATACTCTCTTCCAGCTCTCCTCTCAGGGCTGAATATGCACTGCCGAGACTTTGAGGGGGTGTCACCCCAAAACTAGGTGACCTGGATGGTCGTGCTGCCCCACAGGAATTGGGGACGAGGCTTCTCTATAAGATGAGGTATTGGGTGCCCCAATTCAATTCTGAATGAGGGCAGGGTACACGCAAGCCTCGCCCGAGGTCAGTCAACTTCACAGTGAGTGGTCTGGCCCCAAGATGGAGGCAGCCAGACCAAGCTGTGATTCCCCTCTCCCTCGTCTCTCAGGCACTCTGGAATGCCATCTGACTAATGAATGTCTTTTATTAATATCAATATAGGTATTGGGAAAAGGGGTGAAGGGCAGAGGGACTTTGGGGTGTCCTCTTCTCTATTTCTATGGGGTCCATCACTTGGGTGGGAACCTTTGGGGTTCCCACACCTAAGCATCTCCCCTCTTGTCCCTTCTCCTTCTGTTTCTATTTCTGGAAAGGGTCTCTCAGCAAGGTTGGGTAATGGGGGAAGGAGCCTAAGGAAGCTCCCAAAATGAAGTCCCAAAACTTAGCTAACTCCATGATTGAAGTCTTGCTGGGTGAGAAGCAATGGGATGCCTTTGACCAGGGAATCAGGGTTTCAATGTCCAAAGAAAGATCCTCAGGAAGCCCTCAGGACTGGATTCGAGCTGAGATGTTCTCCTCCTTCCTCTCTCAGTCCTCTGCCAGAAGTCCTCTCTCCTCCTTCCTCCTCCGGAGAATTACCCAGAATTCTCTCTGGTCCCAATTGTCACCAACTGTCACCAATGGCCTTCTTCTGGTTCTTTTTGTCCCATACCCCATCCTTTCAACAGTCAGCCATAAGTTGCAGTTTGTGATAAATCAAATCAAATTTTACTATTTTTAAGTGTTCTTTATTGCTAACCAATGAATTTTTTTTTGTTAAATAATTTCAGTCTAGTCCAGCCTTTCATGACACCTTTTGGGGGGTTTTATGGCAAGTGATTTGCCATTCCCTTATCCTACTCATTTTTCAAAGAAAGGAACCTGAGGTAAACAAAGATAAATGACTTGTCCAAAGTCACAGAGCTAGTAAGTGTCCGAGGTCAAATTTGAACTCTGGTCTTTCTGACTCTGGGCCTAGTGTTCTATCCACTGTACCACCTAACTGCCCTAACTAATGAAATTATATGGTAGAATTTTTTTTCCCTCATACCAGGTCTACCTAAGGCCTATAATTCATATGAGTTCCCAGAGTCCTATTGTCATCTTTTAAGATTATCCCAAATCTATAATAAGTGTTATTAGATGCTCAAAGTAGTTAAAGTAATACAATAGTAACACTTTGCCTGGACAGAACAGAGAACATTGTGCTTCTCTATCTTTCAAATTAACTATATTTTCTAGCCACTGAAATGATTGGTCAACCAAAGTGAATTGTTTATTGTCATGTATGAGTGAGACCAGAATAATACCAATCAAGGATATTCCACCCATCCAAATTGATAGGGTAAATGTAATTAATTTTATCCTTTATAGACCCAAAGATTAATCAGCTCTTAAAACAAACTGCACTTGGGTATTCATTCAACATATATTGATTCTCTGATTTATATAAGGCACAGTGCTAGTTATAAAAGCATGTGTTTGGTAATGGGGCACAAAGGATAACAAATTGAATTATTCATAATTCCTGATCTCAGGAAATTTTAATTTTCGAGAGGGAAAATAACAAATGTATACAAATGACTAGAATGAAAAGAATCATGTGTTGTGAGACCTAAACCTCTGTTAAGAGGAGAAAAGGAAAGAAGCAAACATTTATGAAGTTCCAACTATGTGCCAGGCACTGTGTTAAGTACTTTACAAATATTATCCCATTTAGTCCTCTCAACAACACTGTAATGTGGGGGCTATTATTTTTCCTCATTTTATAGTTGAAGAAACTGAGGCATACAAAAGTTAATTTTTTACTTGATCTTGGGCCTTGATCAGGACCACATAGCTAGTAGGTATTTAACAATCAGATTTTAATTCAACTCTTCCTGGATCCAAATTCACTGCATCATCTAACCACCTCTATCCTCTAGCTATCTACCAGCTCAAAAATAAATATTCTATCTTAATACTGGACAAGAAAAAAAACTCATTTGAGTGAATTTGACAGTTATATTTGAGGACTTGAAGAAGAAATAGATGGAAGAAGGACCAGAACTAACATTGTTCTGTAGCAGTGTGGTACAATTCATACAGGAAAAAAAACATATGGAGGGATTCCATAGGGGCATATTTGTCTTAGAAAACCACATTTATATATCCACAATTTGGATCCTCTTAGTTGCTGGTGGTCTCTTTTTTCAAATTACCTTGTATTTGCTATAATATATTTTTTGTACATATGGTATGCCGCCAATTGAATGTAAGCTTGAGAGCAAGTACTGCTCTGTTTTTATAGCCTCAGTTTCCAGAATAGTACCTTGTCCATAGTAAGAACATAATCAATATCCATTGAATTAGATAGTCATGTACTGAAATTGTGAATTGAACAAAATTGTTCCCAAAGACAAAGGCTTACAAATACCTGGAGAGAAATCAGAAATGGATCTTCCTTCAGCATTTGCTATGAGAAAAGGCACAAAACTCAAAGCCTGTCCCTGAACAGAAATATAAAGGCAGTTTTCTCACTAAAGAAGCCATGGGATTCAAAAGAGAGAGAACCTTCTGGACCAAACAATCTTTGTGGAAAAAGAAGACATGATATTTACACTTCTAGCCAGCCAGACAACTGGTACTGAAACCATTAGCTCTTAGAAAATCAGAGCATTTACTGAGCAAATATACTTAGGGGCCTGAAAAAAGAATCTAAAATTTTCATTCCCTATGTTCATACCTTCTGTTGGGCCCAGGTCTGGCTAAGGTAATTCATCCTCTTGTTTTCCTCTGGACCCAAGGGAGCCCTAACCTCTAAAGAGAGAGTCAAGCTCTTTTGTTTCATTATCTCTGACTCAGGGAAAATCACTCAAAACTTCAGTTTAACTCTAAGATGTCCTTAAAGAGGGGTGTGGAACCAAGAAGTTACTCAAAATACAATAGCATTCAGGTATAAGACAACACTTCATTCCCTCTACGCAAAAGAAATATTAAATACCAAAGGTATACTTTGACAGATTAAAAACTGGGTGTACTAAGTTGTAACTAATGTTATTCTCTCTCTGGAGAGTGATCCATCAGATGACAAGATCTGATGCATTTTTCAGGACTGCAGAATAAGTATTTTACATTTCACCTTGGCTCTGCACTGTCTATGTCATCTAGCAATCCAGGCTAAGGTACCTTACTGCCAGAGTGCAGAAGGAAGAGAAGAAACCTATCCTCCACCCTCATGAGAAATCCTAGAATTACTTGATCTCACCTGCAGAATCAAAGGAAGAAAGACAGTAAAATCACTCTCTTTTTAAGTAAGTCACTCTTACTGGCTTAATGGAACCAAGGGACTAGCTAGGATTTTCTATATAATCCCAAAGAAACAAGCTCTTAAAAGGTAAATATAGAAGTGACCACGGCAACTCAGTGTATGCTCCAAAGAATGGCCCCAATAGGCCCATCTCTCTCACTCAATCCTTATTATAATAGCATAGACATAAGACTAAGGCTGAGTGGTTGCCATGACAAATCCATTATTCTTTTATGTGTTTTGCCCAGAAGACAGGGGTTGTTATTTGTTAATCCATTCATATCAAACCTCTTTCATTTAAAGCTTTCTATTTGAGCTCATTCTATTGAAAAAATAGTCCCCATCTCTGTATTTTGTTGTCTTGATTATTTATCACTAGAGAAAAAATCACTACTCCTCAACTTATTCATTTGCCCTTTTTTGACTTATCTATAACCAATGCTTTGAGAAGAGACAAAATATTTATTGATCTCTGCATGGTCATTTTGGCATAAAATAAATATATACTATTCATAAGCAAGGGAAAGATTCAGAGAATTGATCAATCTGTTAGTCTGCCTATTTAAAAACTCCTCCTCCTTCTGAATGAAAACTTATAGCTTTGAGTAAATCTGATTGTAAGCTTCTTGATGGCAGACACCATTTCACCACTGGCTTTGACTTCCTAACACTTAGCACAGCATAGATGTTTAAGAAATAGCTAATGAAATTGCTCTATTTATAGTGATCTGATTCTTACAGGTTATAGGAACAGACTCCTTATTCTTCAATTATTGTTATTAATAAGTACTTTCATTACACTAGAAGAATATCTCATTCTTGGCCTTGTAACAGGTAATTCCAGGTCATTCCTAGGCATTCTGAAGAATAAAAATTTAGAACTGTGAGAATGACACCAAGATTTATATTTTTATGGAGAAAAGATTAGAAGGTCAACCTGAAATGGTATCCCTAGACTCCAATGGAGGATATAAAACTGATTTTCTTCCATCAGATATAATCAGATATAATTGGACCTTCCTATCAGGTATCTGTTGTCATGGAATCCATCCCCATGGTTAAAGGCCACCCCCACGCACCTATTACATAGAGATGGCAAGATATCTGTTAATTCAACAGACTTTTTTTTTACTAGAAGTTACTGAATATATTAGGGTCAGGGGAATGATTGGGGAGATACAAAGTTAAATATGGGAAATCCTATATTTTAATTTTACATTTTAGAAGGAGGCAAGATAATAATAATAAAGCATTTTATACCAATTTAAGGTTTGCAAAAAAGCCTTATCTTATTTAATTATCATAACAACCCTGGGAGGTAGGTTCTGTTGTTTTCTCCATTTTATAGTTGAAGAAAATGGGCAGGCAGAGATTTTGTGACTTCCTCAGGGTCACACAGTTAGTAAATATCTGAGGTAGTATTTGTACTCAGTCCTTCCTGATTCCAGGTTTAAGGCTGTGTTCACTATAGTAACTAGCTAACTATTAGGCAGAACAAAAAGATTACTCCTATGAAAGGTAAAAATCTGGGAAGTCTTCACAGAAGAAAGGAATTATTGATCCAAGTACTGAGGAAAAGGTAGTACTTCACAAGAGGCATTCAAGAGAAGAAAATTCTAGGCATGAAGATGGTGAGAGCAAAATCAGAGAAGGAGGAAAGTGAAAGATGTATTTAGGGAAGAGTTGATCAAATTAGCCAGGACCTAGAGGAATGATATAAGACTGAAAAGATAGATAGGAGTTAGATTACAGAGGACTTTGAAGACAGAAATAAAGAGTTTTCTAAGATCATAGTGGCACAATCAGATTTGTACTGGTTGTTCAGTGGTTTCAGTTGTATCCAACTCTTTGTGACCCCATTAGGGATTTTATTGGCAAAGCTACTGTGGTGGTTTGCCATTTCCTGCTCCAGCTTATTTTATATGTGAAGAACAGGGATAGAATTAAGTGACTTGCCCAGGATCACACAGCTAGTGAGTCCAGATTTGAACACAAGAAGATGAGTCTTCTTGAATCCAGTTCTAGCATTTTATGCACTGCAACACCTATCTATCTTTTAGTCTGTCCATTGAAGAGTGAATAAGATAATAGATGATAATATTTCACAGCTATATAGGCTTGTACCATTCCTTGCTCCTAAGTCTGTACAATGGAGAGTTAATAAGATAAAAGGTGATAATATCTCACAGCTATATGCATTTGCAAAGTGTTTTTATATGCATTATCTCACTTTGTAAAAATTATAGGAGATATTACACAAGACTCCTCAAGGAATTTCCAATAGCTTAGGGGTATCATTCAGCTGGGACTCATAGGGACTGACACCTTATGTCATATTCTGTCCAGAACCTGGTTCATTCATTTTATATTATTGAACTCTAATTATTGGAAATAGGCTTCCCAAGTCTCACATTGCTTGACTCACTAACAAAGAGGACATTTATTCCTATATAGAAAACAATGTGAAACCTAAAAGAATCACTGTATGCATTAGCAGAGCAGTTTAAACAGAATTCCATAACTTCTAAGTATAGTTAGCATTTGTTGGGGTGCTAGTGGTTAAATCTCATCAATATGTAAAACAGTTTGCTAGGCTGCTAATTAATCATTTCACATTGTATTTCATCACTGGGTATAATCCATCCAATAACTCTTGGCATTTGTCTCTTGGCAAATTGGGCCAGGCTTGTACCCTACTTCTGGTGGTGGCCAAACTCTCCAGTGATAGCTTACCTTGCTGACAATCAGTCCCACTCTACTGAATACCTCTGCTTCTCTCATGACAGTGAGTACCAATGCTGCCTCCATACTACTGATGTGGATTTTAAAATTAATATTCAATAACTTCAAAGTATAATATGTATAAAGATTTATTAATATTTAACTAGAGAACTAGAGAACACAGGGAACATTCCCTACTCACATCACAGTGGAAGAAATAACTAGGGCAACAAGGACTAGTCACCAGTTAATTCATGTGGAAGAGAGAGTGAGAGGGACATTACCCAAAACATATATATAGTCACAGGAAAGATGCACGTAAACAGAAAGGAAAAGGAATTGTGGGAAATACAGAAAGGAATTTTGGGCAATGTAGTTCCAGAGGTTCAAGATTTTCCAACTATACACTGACCACCAGACCTTTTGAAATTCATGGGTCACCTGGACACTCTTTGTACTCCTATCACCTACTTATGAAAGAAAACACAAAAGAGGCAGCTCAAGGCTAGACTCAATTGTCCCTAGCCAATACAATGGTTGATGGCCACATGGAGGCTAAGTAGAAGGATAGATTCTGCCGCATTTTACCCACATGGTTCTCAGACAGTCCTCACATTTCAAAACCAAAAGGAAAATGGAGAGGCAAAACAATGAGTCACTTCTTTTGTATGTCCATTGACTTTTGGGTTAGTAGCCAGTTAGGGAGTTTCTTCATCATTTCCATTATAAGTGCCTGAATGTTGAGTTGTACAGTACTCAGCCAAAATTGGCCACCACTCTGTACAACCTATCAGGAGGGACAAATTTAAACATACTCCATGATTTTGTTACAATAAAAATAAAGGGGTTTATATGTGTATGATATACAAATATATGTGTGTGTACATATAAACACATATATATGAAATGATGTTAGGCAATGTAATATGAAAGAGGAGAGGAAAGAAAATTGTATGGAATAGTGGGAAGAATCCAGGACTTTGAATCAGGTTTGAGTAGTATCTCTGCTACTTACTAGTTGTGCTATTATCTTGGGCAAGTTACTGGACTTCATTCATCTATAAGATAATCTTTAAAGTTCCTTCCAGCTCTAACATCTGACAGGTGTGCATAGGATATGTTTGAGAAGAGAATGACAGGAGGCTAGCAACCAATAATTCAAGCCTAGCCTAAAATAGGGATAGTAAAATGGTGGCAAGAGGTATGAGAGAGAATATGGAGGTAGAATTGACAAAATACTAATTGGATGCATGGGATATGGAAGAAAGAGTCAAAGAAAGGTGGTAATATTAAAACATTAACAGAAAATAATGCCTTGCACCTAGTGGAAAGTTAATGTCTGTCAAATTTAAACAGAAAATTCAGGAGACAATTGGATTAGAGAATCAATTTATTTGGGGACATAAATTTGAAATCCTAAGATTAGAGGAAATATTAAATAAGCCCTTCAGGATGTGGGTCTATAACTCCCAAAAGAGACCAAACTGGAGAGGTATATTTGGGAGTCATTTATGTTACATGAATGTAATTCATATACAGTTGAAGCTTGAAAGTGGATGAGATCACCAAAGCATAGAATTTAGAGGAAGAAAAAAGTCTGAAGTCCAAAGTTTGGTGACTATAATTTAGGAAAGAGAAGGAAGATGTGATGAAGAAGACAAGGCAGATGTGATCAGAAAAGTAAGAGAACAACAATAAAAGGTAGTGTTAGCAAAACCAAAAAAAGAAGTTTTAAGAATAAAGGGATAGTCAAAAGCATCAAATGCTGCGAAAGGATTAATGACATTGAAAATTAATAAAAAGACCACTAGATTTGGCAAATAGGACATCAATGAAAATAGTAGTTTCTGTTGGGTAGTGAGAATAGAAGCCAGAATACAAAAATCTGTGGAGTAGGTAGGAAAGAAGAGATAGCATGTGTAGACTTCTCTTTAAAAAAAAAAAAAAAAAGTTTTGTAGTGACCTTTAGTAAAATGTCCAAGGTCAAGAATAGAAAGATCCTATAGGCTTCCTGGTTAAGATGGCAGCAGAGTAAAAAGCAGCTGCTTAACCTCTCCTAATCGAAACATATAGGACTCCTCAAGAAGACATAAAAACAAATCCAGAGGAACAAAGGGACCCCACAACACGGCGCAGCATTGGAGGTATGCGGAATTGGGGCATTTCCATGTTATAAAGGGGTGAAACAGCTCTCACTAAAATGCGAGCTGAGCAACCCCCTCCCCCACCCCACACCTACAGTGCCAAAGCCAGCGCACAAGAGTTAGAGCAAGTTTGGGGCATGGATTAAGTCCTTGGCAGCTACCTGGGGTCACCAGGGCATGCCCCTGAGAGCAGCAAGACTTAAGACCCCAAGAGGCTAAAGAACACGCGGACTTTGAACACAGACCCTGAGTGCAGGCACGAGTGCAGGCACGGACTCAAGTACAGACACGGATCCTGACCGCAGGCAAGGACTCGAATCCTGAGCACAGGCGTGGACCTTGAGTGCGGGCCCAGTGCAGAGGGGTGCACAACTGTGGAAGCAGCGTGCTGAGACTATTAAAGGAGCCTCAGGCAGAGGAACAAGCAAGGGGACCACCAGGAGGCTTGACCCTGAGAACAACTAGACCTGAGACCTCAGGAGCCTAAAGAGCGCAGACAGACCCTGAGCGTGAGGATAAACCTGAGAGGGCACAGGGCTAACGATGGCAAGGCAGAGACAAGAACTCCAAAAGAGAAAGATCATCAAGAAGAAATCTGTAACACTCAACAACTTTTTACACAGATAAAATCAAAACAAAAGAGCAAACAGTAGAGAACAAACAAGTAATCATATCCAAACCGTCCCAAAATAATGAAAACTGGCCACAAGCTATTGAAGAGTTCATATCTGAAATTATGAGAAAGATGGAAGAGATTTGGCGAGAGAAATGGGAAATAGCTCAAAAGGAAATTGACAGGCTAGAAGACAGAAACTCCCAATTGGAGAAAGATGCCCAAAAATCAAATGAAATGGTAAAGCAAATTGGAAACCAAAATCTGGCAAGAAAATAACAGTTTAAAAGGCAGAATTTCACAATTGGAAAGTGAGGCAAGTAAATTGAAGACCAGAAATGACGAGATTGAAAAGGAAAACCAAAAGATTATAGCCGAAAACCAGTCCCTAAAGGCTAGAATTGAGCAATTAGAAGCTAATGATCTCTCAAGACAGCAAGAACAAATAAAACAAAGTCAAAAGACTGATAAAGTAGAAAGAAACATGAAATATCTCAATGAGAAAGTGACAGACTAAGAAAACAGGTCTAGAAGAGACAATCTAAGAATCAATGGTCTTCCTGGAAAAGCAGAAATTAATAGAAATTTGGACTCCATACTAAAAGAAATTATTCAGCAAAATTGCCCTGAAGTTCTACAACAAGAGGGCAATATAGACATTGAAAGGATCAATAGATCACCCTCTACCCTAGACCCAGAAAAGACAACCCCCGGGAATATAATAGCCAAATTCAAGAGCTTCCAAGCAAAAGAAAAATTTTTACAAGAATCCAGAAAGAGACAATTCAGATATCAAAGAGCAGCAATCAGGATCACACAGGATCTGGCAACCTCCACACTAATAGAGCACAAGGCTTGGAATATGATATTCAGAAAGGCAAGAGAACTGGGTCTACAACCAAAGATCACCTACCCATCAAAACTAACAATATACTTCCAGGGGAAAGTTTTCGCATTCAACAAGATAGAAGATTTCCAAGTATTTGCACAGAAAAGACCAGGACTAAATGGAAAGTTCGATATCCAACCACAAAAATCTAGAGAAACATGAAATGGAAAATAAGAAACAGAGGGGAAAGAAAGAAAACTCGTATTTTTTGAATTTGCCTCTTTAAGGGCTTCGATATGATCTAATTATTTGTATTCCTATGTGAAGAAATGTTATGTATAATTCTCTGTAAGGAATTCTATTCACTATTATAGTATTCACTATTATAGTAATTAGAATAATTATTCATAGGGAGAGGTTGGAATTGTTATCAAAAAAGAAGTAAATAAAGGTAATCTGAGTAAGGTCAAACGAAATGCAATTTGGGTGTGAGGAAGGATAAAAGGATATTAGGGGATTATAAGGTGATAGGATGTGGAAATGAAGGTATGGGAAGGTATATAGGAGATAAGGGAAATGGGGTATGTAGGAGAGGGCAGCTGAAACAGGTTTATTCCCAGAGACTTGAGACAGAGGATACAGGGAGGAAATTAGGGCCAGTAAGAAACGTTTAGGTTTGGCTGGAGAGGTCTACTTGCTAGTTTCTCCAGGCTCTTGAGGGAGGAGTTGAGAGGGCCCCTCCCTGCCAGTCAAACTGATGGCTAGAGGAAGTCTCAGGAAGGTACTTCCCGCCTAGATGGATACCCGAGTTTTTCAAGAAATAAAAGAAAATTATTCCTTCCTCTTGAACCCTTGTCTTAATTTTTGACACAATGATTCATCAGAAGGTTTGAATAGATAACAAGGGGATGTATTAATACCGGGGTCATTCAGAAGGGGAGAGGGGTTTAGGATTTTCTAACTGCTACTAGGGAGAGGGTGATGGTGGGGAATGGGTCGCAGAGAGGTTTAGACTGAGAGAGCCCAGCTCTCCTAGTCAGGAAGATTTGACTGCCTTTTAAGAAAAGTCTTTATCAAATCTAGGGGTAACTTATTTGAGGATACTCTAAATATTTAAAGAAACTAAAATCCAAAATGTTCAATCAAACCAAGCCCTCCCTTCCAACCAGAACTGAAAGGAAAATCAGGGAAGGGGAGGGATGGAGATGGGAGATCAGGGAGAGGTCCAGAGAAATGAGATAGGTCCAAATTTCCCCAAAACAAAATAAGCACAGGCCAAGGCCAAAGCAATTAGGCCAAAGCCCAAAGGCCAAAGCAAAAGCCTCCAGCCACAGCGAAAGCCAGAAGGCAAAAGCCCCTGTCAGTTGGAACTTCACCTCTATTTATAGCTTTAACTTCTAACTGACTTTCTGAAGATTCTAAGATTTTTAACTGACTTTTTGTGACCATTAGAAATTACAGAAGCAAAAAGTTTCTGTTAGCCGCCTTGCATTACAGAATATTAAATGGTCTAAGATGATATGGGGGTGGGAAAGAGGGGGGTGAATAGTAGAGGACACCAGGAGAAACTTGAATGAATAAGAAAAATAGGACATTCTATTACACACAAAGAGGGCATGGGAAGGGGAAGGGATGAATACTATTATAAGAAGGAGAGGAAGAGAGCATTAAGAGGTAATATTTAAACCTTACTCTCAGTGTAATTAACCCTGAGAGGGAAGAGCACCTTTATCCATTGGGATGTAAAACTCTATCTAACCCTACTGAGAAAGTCAGAAGGGATAAACCAAAGGGAGCAGGGGAGTAGGGAGGTCAAAAAAGAGAGGAGAAAAGAAGGGAGAGGGAATTCATTAGGCCTTAAAAATGAAAAGAGGGGAATAATAAGGGAGGGGGTAGAAAGGGAAGTAAATCAAGGGAGAGGACAAGGGTTACTGGTATAAAGCAAACCACTGGTTTAAAAGGAAATAGTGTAAGAAGGGGTAGAACTAGGAGGGGATATCAAAATGTCGGAGAATACACAACTGATAATTATAACTCTGAATGTGAGTGGAATGAACTCCCCCCAAAATGGAAGCGAATAGCAGAGTGGATTAGAAACCAAAGTCCTACCATATATTGTCTACAAGAAACACATATGAGGCAGGTGGACATACACAGGTATAAGGTAAAGGGCTTGAGCAAAATCCTTTGGGCATCAAATGAGAAAAAGAAGTCAGGAGTGGCAATTATGATTTCTGACAAAGCCAAAGTAAAAATAGATATGATTAAAAAAGACAGGGAAGGTCATTACATCCTGATTAATGGCAGTATAGGCAATGAGGAAATAACATTGCTCAACATATATGCACCAAATGGCATAGAAACCAGATTCGTAAAGGAGAAACTGGCAGAGCTCAAGAAGGAAATAGATAGCAAAACCATACTAGTGGGAGATCTAAATATTCCTCTTTCACATCTAGATAAATCAAACCAAAAAATAAATAAGAAAGAGGTAAGAGAGATGAATTAAGTCCTAGAAAAATTAGATTTAAAAGATATGTGGAGAAAAATAAATAGGGACAAAAAGGAATACACCTTCTTTTCAGCTGCACATGGTACATTCACAAAGATTGACCATGTACTAGGGCATAGAAACATTGCAAACAAATGCAAAAGAGCAGATATAATAAATGTAACCTCAGACCATAATGCAATAAAAATAATAATTAGCAAGGGCACCTGGACAGGCAAATCAAAAACCAATTGGAAATTAAACAATATGATTCTCCAAAACCAATTAGTCAAAGAAGAAATCATAGAAACAATCAACAATTTCATTGAAGAAAATGACAATGATGAGACATCCTATCAAACTCTATGGGATGCAGCCAAGGCAGTACTCAGGGGGAAATTTATATCCTTGAGTGCATATATTAACAAATTAAGGAGGGCAGAGATTAATGAATTGGGCATGCAACTCAAAAAATTAGAAAGTGAGCAAATTAAAAATCCCCAGATGAAAACTAAATTAGAAATACTAAAAATCAAGGGAGAAATTAATAAAATCAAAAGTAAAAGAACTATTGAATTAATAAATAAGACTAGAAGATGTTTTTTGAAAAATAGATAAAATAGACAAAGTACTGGTCAATCTAATAAAAAAAGGAAAGAAGAAAACCAAATTGACGGTATCAAAGATGAAAAGGGAGACCTCACCTCTAATGAAGGGGAAATTAAGGCAATCATTAAAAACTATTTTGCCTAATTATATGGTAATAAATATAGCAATCTAGGAGATATTGATGAATATTTACAAAAATACAAATTGCCTAGGTTAACAGCAAAAGAAATAGAATACCTAAATAATTCCATATTAGAAAAAGAAATTGAACAAGCCATTAAAGAACTCCCTAAGAAAAAATCGCTAGGGCCTGATGTATTCACAAGTGAATTCTATCAGACATTCAAAGAGCATCTAATCCTAATACTATACAAATTATTTGATATAATAAGCAAAGAAGTAGTCCTACGAAATTCCTTTTATGCCCCAAATATGGTACTGATTCCAAAGCCAGGTAGATGAAAAACAGAGAAAGAAAACTACAGACCAATCTCCCTAATAAACATAGATGCAAAAATCTTAAATAGAATCCTAGCAAAGAGACTCCAGCAAGTGATCAAGAGGATCATTCACCATGATCAGGTGGGATTTATACCAGGAATGCAAGGATGGTTCAACATTAGGAAAACCATTCACATAATTGACCATATCAACAATCTAACAAACAAAAATCACATGATTATCTCAATAGGTGCTGAAAAAGCCTTTGACAAAATACAGCACCCATTCCTATTGAAAACACTGGAAAGTATAGGAATAGAAGGACCTTTCCTAAAAATAATAAACAGTATATACCTAAAACCATCAACAAGCTTCATATGCAATGGGGATAAATTAGAAGCCTTCCCACTAAGATCAGGAGTGAAACAAGGATGCCCATTATCACCTCTATTATTTAACATTGTACTAGAAACACTAGCAGTAGCAATTAGAGAAGAAAAAGAAATTGAAGGTATCAAAATGGGCAATGAGGAGACTAAGCTATCACTCTTTGCAGATGATATGATGGTCTACTTAAAAAATCCTAGAGAATCAACTAAGAAGCTTGTAGAAATAATCAACAACTTTAGCAAAGTTGCAGAATACAAAATAAATGCACATAAATCATCAGCATTTCTATATATTTCCAACACATCACAGCAGCAAGAGGTAGAAAGAAAAACACCATTTAAAATCACTATAGACAATATAAAATACTTAGGAATCTATTTACCAAAACAAACACAGGAATTATACGAAAACAACTTACAAAACACTTTCCAAACAATTAAAACTACAACTAAACAATTGGAAAAACATTGATTGCTCATGGGTAGGATGAGCTAACATAATAAAAATGACCATTCTACTCAAATAAATTTACCTATTTAGCACCATACCTATCAAACTACCAAAAAACTTTTTTACTGAATTAGAAAAAACTATAACAAAGTTCATCTGGAATAACAAAAGATCAATAATGTCAAGGGAAATAACGAAAAAAAATGTGAAGGAAGGGGCCTAGCAGTACCAGATATTAAACTATACTATAAAGCAGCAGTCATCAAAATGGTATGGTACTCGCTAAGAGACAGAAGGGAGCATCAGTGGAATAGACTTGGGGTAAGTGACATCAGCAAGACAGTGTATGATAAACCCAAAGAGCCCAACTTTTGGGACAAAAATCCACTATTTGACTAAAACTGTTGGGAAATTTGGAAAACAATATGGAAGAGATTAGGTTTAGATCAACATCTCACACCCCACACCAAGATAAATTCAGAATGGGTGAAAGACTTGAATATAAAGAGGGAAACTATAAATAAGTTAAGTGAAAATAGAATAGTTTACTTGTCAGATCTCTAGAAAAGGAAAGGTTTTAACACCAAGCAAGAGTTAGAGAAAATTACAAAATGTAAAATAAGTGATTTTGATTATATCAAACTAAAAAGCTTTTGTACAAACAAAAACAATGCAGCCACAATCAGAAGGGAAACAACAAATTGGGAAAAAAATCTTTATAACAATAAACTCTGACAGGGGTCTAATTACTCAAATGTACAAGGAGTTAAGCCAATTGTATAAAAAATCAAGCCATTCCCCAATTGATAAATGAGCAAGAAACATGAATAGGCAATTTTCAGATAAAGAAATCAAAAGTATCAATAAGCATATGAGAAAGTGTTCTAAATCTCTAATAATTAGAGAAATGCAAATCAAAACAACTCTGAGGTATCACCTCACACCTAGCAGATTGGCTAAAATGAAAGAAGGGAAGAGTAATGAATGCTGGAGGGGATGTGGTAAAACTGGGACATTAATATATTGCTGGTGGAGTTGTGAACTGATCCAACCATTCTGGCTGGCAATTTGGAACAATGCTCAAAGGGCTATAAAATAATGCCTGCCCTTTGATCCAGCCATACCATTGTTGGGGTTGTACCCCAAAGAGATCATAGATAAACAGACTTGTATGAAAACATTTATAGCCAGGCTTTTTGTGGTGGCAAAAAACTGGAAAATGAGGGTATGTCCTTCAACTGGGGAATGGCTGAACAATATGGGGTATATGATGGTGATGGAATACTATTGTGCTCAAAGGAACAATAAACTGGAAGAATTCCATCTGATCTGGAAAGACCTCCAGGAATTGATGCAGAGTGAAAGGAGCAGAGCCAGAAGAACATTGTACACAGATACCAATACACTGAGGTAAAATTGAATGGAATGGACTTCTGTACTGGCAGCAATGCAATGAGCCAAGACAATTCTGAGGGACTTATGGAAAAGAACACTACCCACATTCAGAGGAAGAACTACAGGAGTGGAAACAGAAGAAAAACAACTGCTTGAACACATGGGTTGAGGCAGACATTATTGGGGATGTAGACTTGAAACTACCACACCAATGCAACTATCGACAATTTGGAAATAGGGTTTGATCAATGACACATGTTAAAACCAGTGGAAATGTGCGTAGGCCATGGGTGGGGGGATGCGGGGGGTGAAGGGGAAAGTAGGAGCATGAATTATGTAACCATGTTAACTTTTCTAAAAAAGAAATATTAATAAGTGTTTTTTTAAAAAAAGAAAGGTCCTTTATATTCCAAAATTTTTATAGCAACACTTTTTGCAAGAACAAAGAACTGAAAGCAAAGTAGATGACCATTCATCAGGGAATGGCTAAACAAATTGAAGTAAATGATTGTAATGGAGTTACTGTATAAGTAATATGAAGAATACAGTAATGGGAAGAAACAAACAATGTGAGGAATATAGATAAATATATAATACAGAAGAATTATACAAACTGATATAAAATGAAATAAAGGAGAAATAGGAAAATACTATATACAGTGACTTCCACAATGTAAGTTGAAAGGAGAGAAAAGCAATACTTCAATGCTATCTAATTTTAATAAAAGTTATATTTTGCATGATAATACATGTATAATCCAGACTGATTGCTTGCCAGCTCCAGGAAGGGTGAGGGATGGAAGAGAGGGAGATAATTTGGAACATAACTTTGGAAAACTTATATAGTCATTAAATGTAGTTGGTAAAAATAAAATATCTTTATAATAATTATAATGAAAATTTGGCTCAAAAGATACAAGAAAAGATTTCTGATTATTGAGACAGAGACCTTCAATGACCTCAAAGTATGGAGACTTACCAAATTTCAACAGGTAGAATATGACAGGAACAAAGGTAAAATCTAGACAAAATATTATTAAAGTTTGAAGAAGAAGAGGTTTTATGGAGGGGTTAACACTGAGTAGTAGGACCTTGAAGAAAGGAAATAATTTCATCAGGTATGGATATGAAGGAAATTCACATAAGGCATGAGAAATAGCCCATACAAATACAGAGGAAACAAGATAGGGGAAAACCATGTTGGACAATACCAAATATTGCTGATGAGCTGGATGGTATTTAAATTCTCTTGTAGTTCTAAAATTCTATGACCTATAATCCTAGTAACCCAATTTAGGTTGGAATTTCACATTTATAAATAACATATTGAACTACTATGTAAGATTTTGCAAAAAATTCCAGCAAGGTAGGTAAAGTCCCCACTTATAGTACAGGGTCAAGGGCCAATGGTAAGGAATTCCAAAGAATTCACATGGTGCCCTCTCTCTCCTCAATTCTACTTTTGGGTTCTTTAAAGAATGTTATATTTGTGCATGCATGCATGTGTGTGTGTATGTGTGTTCTTATTTCTTCTTATCACCTTGGAATGTCTAAAGGCTAATAGGCTAGGGGAATAACATCAGGGAACCTCTCAGGACTCATTTCAAGCACACCTCCCCATTTTCCAGGTTAACATTAGTTGCTGGATAAGTCTATGCAGTGATTCGCAAAGTGGGCGCTACCGCCCGCTGGTGGGTGCTGTAGAGATTCAGGGAGGCGGTAATGGCCACAGATACATTTCTCTTTCCTATTAATTGCTATTAAAATTTAAAAAAATTAATTTCCAGGGGGCTAAGTAATATTTTTTTCTGGAAAGGAGGCGGTAGGCCAAAAAAGTTTGGGAACCACTGGACAGCTTTCTCTGAGTTTTTTATATTAAGTACTCCTGTAAAAACCCCTACTCACCTCCATCACTCCCAGATAACATAGCAAACACAGATTAGCACACCCTCATTTTTCTTTTATCTAGTAGTGTTATATACAATAACAAAAAGGAATAGACAGAAATCACAAGGGGAAAGCAGAATTGCTATGATGTATATTGTGCTGCTGCAGGAACCAGGACTAACTACATTAACTCCATCTATGCTGAGGAAAGAAGTAAAGAGCAAACTCTGAAGGAGTGGGTCAAAATAAAAGCAATTGCCTTCTTCCCTTCTCAGAGCCATAGGAGAAAGTTATCTTTTAGAGAGGATCTCACCAAATCTAGTCCTCTAAACCTGCTGAGTTTAACTTCATAACATCTCTCATATATGTTCCCTTCTCATCTCTGGTGCTGCCACCACCTGGTACAGGTCTTTATCACCTCACACCTGGACTATGTTAATAGCCTACTAACTGGTGTGCCTGCCACTCATCTCTCTCCAATACTATCCATCCTCTACTCAGTCACTAGTGATTTTCCTAAAGTCCAGGTCAGACCATCCCTCCCTTTCATAGTCCAACTTTAATCACCTCCAAGAGCAAATACAAAATCCTATTTGGTGCTCAAAGCTTTCCTTGCCTTTCCAGTCTTCTTACACTTCTAATGCCATTCTTCTCCCCCTGCTCCATCTCGATACTTTGATATCCAATAACCTCCTTTCTGTTCTCACACAAAACACTAAATCTCCTGACCCCAGACATTTTTACTGGGTGTCCTCAAAGCCTAGAATGTTCTCTCTTCTCATCTTTACCTCCTGGATTCCTTTCCATCCCAGCTAGAAATATCATCTTCTATAGGAAGATTATCTGTGATCATCCATAATTCTAGTACTTTTACTTTGTTGATAATTACTAATTTCTCTTGTACATAACTTATTTGTACTTGGTCTCCTCCATAAGACTGTGAGCTCCTTGAGGGCAGGAGTTGTATTTTCCCTTTCTTTGTATCCCCATTGCTAGTGCCTAGCAAATAATGGGCACTTAATAAATGCCTATTCACTGACTGACTTTAAACCCAATACTCCTTGCCCATTGTCATTCTCTTTTGTTTCAGTTGCACAGGACAACATAGCAGCAGCTGCTTTTCTCAGACTTTTTTAGGAGTGCAGAGAAACAAAAACCCTTGCTAAGTGTTTGATCCTGCAAAATCTACACTAACCTCAAATAAAGAAAACCCATCCCTCCAGACAAGATCATGACTTCCTCCTTCTTCTGGCATTCCTTCTCCCAGGATAATCCCAGTTACCTTCAGACAATCCTCTCAGAGTCTGAGTTCCAAAACATCTTTTGTTATGCATTATGGAATTGCTAAACCTTACTAGATAGAGTTTATAAGGAAAATATTGTGAAATTAAACCTGAAAGGAAGCTTGGGATCAAACTGTGGAGAATTCTACATGTTAACTGAAGAGATTATATAATTGAGTTATTATTTATCCTAATGGCAATAGGGACACAACGAAGATTTATAAGTAGGGGGATGACATGATCAAATGTGTGCATTAAAAAGATAATTTGGAAGCTGCGTAGAGGAAGAGTCAGTGGAGAGAAGAGACTAGAATAAAGGAGATCAATTATAAGACTATTATTATGCCTAGGCTGGAGGTGGTGAGCCAATAAATAGGGTGGTGACACTGTGAGAAAAGGTAGGGACAGGCAAAGCCAGGCTGTAGAGGTAAAATCATTAGAACTTGGCAATTAATTGGGGATCTTGGGTTTTGGGGGGGTAAGAAAGAAGGAAGAGCCGGTGGTGTCTCTGAAGTTTCAGTCCTGAGTGACTTAGACATTGGTAGCAATAATACTATCAATAGAAATTGGAAAGTTGAGAAGAGAGGTAGGTTAGGGTCAGGAAGGAGAGAGATAGATAATAAGGGACAGATTATCTAGTTGTGGGTTATCCAAGAATTGCTACTTCTCATTGATATTTTAGTGCCTCTTCTGATCTCATAACCTTCAAATTCATTGTATATACCATACTTTCCATATTCCAATTGTATTATATTCATCTATAAATGTCATATCTTTCCTATTATACTATCTGTGTTTCTAGGGCAGGACCTGACTTACTCATCTTTGTAGCTTCTTCAGCTGCCAGCACATAGCCTTAGAGTAGAATCTATGCAATAGATTAGAGAATAAAAGCAAATAGGAGATTTATAAAAATTTTTTACTTATTTAGAATATTTTTCCACAGTTACATGATTTATGATTTTTACCTCCCCTCTTCCCTTCCCCCTCCCAGAGCTGACAAGTAATTCCACTGGGTTATACATGTATCATTGTTCAGAATCTATTTCCATGTTATTCATATTTGTAATAGAGTGAGGGAGACTTTAACAATAATCCAGAAGAGAAGAAATGAGAATTTGAATTAGGCTAATGATAATGTGAACTGAAAAGAAAAATGTTAAGAGTGATAAGATGGGGAAAACTTAGGGATTGTTTGATTTGTAAGGAGACAAAGGTCATAGGACAATCAAATCTTTCTAGTATTAACTTTACTAACAAAAGCTAAGCGGAAGCTCAAACTAAGAACTACCTTTTTTTTCACTACAATTCCTTCAGTATTTTTTAAATTAACAAGTTTTTTCTTCTATTTCCCCCTACACTGAAAAAAACCCTTATAATAAATAAATATATATATATACATATACATATATTTATAGCTACTTTCTATGTATTTGCTTGTTTGCTGGTTTTATACAATGAGTTTACTAATGAAAAGAATCCAAATAAGGACCTTGAAATTAATCAGCAAATACTGTTATATTTTCAAATCAAGACTTTTTTTTTTGTAATTTGTCAAATCAGACCTATGTTTGAATTTTGTCAATATGCCTGCGAGGATGGTATAAATCTAACAACCAAACAATCCACTCAATTTTGTCCTCTTCAAAATTCCTAGATCACAATTTTGGTTATTAGTATATAAAAGATCTAGAAGGAGGTTGTAAGAAGTGTGATGATGGTGATAGTAATGGTGATGGTGAAGGTGATGGTGATGATTATAATGATATAAATGATTTAAGGTTTGTAAGACATTTTACATGTATTGTCTAATTTAATCTACACTGTGAGAAAGGAATTACTATTATCATCATTTTACAGATGATGAAATAGAAGGCTGAGTGAGGGTACATGTCTTGCCCAGGATCACATAGCTAGTAATTATCTTGAGGTCATATTTGAACTCAAGTCTTCATGACTCCAAATCTGGCACTTTATGCACTTCCCCACCTAGCTGACTATCTAATGAGACATCTGTGTTATTTGCTTCAAATATTCAATTAATCTGAACCAAGAAATAAAAATATGTGCATCTAGTATGCTTCATTGTCACTCAGGGTTACATGCTTATATTTTCATGTGACTCTATGGATCATAACTAAAGTGGTCATACTTCTAAAGATCCCAAGACTTTTCCTAGGACAAGTATCTACCTGTTATAGGACATTAAAATCTGACATGATCTGGCAAAAAAGTGGAGGTATGAGAGAGAGGTCTAGGTAGCTTGATCAAACCATTAAGAAATTATCATTTTCTGGTTAAAGAACTCAATGCTATGAGACTTAAACTTTCTAGTCCCACTAATTTTTTTTTAATTTAGCTTGATTTTACTTTCTTTTTTTTAAAAAACCCTTACCTTCCATCTTAGAATCAGTACTGTGTATTGGTTCTCAGGCAGAAGAGTGGTAAAGATTAGACAATGAGGGTTAAGTGACTTGCCCAGGGTCACACAGCTAGGAAGTGTCTGAGGCCAGATTTTGAACCTAGGACCTCCTTTCTCTAGGCCTGGCTCTCAATCCACTGAGTCCTTGGAATTGTGGCTAGTCATTATGTTAAACAGTAATGATAAGCCTTTCAAAGATGATTATCTTCAAACTATTGTTTTCATTATAAACTTACTTCACTGATGTTCATACTGATGTTCATATAAGTCTTCCCAGATTTTTTCTGAAACTATTCCCTGCATTAATTCTTACAGAAAAATAATTTTAATCATACTTTAATCATACTCATATATTATAACTTCTTCAGCCCTTCTTCAATATCCAAGTCTTTGGCAACCCAAAGAAAGCTGCCAAAAATATTTTTGTACATATCTGTTCTTGTCATCTTTCTTTGATCTTTTTGTGGTATAGCTCTAATAGTGATATTGGGTATAGTTTCAAATTGGTTTCCAAAATACTCAAGCCAAACAATGAGTCAAAGCACCTCTTTTGTCAAATCCCCTCCAACATTTGTTCATTTTTCTTTTTTGTCACCTTAGCCAATCTGATGGCTATGAGGTAGTACTTCAGTTGTTTATTTGCATTTCTCTAATTATTAGTATTCTAGAGAATTTTTTCATATGACCCTTGATAACTTAGATTTCTTCTTCAGAAAATTGCCTATTCAGATATTTTGACCATTATCAATTGGGGAATGGTTCTTCTTCTTATAATTTTGACTCAGTTTCCTGCATTTCTTATGCCCAGTCCCACTCTTGATTTCTGTAATTTTCTAAATCAGGTCTGACATTTTCTGGTTGTGTGATTAGGCGAAAGAGAGAGAGAGACAGAGAGACAGAGAGACAGAGCGACAAAGAGAGAGACAGAGACAGAGACAGAGAGACAGAGAGAGAGGTGTGTGTATATGTATAATAAATATATATATATATATATATATATATATATAATGTGTGTATATGTCTGTATATAAGAAATTTGGAATTGGAAGGGGCTTCAGAGGTTATCTATTCCAAACTTTAATGTTTGTAGGAATCCCTTCTATAATAAATTTGACAAGTGATCATCTCTCCTCAACTTGAATATCTATATTGATGAGAAATTCATTACCTTGGACAACAATAATTGTTAGAAATGTTTCCTTATATTGCTCCAAAATTTACCTCTCAAAGTTCTACCTTTAGTCCCTAGTTTTGCCATCTAGGGCCAAATGTCCCAACTCTAATGTTGTGCAATGTGACAGGTCTTCAAATTTTTGAAAACACTGATGATTTTTTCCCAAGGCCCTCTCCTCTAAAGGCCATTNGAGAGAGAGAGAGAGAGAGAGAGAGAGAGAGAGAGAGAGAGAGAGAGAGAGAGAGAGAATATATCTAAGGGGGAGGAAATCAACAATTTTTAATGCTGTATTGAGCCCAAGAAGAATGAGGATTGGGGAAAGGCCATTATATCTGAGAATTAAGATATCATTAGTAATTAACTATTTGACTTTGGCAACAACCCAGAGGTAGAATTGATTTGTAAACTAATCCAAGTAGATGATCTTCTGAGCTGAAGGGCAAAATAAAAAGAATGAAGTATTTCATCAGACTTTATAGTCTTGAGGATAGGAAATAGGAATGGAACTTGGTCCTGTGACTTCACTGGTATGAGTAATGCCTAGGCAAGAAACTCCCTCTACCAATGCAAACTTACTGCCTTAGAATCAGCTGGGGGCATCGAGAGTTGAAGTGAGTTGCCCAGAATCATTCAGTCAGTATGTATGTGAGACAGGATTTGATCTTCCTGACTTTTAGGACAGCTCCTTAGTCATTATATACCCCCACTACCTCTCAGCTTTGAGAATAAACAGGAAAATCTCAGGTGAGAGGGGAAGCTGAGTTACCATGAGAACAGAGTCTCAAGCTAGGGATAGGAAGATAATTCCCTTTTCCCCCCACTGGTCATTTGAGCCTCAGTTCTCAAGGACACAAAGAGTAAAGATGAAGTCGTGAGAGAGATTGAAATAACTGAAATTAGAAATGTGTTGTTATAAGGTCCTTAGGCTAGAAGCAGACAGGGAGGTGCCCTGTCAGCATTCAGTGACCTCCTATTTGTGATGACATTGGCAAATTTCACATAGATTCGTTCCTGTTTGCTGAAGGTTCAGTTTGTGATGCAATTTGTTGTTCTGTTCCAATCTCTAGTGAGGGCTTATTTGTCGAGGTTTGTTTCAGTACAGAAGATGATGGCAATGATGATAACAGTTTGATAAGCTCATATTTGTGTAGTGCAGGGGTTATTAACTAACCTGGGGTCTGAGAACTTTTTTAGAATAATGATAACTATTTTAATGTAATTTATTTCCTCTATGTATTTAAAAACAGTATTCTAGGGGCAGCCAGGTGGCTAAGTGGATAGAATCCTGATTTCAAATCTAGTCAATAATGCATTTTAATTATGTGGCCCTGGGCAAGTCACTTCACCCCAATTGTCTGGCCCTATTCTGCCTTGAAATTGATATTTATCATGGATTGTAAGTCAGAAGGTAAGGTAGTGTTGTTGTTGTTGTTTTTTCTTAAAGGTATACTGAGAAGCATTCATTAGGCTTCACCAGACAGCCAAAGTTGTTTTTAACACATACTTACAGAAAAGGTTAAGAATCACTGGATGGTGCTTTAAAGGTTGGCAAATACATGTATATACCTCATTTGATCCCTGAGGAGCTATCTCAACCTATCTAATTATAGATGAATGTCAGCTACTTCCTACAAACACATGCCCACCCTCTTTAATCACTTTCATATAATCAAAGCCAGAACTAGCACTGCCAACAAATCTGGAGGGTTACAGTGGGGCTTGCTTCCTCTTCTTCCCCAAGTCTTCCCACAGAGTACTAGCTCCTTACCCCTCACCTTCCTAGGATCCTGGACATGCTGAAATTATAATCATATCCCAGACAGGTCTATCTATTGTGACCGACTGCAAAATGTGCTATCTATACTGACCACTTAGACACCAAAGATGATTAAGATGAAGAATCATGCTGACCCTACTCTCCCAGAAAAAGCTATGTCCTAGACTTCATCCATTCCCCTTTTCCTCTGTCCCATTTCTATTGGGCCTTTGGCACCTTTTTCTATTGTTAACAAGCTCTTCTTCATCCTAGATCTCTTTCACGTTCTTTACATCTTCTTATGTACACTGAAACCTAGCTTTCTCTTAAAAACACTACATCTCTTGGTACCCCCTCCAAAGCTAGCTACCCTTTCTCTCACATCCCTGGCATACTAGTGCTACAGGAGACATTGACAGTTGCATACTCTTTGCTTCCTTTTGCCACTTTCAAACCTTTATCCTGAGAACATCACTTTGCAAGTATCTCTCCTCCAAAATTCACTTCAGTCCATTCTATTCTTTATTGCAATTATCCCTGGACTTCCAGGACACTCTGCTTTCTCACTAGTAAGCTCAAAATCAGTCTTCTCCACCCCAGTCCCTGTCTCTTTAATATCACCTGGGCTCTCAGTTCCTCAATCTCTTTAATTCCTTGGATTGATTTCTCTAATCCACTGATAGGAGTGAATATTGAATATTGTGGCCAGCTTTCCCTGAATTTGCCACAGAAGCTATAAGCCTTAATCCATTGCTCTGCATCCACTAATCATTTCCATAAGTTCACTCCATCCTATATTATGTGAATATCTGTAGAGTATACAGCATTTTGTCTCAGACCTAAAGATGATAATGAGAACACTAATCTGAGCCAGACACTGTACAGTGTTTGTGAGTCAAATTCCCTGACACCACAAATACATTTGCCCTACCTATGAAATTACAGATCTTTGAAATATTAAAGTATAGGTTAAAAATAAGCAAAAACATTTTTGTTTTCAATCTCTTCTTTTTTTAGTGCTGCCTTCTTAAAAACGTCATTCTGTTCCAAATATATTCCTTCTTACTCTCTTACCCAGTGAGCCATATTTTGTTTCAAAGACTTTAAAGGAGAGGGGAAAATAGTTCAACAAAACTAATCAACATACTGACTGTATCTGACAGTATGTGCAGCCTTTCACACCTATAACCCCCTACCTCTACAGTGAAAGGAAGGAGACGCATGTTCTCTGCGTGTTTGTGTGTGTGACTTTTATTCTTTTTTAAAATATCTTTCATTTTTATATCACATTCATTTCCAAATATATCTCTTCCTCCTTCCCTTACTCAGTGAGCCATACCATGTAACAAAATTTAAAAAGAGAGTCAGAGAGAGAGAGAGAGAGAGAGAGAGAGAGAGAGAGAGAAGCAGTTCAGCAAAACTGCTGAAGACATCAACTATGTCTGAGAGTATATGCAATGTTTTACATAATAAACCCTTTTATGTGCAAGGTAGGAAGAACTAAAGTCAGCAAAAATCCCTGCTGACTTCTCATTACATGTACAGTGCAATGTTTTGTCTCTACCACCTACTCCTTAGCCAGAAAGCTGAAATTTGTTTTTTTCAGTCTTGACTTTCAGAATGATTTTGCTTGAACCCCAACAAAGGATGAATCTATATATAAAGTAAATCTTTACATTTTGTTGTATATGAAATTTGTGTACTTAATGCAAAATAACTTTGCAAGTATAGGATGGGGGAAAGTGACTAGATCGGTGATGGCAAACCTATGACACACGTGTCAGCACTGAAATGCATAGCCATTTTCAATGACACGTGGCTGCATGTGGCCGCATACAAAGTAGTATGGGGCCACATGCCAAGGATGAAACATTTGCTGTAGTGTAGTGTAGACACTCTGTGCACTATAGATGATAATTCTACCTATATTAATTTACCTATTTTGGTTTATTAAATATAGTTATATGTTAAGATTATACATTTTTGATATTTAAACTATAAATATCGTGAAATTATGGGGGTTTTTTCTCCAAGTGATACACCACCCGAGTTATGCTTGGTTTTTTGGCAAATTCTGACACACCAAGTTCAAAAGGTTGCCCATCACTGGACTAGATAGACATTCTAAGGAGTTCTGGTAGACTGTGGATACAACATGAATTAACAATGTGTGTGATAAATGTATCATGATCTTGGGCTATAGCGTGTGAAAGGCATAGTTGCTAGATTAGGGCAAGTGTAGGTGCCATTGTACACTATCATAGCCAGAACACTCCTAAAGTATTCTGTTTAATTCTGGTTACCATACTTTATAAGAAATTTTGTACATTCAGCCTGGTGAAACTTGAAGTTCATGCTTTGTAAAGATGATTGGAGGCAAATGGAAATGTTAAACTGGAAAAGAAATATGTGAAAGAATCTCATGTTGAAGAGAGAGGTTTTCTTGGTTGTTTTTTTTTTTTCCCCAGAGGATAGAACTGGAAAGAGAATAAAGAGTCTAGTAGATGTATGCTTAACATAAGGGAAAATTTCCTAACAATTGTTGTATAATCATTTCAGTCATATCCACCTCTTTGTGACCTCATTGGGGAATTTCTTGGCAAAGATATTAGGCTGGTTTGGCATTTTCTTCTCCAGCTCATTTTCCAAATAAATAAAAGAGACAAACAGGGTTAAGTGACTTGCCCAAGGTCATACAAGTAGTAAGTGTCTGAAGTCAGATTTGAACTCATGAATCTAAGTCTTCCTGACTTTAGTTCTGTCACTCTATCCACTATACCTCCTAGATACCCTAACAATTATAGGCAAGCAAAATATTGTGTTAGAAAGGGCTACACATCTCCATTACCACAAGACTCCAGTTCCTTCTTCATCTTATGGAAGCCTCATCATGCTTCACTACATGAACTTGGGTTCCCTAGGTCGACCGTCTTGCAGCTTAGTTCCCAATTGCCAGGGTATTTCCCCCATAATTGGTTCTATACTAGTGATGGTGAACCTTTTAGAGACCAAGTGCCCAAAATGCAAACCTCATGCTGCATGTGAGCACCCTGCCTTATCCCAGACAAAGGAGGGAAGAAGCACTCCCACTGGGCCACAGGGCAGAGGGTAGGTGAAGCGAGAAATGTCCTCAGTTTTACATGGAGGGGGTAGAGGGAGGAGCCCCCTCTGACAAACATGCTATGGGTTCACCAACACACTTCTATACTCTGTCTTCCAGACAGACGTAACCGCAAAATTTGGAGCCCGGTTCGGCCCGGTCCATGTGCTGAACTTCTCCTTGGTGGAAGAAGCAGATCTAAAACAGGCATACTCCCCGAGGGAAGTGAAGCACTGGGTAGAAAATCTAGAGGCCAAATTAATGAAAGGTGTATGGTTTTCTAGTGAGGACAAACCCATTCTTCCAAGATCTTTGTATAATACCCTATGTAATGCATTGCATGCAAAAGGCCATTATGGAACCCAATCCTTAGTAGATGGCATTCGAAGACACTGGACGGCTCCTGGTATATCCACTTGTGCAATTAGAACATGCCAAAAATGCAAGGTTTGCTTGCAATATAATCAGGGCGTGACCAGAATTAAGGGACTAGGAGGCAGACAATTGGCATATACCCCGTTTGAGTGCTTGCAGATTGATTATATATCAATGCCTAATTGCCAAGGATACAAATATGCCCTAGTCATCATAGACAGGTTGACTCGATGGCCAGAAGTGTTCCCTGCAAAGAAAAACAACGCAGCCTTTGTGGTAAAGACACTTCTGAGAGAGATAGTTCCGAGATTCTCTGTACCAGCTAGAATAGATTCGGATCATGGTTCACACTTTTCCCAGAACATCTTGCATGAGATTTATAAGACCTTGGGAATAAAGAGGAGTTTACATTCAGCCTATCACCCCTCTTCCTCAGGGCAAATTGAAATTTGTAATAAGAGAATTAAAACTCTCATTGGGAAAGTGTTCTGAAAGCCATCTGAAATGGGTACAAGCACTCCCCATTGTTCTTTTTTATTTAAGAAGTCAACCCTGTAGTGACACAAGATTGTCACCGTATGAACTCCTGTATGGGCACGCTCCATGGCATAGTTCATCCCAGAAGTCAGCTCTCTTATCACACATTGGAGCTGAATGTCAGCTATATAGATATATAAAAACTTTGAAGAAGAGACTGGATGAATTGCACAAACTGGGTTTGTTAACCCAGAGAGTTCCTTTAGACTTTAGCTTACATCAGCTTAAACCTGGAGACATAGTCTATATAAGGAACTTTACAAGAAAATCTGTTCTAGACCCTAAATGGGTCGAGCCTTTCCAGGTGCTGTCGACTAGCCCAACTTGTGTGAAAGTTGAGAATAGAGACCCGTGATTCCACATCACTCATGTAAAGCCTGTTAAGAAACATCATGAAAAACCTCCTGATATAGAGCAAAATGAAATGAATGCCCTGCCAGATCCACAGCAAACAGACGGTTATGATGAGAATGAATGAACTGCTTGAAATTCTGAAAAAGAAAAAAAGCAAGGAGAAAAAAAAACTGCAAAATTTTTTGCAACACAAAACAACACAAAGTTAACACAATTACATCACAACAACTAATGTTCCTGATTAAGAAGGTGACAAGTCAACCATCAGAAAAGACGATAGATGGCAGACAAGTATGCATGCAGTACAGAGGAAGAAACGAAGAACACAGAAGCTGGAAGCTACAGAAAGTCACAGCAGCGGCAGTACCAAGGAATGGACAATCACGAGAGTGTTGTAATCTTTATTAAGTACTGTGCAGGAAGAGGACTGGAAGGACAAAATACATGGAGCAGCTATCATGTTATAAACACACATGGTACATATGAGACATCACATGGTAGTTGCATGCCACACTACATATGGCTAACAAGGAGGATTGTGATTCTCCAGTGGGCCAGAAGATCCTTGCAGTAAGGGTAAGTATGTGCATACATCAGCACACTTTAGTTCATTGGACACAACACAAACTGATTGTTCACTTTTGATATAGACCTCATATAGATAAATGAGAGTCTCTTCTGTATATATGTATTATATGTACATATGTATTATATATAAGGGAAGGGTATCCTAGAATCTCTAACATATCAGAAGATCCATTGTTTTTTGATTTGGTAGACATCAAGGGAACTTCCATCTGTAAATAGGCATTGTGGATAGCCTAAATTATAATTACTAACCCATAGAATAGAATTACTAACATCATAGGGAAAGATAGCTTTAGGGATCTTTGAAATACAGAGTTAGTCAGGGAAAGTCACTATAGTCTATAAGAATATGTATATAGTGTACATATATTAATGACTAACAAAATGAAATTAATATACTAACAATTTAGAATTTAGGATTATTAATACCACTAACTTAGCTTAAGTAAGGTACTAACATGGAAACTTAGTTCTATAACATTTTGCATATAGAGTTTTACCATGTTTCTTTTGTTATGAGTTAGGAGCAAGTTTTAGAAGATCTGTAGGTTGTTACATTTTTGCTTTGGATGTGTTTCAATGATGTTTGCATTGCATGCTATAGGGATAGTGCAAATTGTTGCAGTTTTGGAATTTCTGTGATAATTTGTTGCATGTATTATGATGCTTGTATGTTATTTCAAAACCTGTTTTTTTCCCCTTGATTATACTTTCCTTTTTCCCTCCTTAGATAGGGGTAGATAGTATAGATAATATAGCAATAGCATAGCAAGACTGGTAAGGGGTTAGGAATAAGACATTTAAGTGTAGACAGGGTAATTAATGCTACAATATCTTCAGCCTGCAGAATTTCCAGTGGAAATTCCTACTAGAAGAGGGGGAATTTACTGTTGTGTGCAGATGCAAAGCATGGAATCCCTGCAAAGGTACAGGGATAGCCTCACCCAGAATTCCAGGGGACCCCCCTGGAGAACTTTGGGTGAGGGGCAGTTGAGAAGGGTTGGAGACAGTTAATGGGTGGGAGTGGATGTGAGCAGACACTCTGCTTGCTACTGCTGACTTGGGGTTTCACCTGAGGTGGCCATTGTAGCATAAGCCAGTGGTTTCTACTCATAGGGTTAGCCTGTTTGTTATTACTATTCTTCATTAATATAATTATATAATTACTTAGTGATTAGAGAGTAAGATATTTATCAATAGCAAGAGAGCCAGTTTCAGTTAAGTGCTTCATCCCCTCTTGAGAAAAGGGCGAAGGACAGCATCTACTTAGCAGTTCAGGGTTTCCTCTCATTATCCTAAAACCCTCATTTACCCTTTTTAGTTTTCTTTGTTATTACTTAATATAACCTTTATCTTCAAATGTGTGCCTGATAATTATTTGGGAAAGATACTCACAACTCAGTCTGTACATTTAGTTTGAATTCTGTTGGCTGCCAGTTTAAGAAGATCTCCTCTGTTCTCAACTGTTAGACAACTAATTTCTATATACTCATCATACTGACCTGTGAGGAATATAAATTTAAGAAAAGGAACATCAATTGGGGTTTCAGCCATAACTGAAACTTACCAGAAGAATCTTATTCCTGTCTTCATTACCAACTGAAGCAGAAGCAGTTAGAGGGGGAGGGGTTTGAGAGCCAGGAGTGTTTAGCCCCCTCCTTTCTTCACTGAAGCCTGTCAATCTCTGGCTCTTGACTTAAAGCTCTATTTGGCCCTGACACATTTATCTGCTTCTCCAAACTATCTGTTATTATCAACATAACAATAGTCAAATTCCTTTAAGCTGCTTTCTACCTTGAGTGTTGTCACTCTTTGGGTCTATCTGGAGAGTACATGTGTCTGCTCCCTCCCTGGGATTATTTTACTGTCCAAACTTCAACTCTGCAAATATCTCCCTGGGCAAACTATTGCAAGACTCACTGGGCAGAGGGGGAAAAGGAAATCCCCATGCCCCATCTCTTGCCCTCTGATGAAGCATGGAGGCATTCCACAGAGCTGCTCCCTGCTTTGAATACCTTGAACTCTTTGATAGCTTCAAAATGGATTCAGTGCCTAACAACCTTAGCTTTTTATGGGGCCTCCAGTGGGGTGTGGCTGACCTTTTTGTAGCCAAAAACCAGCTGCCCCACTAACCCAATCAAAGGAAATTTTCACATCTTATAAAAGAATGATACTTCTTTGTACTTTGTTAGAATAACAAGATTTCTATGATATGCCCCTTATTTTCCATGATTACATCAACTACACTAAAATCTAGGAAAACTGTATCTATATTAGTTTAATAGATCTATCTGTAAGGAAAAAAAAGAAATTGTTAGTCTGTTGTTCTTGATGTTCATTAACCATCCTTTTCTTTTTTTTTTAAACCCTTACCTTCGGCATTAGAATCAATTCTATGTATTGGTTCCAAAGCAGAAGAGTGGTAAGGGCTAGGCAATGGGGGCTAAGTGACTTGCCCCCTAACCATCATTTCAATAATACAGTTGAGAAAGTTGCTAGGAATTGAAATCAAGGTCATTGGCTTTACAGTTTGATGATCCATTTTCTTCTTATTTTCTCCAAATGAGAACCTTTGCCTTTCATTGGACCCATGGCCTTTCATCAGTCTTTTGTTCTCTACTATTAAAAAAATACTACCAGTAATTCAAAGTCATGGCCACTTTTTTTCCAGTACTCCAGAATATATTACTTGTGGGGCTGGTTATTGAACTCATCAGTAACAGAGAGGTGTTCTCTCATTATGTCCCCAATTGTCTTGAGCATCAGGTTCTTATTAGGCATTTGTGTTCTGTCCTTTCTAGTCCAAGAATTATTTGTGGAAGAAAAAACAGAAGCAAAATAAGTATTAAGAACACCAATGCCCTCTCTTCATTGTCTGTTATCATCTTGTTCATTCCAAGCAATGGCTTTCTTTGATTGATTGTTTGGTAGAGATTCCATTTCAGAAGATGTCCATGTAATTGAAGCCTCCCATCATTTCTATATTATGTCTTTACTTCAGGCTTATTATATTTTCCAGGAACTCTTCCTCTTTTTCTCTTTCAATTCATGCGGCCTATAGTATATTTCAATGACAATATTGTTTCTGTTTCTATCTCAAGTGATTATAACTAGAATATTCTTCACTATGATTTCATACTTTGATTCTTATATTTTCTCATGCATATGACATGGATATGGCCATATAAAAGCTGCCCAAATTAAAAATGGGCTTTATTTGGTAGGTAGTAGATTGTTTCCTCATTGCTCAAAGTTAAGTGGAGGCTGGATGACCGCTCCTGAAAAATATAGCAGAGATGCCTCAAAATGAAACTGGGAAATATTTAGCAAAAAAAAATACAATATAACATAGATAATGTTAATATCTGATTTTTCTAAGTCAATATGTGGCTTACAGGGATTGGTACATCTGTTGTAGAGTACTCTTGTTCAGTTACAGGTTGGACTATATAACCCGTGAGGTCTCTCTCTTACCTCTGATTCTCTGATTTTATGTCATTTCATGAAAGCATTAAATTAAATTGTCCTCAAAGTCTGAAATACTAGAATTCCATGTCATTTCAGCTTTGTATGTCCGAAGACATACCTACAAATATCCATACCCATGCTAAGTCATGGTCACAAACTATTAAACTGTATCCACAACCCAAATTCAAGTTATTGCTGCAAACATTTTCCCCATATCCCTGGCCTCCCAGTAAATTTACCTCTTGACTGAATTTAGCATATTGTTTCTCAGAGTTGGCTCCTCAGTAGACTAGCCATTTTGACTATCAACAGACTCTACTGTCATCTCTAAGTAGTCCTCTGATGGTTCTTCTCACCTTTTAAAATTCACTAGGTCAAAATCTGGTCTGTTTCATCTCAGATCCTCATTTATTTAATACCAAGAGAGAAGGACCTCAAAGAAATATGAAGGCACCATATGTTCATAGCCACAATTAGAGATATAAAGTAGTCACTGTTGCTGCTACCATTTCTCTAACTCAAAGGTCCACGATAGTTCTATTTCTGATTGCCACTAGGGAATTAAGAATTAGTGCTTTTCCTCACCACAAAAACAGACAAGAAAAAAAAGAGAATCTTAAGTGAGGAAGGAAAAGGTCCCCCATTACACATTTCTGGAATCAGGCTCAAAAATATCTTCCCATGGATAGTGTGGTAGGCAGAGCACATTGCTCAGCAATAAGGACTGAGTCTTCATTGGCCTTTCTTCCCATGAAACACATAATGACCATGGTAATTCAAAGGAAAGCAGCCCTAAAAGACATCAGAACTTTGGTGGATATAATGACTAATCTTGATTCTAAAGGACAGATGATGGATGATATTTTCCTTCTCTTAAAGGAGATATAGCATACTATAGGTACAAAAATGAGGCTTCCTACACTATCAGATATGGTTAGTGTATCAATTTGCTTTATATTGATTTTTATTAGGCTCTTTAACAAAAAGATAATTCCTATGGTGGGAAGTTGGTAAAAAAAAGGAAAAACTTAAATATAATATATTCTTCTGAATTCTTCTGAATAGTCTATAAGCCTTTGATCTCTCCCATTTCCTGATCTATGTTCTTCAAGCTACACTCACATTTGTCTTGAAGTTACTGAATATTAGAATACTGATTTTTTCCAAAAAAGCAAAAGAACTCATTCTTCATGCATGATAAAACTTTATAACATTGTGTAGATAAATTCAATATGGATGGACCAATAGAAAGAAAGGTTTCTGTGCCCTAGAGGTACTGGCCAAGAAGCAATTTTGACATTCAATAGATTGTTTTTCTTTTATAATATCCTTTCTCTCCATTCTCATCTTTGAACAGTGGATGCTCAACTTTGCAAATATCTTCCTAAGGCATGTGAAACACACAATATCAGTGAGAAGAATGGGTACAGACTTATAATACACAGGTAACAAGGAACATGTGTAGAGAGTTCATTTGGCTAAGGCAACTGACACCTCCATTACCAAAATGCCTCAATTCCTTCCTCTTCTCATGGAATCCTCACCATGCTTCACCCTATGGACACAGCCATCATTGCTGGGAAGGTCATTCACTTCAGTTCCCAGGGTCTATTGTCTTGCAGTTCAGCTCCCAGTTACCAGGGTATTTCTCCCATGAATCCATAATCGGTTCTATTCTCTGCCTTCCATAGCCAATTCCTTGAAGCTGCTTTCTACCTTGAATGTTGTCATGTTTTGTTGTTCCTCCTTTATAGCTAAGTAAAATTATGCTTTTCAGGTCTTTGTCTATAACCATATGGTAAATAAAGAAGAAGCCTTAAATCCCTCAGTCCTTCCTTATCCTCTCTCAATCTTCAGAATCACCTTGTTCACCTTCTCTCCTTGAAGCACTCCCAGGACCTCTAATAACACTACCCACCCCCACATTGTTTCTATCCCCACTAGAGTCCAGAAGAAAAAGGAGTATTTCTTTTATTACCTTCCAGATGCTCTCATTTCCCCACATCTAAAGAACAAATGAGCAAATACTTGGCTTGAGCAACTAATGTGCCCAACCCCTCAGTACCTACCCCACCCTCATAGTCACTCACCTGCCTGTCTGAACAGGAACAGGATTTAAAAGAGCAATTTTCTAAAGAACCTCATTAACTTAGCTATTGTTTACTGTCTGGTCTGAATGAACTCACAGAGAGTTCAGCTGGATCCTAATTTATCAAAAACCATGTAGCATGGGGTAGATAAGTGGCTCAGTGAATTGAGAGCCAGGCCCAGAGATGGGAGGACCTGAGTTCAAATCTAGCCTCAGACACGTCCTAGCTATGTGATCCTGGGCAAGTCACTTGACTCCCATTGCCTAAGCCTTTACCACTCTTCTGCCTTAAAACCAATACTATAAAAGTCAATGCAAAACAAATTGATACAGTGAGTCTAAGATGGAAGGTTTAAAAAAAATCTAGCACCAGCATATTTGATATTCTGCTAGGTGCTGAGGATACAAAGACAAAAATGAAATAGTCCTTACTAACTTACACACACACACACACACACACACACACACACACACACACACACAAGTAAATATCAAACATATATAATAAGGTAGCTTTTTGTAGAAGGAGGGAGGAGAGGTTGAGAAGATTGGGAAAAACCTCACAGGAGGTGGTACATGAGCTGACTCTTGAAGGAAAAAAGGCATTTGAAGAGATTAAAATGAATATCCAGTACATTGTTCCCCAAAGCATCACATTGCAGAGAAGTCAGAAAGGGTTAGTATTAAGGGAAAGTCATTAGGCAGGCAATTAAGACATCATTATTAAGTTTGGAGATACTAGCTTCACTTGTGGACAGCTTGGTGGTGCAATGGATAGAGCATCAACCTGTAGTCAAGAACACCAGAGTTCAAAAATGACCTCAGACACCTACTACTTCTCTGACCCTGGGCAAGTCACTTAACCTTGTTTGCCTCAGTTTCCTCATCTGCCAAATGAGCTAGAGAATGAATGGCAAATGATTCTAGTATCTTTGTCGAGAAAACTCCAAATGGGGTCACAAAGAGTTGGGCACACTGAGGAACAACAAAGTTTCAGCTGAATAATGCATTCAGAAAACAGACTGCAAGATCTTTTGGATCCTAAGGTTCTTTGATCCATGGTTGCTTGGAAATGCCAAGGAGCCCTAATGGCCACTTTTAATGGGTAAAACATAACAAAAAAAATACCTTTAAGTATGGGATGTTCCTAAAGGATTTTGCTTTTCTCTAAAAGCACAATTATTTTGTTATTACCCAAAAGAACAGCCTTTTTTGAGGTATCATCAGCTTCCTGGTCTGTAGTTTCCATGACAACCACTCCTAATTAGCTCCTGTTCTATTCATTGTGGTCTAAAATGTTCAAATTCTATGTCACAGTTATCTTATTCTTTAAAACATTAGAATTTCAAGGATAGTGAGAATCACCATCATCAAGAAGAACCCCTTTCCATGTTATTCCCCGTGTTGATTCAATTCAATTCAATTCAATTCAAGGAACATTTATTAAGCACCTAAGATTTACCAGCCATACACTAAACTAGGCACTAGGTATAAAAACATCCATAATGAGTCTTTTCAGACCTTATCTTCATTCTGACCACTAAACACTGTAACATCACCTCTGCTTCTACTATGTATTGTATCCTACTCCTAGTATTCTTCAGATTAGGAATAATGTTGCGCGGCCGGATAGAACATTTCAGGGGGCTGCATCTGGCTGGCGGGTCGTAGTTTGTCCATCACTGCTCTAGGCAAAAGCTGATGGGGGCAGAGCTAGGAAGGTGGTAGTATGAGTGGCTAGAAGAAAGAAGGAATTAAAAGCAATCTGCCAGAGAAGACTAGAAGGGATCTAAATTGAGAGAATTCATTGCAAATGGCTTTGGTTTTCAGTAAAGTATGAGGAGAGATACTCAGCTGGAGGGTGGTATCAGGAAGAACTCCAGGAAGGGTGTGTGGGAGGGTTGGGGAGAAAAGAGTTTAGAATAACCACCAACTTTCACAACCTCACTTAGCCTCAGAGAGGCTGACTCACAGCTAGTCATCATCAGAACCAGGATTCTCATTATTTCTTCTGACCTCAAGACCAGTGTGTTGTTTTGTTTTGTTTTGTTTTTCCATTTTGCCATGCTTCTATTTTACCTCTGGGGCAGCTAGGTGGTAAAGCAGATGAAGTGCCAGGCAGATATCTTCCTGAGTTCAAATCTGACCTCAGACACTAGCAATATAACTCTGGGCAAGTTATTTAACTTGTTTCCTGAGCTGGAAAAGAAAATGTCAAACCACTCCAGTATCTTTGCCAAGGGTGAGTGTCTTTCCCAAATGGGATCATGAAGAGTTGGGCATAATTGTACAACAAAAATTTTACCTCTGCTTCTGTCAAAACTCTCAGGAATAGTTTGCTTACAGGAAACCTATCTGGGGTTTCTTTCTAATAAAAGAAACTTCTCTAATTTCCCAAACCTCAAATTTATGTAAACTGATATAACCAAGGGCATCCCCTAACATAAAAACCCCTCAAAGCTATCCCAGGTATTCAAGGCACACTAAGGACATATCTCCTCAAAACCACCACTCATGAGTATACACCAATGTTTCTTTTACTACACTAACAAAGGATAACTAGTTTAAAGCAAAAGATATAGCACAGAAAGAAAGAAACCTCCCTCCTCACATACACATAGAGCTTTACTTACACTTTATTTACATTATTACACTTCCAGATTCCCACATTACTAGTAAGAAAGAGAACACACATGCTGAGGAAAGATATGTGGGACAGTATCACATCATTGTCAGGTTTACTTAGACTCCTAAAGTTGTATCCAGGATGGAAACTGTTTCTGCCTCTGATATTGTAGCTTGCTACTGTAGAGCTGCACTTTTCAGTTGGTTAGTTATATGGTGAAATGGATAAGAGTACTGAACCATTAGTCAGGGGGCAGTGAGATGGCTCAGTGGATTGAGAGCGAGGCCCAGAGATGGGAGGTCCTGGGTTCAAATTTGACCTCAGACACTTCCTAGCTGTGTAACATGGGCAGGTCACTTAACCCCCATTGCCTAGCCCTTACCACTCTTCTGCCTTGGAGCCAATATACAGAATAAAATGTAAGGTAAGGGTTTTAAAAAAATAGATCTGAGTTCAAATTCAGCCTGAGACACTTACTGTGTGAAATGGAGATAATCATAGCACCAATCTCCCAGGGTTCTTGGAAGGATCCAGTGAAATAATATTTAAAAAGTGCTTTGCAAACCTTACGATGCAATATCAGTACAAGCTGCCATATGCTAGTCTCCGACTGGGTTGAATTCTATAGATACTCTCCTGCTCTCTGCTGGCATAGGCTGCCCCTGCTGGCTTCTTCTTTATAGGAGGGAAGAAGTCTCTCATTTTTATTTATTTATTTATTTACTCATTTGCTCATTTATTTATTTGTTTGTTTGTTTGTTTGTTTGTTTGTTTGTTTTTAAAACCCTTACCTTCCGTCTTGGAGCCAGGCAGAAGAGTGGTAAGGGTAAGCAATGGGGGGTCAAATGACTTGCCCAGCTAGACCGAAAAGGATTAGGTGAACCGGGTGACTTTTGCCCTACTTTCCTGCCAGTAGCATAGTCATTGTTTTCACTGCACCTGTCAATCATGCTTTTGGACAATTAAGCAATACAGTTTTCTCCACAGATGAGCAAATGATAAAGAAAAGGATTATTTCTATTTGATGCTTAGGTTTTCTTAGCTTTAGGAAAAGAGGAACATAAACAGAGAAAGGAATAAGCCCTGGCAGGCAGAAATGAATGTTACACGGAAACTATAGGCATATGAAAATGATTATAGTCTTAGAGTTGCAAAAGCTATTGCCAAACACATCTGAAAATGTTCTCTTGTCCCAAGCCTGTTCAGAGAGACATCTTTCAGTTCCTTCAGTGATCCTGTCTGGTGATCCTATGTAAGGACTGTGGGTAACAGATGAAGATACTAGGATTTGCAGGCACCAGATTTCCTATCTGATTATTCCAATGATGAAATTAAACACCTTTTATCATAGGAATGACTTTCACCTCAGAGGGCACTCAAACCTGGTTGCCATATAGCCCACGAAAATGAGGAGAGATAGTTATCAGGAACTGTAACTGCCCTAGAAGTCAAATTCACCTATTAAATGTTGACAGTCTGTGGCCAGACATTATGGTTGATTGTCCAGGCCAACAGTTCTCAGTGTGTGGTCCATAGATCACTGGACTTCCTGAAACTATTTCAAAGAATCTGAGTCAAAACTATTTTCAAAATAATGCTAAAACTGCATTTGACTGTAAACATACTTTAACCTTTTCCATTACATATCTGTTGGAGGCTACATTTTCCTCATATACTTTGAACAAAACAACATATCACAAAAAATTGAATATAGAAGCAGATATGATTGAGTTGAACACTAAAGAAATTTGCAAAAAATATCTAAAACAATGCCACTCACCTCATTTTTTTGTTTTGGAAAGTATTGTTATTTTTCATTAAAAATGTTATTTCTGCTATCACACCAATGCAACTACCAACAATTTGGAAATAGGTCTTGATCAAGGACACATGACAAAACTAGTGGAAATGTGCATCGGCCATGGGTGGGGGGAGTGCGGGGGGCGAAGGAGAAAGTAGGAGCATGAATCATGTAACCATGTTAAAAATGAATATTAATAAATGTTTAAAAAATGTTATTTCTGTTAACATTTCATATGTCTGTTATCATTATTTTAAATGAATTGATAAATATTTTAAATCATATTCATTTCAATTTAACTTTGATAAATATTGGTAGATAAATAAACAGAAGCTCTTTAGGTCCTTCAAGAATTTTTAAGAGTATAAAGGGGTTCTCAAAACAAAAAGAATTACTGACCTCCCCTATGGAATAGAATTCATAGAGTTCTGTGTTAAGGTTGAGCGGGATTAAAGGTCCTTCAACTTCATGATTTTACAGATGAGGAAACTTAAATTTAAATTTTTTTAACTTAATTTAATTTAATTTAAATTTTTAAATTTTAAATGAGGAAAATGATTTGTCCAAAGTGATACTGCTAGTAAAGACAAATGTATTCATTCAACTTATCTTGCACTAGTTTCCAACACAAACCAGGCTTATGTACTCAAACATGTTATGCCTATTCCTTCCCTCATCTTATTTCTCCACCAATCAAAATACTGTTCTTTAAATTCCAGCTGAAGTCCCTCTTTCTAAGTTAAGTCTCTCTTGACACTCCACAGTGATCCTTCACCAACACAGGTTAATAGCTTGAACCATAGACTAATTGATTTTAAATAAAAAATTTTTTTCAGTTTTTTCAGATTTTTCTCAGTTTACTTTATATACATAATATCCTCTCTCCCCAAATGGATTATAAGCAGAAGTGTATTGATAAATGCTTAACAGTCAGTTCTCCAAAAAAAAAATTTACTTGTGGATGCACTTCTAAGTTTAATCTGCATTATTAACATTTTTTCATCACTTTCTCAAGACTAGGCAATCAACAAAATAATAAATCGAGCCCTGATTTGTATGTAGTCTTTGTTGATTTGTCAGTTATAAATGTTCGCCCTGAAAATTAATAGTCTCTAGAGTCAAGCCAAGCTGACTCCAGCACACTATTGATTAATTGTAAGCTCATTGAGGGCAAGACTTTCTTGTTTTCTTGCAACTCAGTGTCACAGTGTTTAGCTATTGGGCCTGAAGTCAGAAAGACCTCAATTCAGATACCTCAGAAGCCTACTCATCTGTGTGACCCTGGGCAAGTCACTTAACCTTTGACTGCCTCAGATCTCTCAACTGTAAAATGGAGAAAATAATAACCTATCTTCCAGGATTGATGTGAGGATCAAGTGAGATAAATTTGTAAAATTTTTTAAAAGCACAGTGCCTGGCACATTGTAAGCACTTTATAAATCCTTCTTTCTTCCTTCTTCTCCTCCTTTCCTTTCCCCCACAGTGTCCAACATCATGCAGACTACATAATACATATCTAAAAAAATAATTAATTAATCCAGTTCTAGCTCCTCCAACTTTCATCTTGTGGTTCTTGTATGCCCTTTATAAATTCACTCCAGTTTTAGAACATAAACTATTTTAGAACATAAACCCTCCAGTGAACAGTCTTACTATGTGCTTTCAGGCGTCATAAGATATACAAAGAGAAACTCAACCAGACTTCCCCAGAGACTCCACTACAGTTCCAGCATGAGGCCAGCTGGGTCCAGTTCCAACTGGGTATCAATCGCCATGGGTTGTACTCCAGATCAAGTCCCACAATCAACAAACTCCTTCATGACATGAGGCACTTCCCTACCATCAGTGCTGGTAAGGTTTCCTGGAATTAACCTGGTTTCATTTTTTTTATCAGTTTCTCACTTATCATTTTTATCAGTTTCTTACTTTGTAGGGCCTCGCAAATGGCTGAACCATTGAGGGGGAGCAGTTTGAGATGCTTTATAAAATAACAGCAAGTTATTTTATAAATAACATAGAAAAAAAAGTTAGAATACTTTTAACTTTTTGTAAGAGTTATCATCACATTTTTAGATCTCCTTTTATTTTCCCAGCTGTTTTATGAGGTAGAATGCCTAGAGCTGGAAGAAAATATAGAGATAGTCTTTTCTAACCCTCTCACTTTGCAGTTGAAGAAATTGGGTCCCAGAGCAGGGAAGTGATTAGTTCATCATCACAAAGCTGGTAAGTCACACAGCTAGAATTCAAGCCTCTAGACCTTCAGTTCAGCATTCTTTCTACTACAAGCCACTGCCTCCTAGGAATTGGGAGGGTTTTGCTTTTGTGTTTTCTATTCTAAAGAAAAGAAAGTTGAAACCCTGAGGCAAGTTTAGTGAATCAGAATTATAAGGGATATGAAAGATTTTCTAATCTAGTCCCCTAATTTTACAAAGCCCAGAGAGATGAAGATACGTACATAAGGACATAATAAAGCTAGTATGTGGTAAAGACAGGATTAAAATTCAGATCTTTTCACATGCCACTAGTCTGGCCACCATACTTTCTTAGGTGAAAGAACTTGCCAGAGTTCACACAGCAACTAATCAGCAAAGTTGGAAGGAATTTCGGGTCTCCTTCAGTGCTGTTAGAGGTCTGACATGTGTTCCACTGAATTATAGAGTCTTGAGAATAGGAGTAAGACAAGGAATTAGAGACCCCTAGAGATTGCTGACTATTAGGGTGACAAGTCATATTCCATTTTCTTCTTGCAAGGATACAAACTAACGCCAATGGGTCAAGCAGGAATGCCTGTTAGGTGAGCAAGAATGGTCTCACTATGCTTCCTCTCCTTTGCAGATTACAGTCAGGATGAGAAGGCTTTGCTTGGGGTATGTGACTGCACCCAGAGTAAGTGACCCACTCCCACCTCTGTCTGGCCTCCATTCAGTGTATTGTCACTGGCTCCATTGTCTACCTACCAGCACAGAAACACAATTCATGAAAAATGCAAAAAGCATCAATCACATAGTGTATGTGCTCTGGAGCTTGACTGTTTTAATAATAATAATAATACCCAATTTGAAGACTTTCAGAGGTGGATAAGTAGAATTAAAGAGACTGGATACTGACCCAAAGCTTGGGATTCTGTCTATAATTATTAGAAGAAAGTCCCATAGATTTTTTTCAGTGAAGACCAGGAATCACATGGAGATATCTGTACTTTTCCCTTTTCCAGTAGAGGAAAGATACATTTCTTGAAGCCATCAGTATCCTGGAGATTTACCCTATGGGCACTAGAGAAGGCATCTGTCGACGTAGAATCTAGAGACCCCAAACTTGTGGATTAGTGAGATCTGATGAACCCCAAGTTTTAGAAATAGTTTGTAGGTTGGAGACCCCCAAAGCTTGTGCTTGTTCCCTGTTCCCGTGAGAATCCACCCTGAAGGGAATCTCAGGCTAGCAGTTGCAGACTGAATGATGGACCCTAGGGTAAAAACTAAGTGATTCTTTTGCCTTAGAAGCTTCTCCCATTGTACCACATCCCCTTTCCAGGGATTGAACCCAGGACCTTCAGCTTACAAGACTGACACACTGCCAACTGTGCCAAAGAGTCACTTAGCTTTTACCCTAGGGTCTATCATTCAGTCTGCAACTGCTAGCCTGAGATTCCCTTCAGGGTGGATTCTCACAAGAACAGGGAACAAGCACAAGCTTTGGGGGTCTCCAACCTACAAACTATTTCTAAAACTTGGGGTTCATCAGATCTCACTAATCCACAAGTTTGGGGTCTCTAGATTCTACGTCAACACATCCATTCTAACAGTGGCACCGTCTACTCAATACAGTGTCTTGAATATAATAGACATTTATAAATGGTTGCTAAATTAGGTTGATTTGAGCTAACATCCTGGAATTGTGGGGAGTCAAGGTATAAACTACACCTGCTCAATTAGCAGCAAGATTAGGATCTAAGCCTTAGGACCAGGAACCTTCTAAACTTATCCTTCTATCCTATGCCAACATCGCAGTTGTGAAGCCCAGTGGAGTCCACTTGAAATTGGTTCTGAGGTTCCAAGACTTCGGGAAGGCAATGTTCAAACCCATGAGGTAAGCACCAGCCTTCCTCACTTCTACTGTCCACCACATGCCCAATTGGGATGTTCTGCCTCAACAATTTCTACCATTTGAGAAAAGCAGCCCAGAAATTCTAGGCCAGTAATTTAAGGTTTGGTACCTTTCATTTAATTTTCCCTAATCAAAGAGCTATTAATCAAAACAATTGGGTGTTTTACTAGAAATGAACATTTTCCTTGTGACTGTAGGGTGGAAGACAAAGAAAATTTTAATGCTCAGTGGTTTCCACAGTAGAGGGACCCAGAAGAATGTGATTTATTCTTTCTTTTTACAACTCAGAATTCACTTTCTTCTCATTGGATCCAAAAATGCTGACTTAATTGGATGCATAGCATGACCCATATTAAGAGGGGAATCTTAGGAGGCAAGCAGGTAGGCAGTGTGGTGTGGTAGAAAGGACTAGGAATCAAAAAAATCTCAGTTCAACAGCTAGCCAGTTTTGTGATCTTGGACAAGTCACCTAAGTTCTCCAGACTTGAGTTTCTTTTGCAGAATGGGAGAGGAATGGACTAAATGATTTCTAAGGCCCCTTCCAGTTCTTATATTCTATGGGGAATTTAAGTAGTGCTGGTCACCAAAAGCTGATCTCTGATTTGGGATTATATGCATCTTTCCCTTTTAAAACAGCATTCCTGCTTTTGTGCATTATTAAGGTTTGGTTATTGCTATGGTTAGGGGAGGGGAAGTTGGGAGAATTCCTTTTGTTTTACTTTTTTTTTGCAACTTACAAATCATTGTTTAAATTGCTTATGCTACTTATTTACAGCATTTAAATTGCTTTTGTAGCCCAACAGTACCCTACCATAACATAAAATTATTCCAAGTGCATTATTTTTCATGCTCCTAGCAAAATAAACTCAAAGACCACTATCCACATTTAATATATTCTTCATCTGTTAGTGATCCTGCACATATTCCTGCAATAGAATTCCTGCATATACATAGTTGTGTCTGTGGGATGAGGAGCCAAAGAAAATTTTAATGCTCAATGGTTTCCATCATAGAGGGACACAAACTAATGCAATTTATGCTTTCTTTTTACAACTCAGAATTCACTTTCTTCTGATATCCAAAAATGCTGATTTAATTGTATTTGTATGTTGCATCCCTGGAGAGAATGTGAGCTCCTCAAGGTCGAAGGCCATGCCTTCATATTTCTTTGTATCCCTAGCACTTGGTAAATGCTTGTTGACTGAGTGGCCTCTAGTCTCCCTTGAAGATTCATTCAGGGACAAATTGTCTTGCAGGAAGAACCCTGCAAAGATGTAGAAAAGAAATGGTCTCTTCTTGCCTTTTTGTTCTCTGGAAAACTGCTTGACATAGTGAAAAGAATTTAGAATTTGGTATCAGAGTTTAAATATCACTTAACTTCTAGGCTTTATTTTGTTCAGCTGCAAAATGGAGTTGGACCAGGTGAGCTCTAAGCTTCCTTCCAACTCTAAATTTGTGATCCTATAAACCTTCCCTAGCCTTCATAAGCCTATTCGTCACAATCAACTTTTTCTAGACAGATCGAATGAGGGAAAGAGAGGTGGTAGGTTTTCATCAAAGTAAGGAAATCGATTTCTAGTAAGCTATCTCATTCTATCTCCTTGGTGTTCTCTTCTCCTTACAAAGAGCTCCCACAACCATCTAAAGTTCATTCCTCAAAAGCCACTGATGGTTGTTTGGTTCTCTCGAATAATTCAGAGTTTGTCTATCCAAGGGCTCTCAATGATGCATTATAATACCTCTAAATATTATCTTGGGTAAAGCACTGGGCTTAGAGTCAAAAGACTTGGATTCCAGTTCTGATTCTGCTACTAATTTGCTGGTGATAGGGTACCTTTTACCTCTATCTCTGCTGCTTCGCTGCTTGTATAGCTTTGGCCAAATCACAGTGTTTCTGTGGTCCTCTGTTCCTTTATCTATTTATCTCTGTTGGTGGAGGTTGAATTAGATAAACTCTGACCCAGTTCTAAATCTTACAGTCCAGGCACCTTACTTCAGCCTGTATTTATTATGTACAGAACATTGTGCTAAATACCAGATGAAAACAATTAAACAAGAAATAGTCCTTTCCCTCATCTAGTTTATAGTTTTAAGAACAGAGGGGTTGGATATGTGGCCCACAGGCAGCATTGTGATCTGTAGCATTTCCTAATGGCCTGAAATGGATTGAAATGTAACTAGAAAATATTTATCAAGATAAATAACAATACAATGAAAGAGATAATTTATAAAAAAAATTTTCTGGTTACATGTCAATGCAATTTTTCATCACTGTTTTTTGACATTTTGAAAACCATGTTCTCTTCCTTTCTCCCACCTCACCCCATCCTGAAGAAAGAAGGTAACATGATATAGGTTGTATATATGTTATGATACATATTTCCATGTTCATCATGTTATAAAACAAAACACATATTGCTTACACTAGAGAAAAATTAAAGGAATTATAAGGTGAAGAATGGTATGTTTCAATCTGCACAATCTACATTCAGACTCCATCAGTTCCTTCTATGGTGGCAGGCAGCCTTTATTTTGTCTTGAGTCCCTTGGAGTGTGATAATAGTTAAATCATTTATGGATGATCATTGTACATTATTGCCGTTACTGCATAAAACATTCTCCTGGTTCTGCTTACTTCACTTTGCATCACTTCATATGTCTTTCCGGATTTTTTATGATCATCTTGTTTGAACTTAATGTTAATATGTGGTTTTCTACATCCCTATGCAGAAGGGATATATACATAAGGGATCCTTATGTATGGTTTAATGGCCCTTATTTCTCTGAGTTTGACACCACTGGTCTAGGACAAGATATAGGATACCCATAAAATCATTATTATATTATATGATGAGCGTATTACAGAGGTACCCCAAAAAGCATTGTCCAAAAGAGAAGATTGTTATTACTGAGGGGAAGAGTTAGGATTTGAAGGATATGCTAGAATTCAACAAGAAGAGCATGAGGTCATTTCTTACCCAGGAAAGAGAAAAAGCAAAAAGCACTGTGGTGGAAAGTGTAGGCTGTATAAAAGGGACAACAAATAGTCCACTTTATCTGAAGCATAGAATACATGGAGGGAAAAGTATAAGATAAAGTCAAAAAGGTAGTAAAGCACCAGACTATGGCAGGACCTAGTGAATGCCAGATGACGGAATCTGAACCTCTCTCTGGAACCCAGTTTCACATCTATAAAATGGATGTGGAATTGGAAGGGGAGTAATGATTACTGATGTCACTTCTAGCTCTGATATTCCAGGATTCCAGCATTTTGGCTGTGTTTTGAGGACAAATATGTAGCTACTTTACATTACTCACATATCCTGTCCCAACTTATACAGTGGTTTTAGGGAATTAGAAAGGATTTCCTGTTAGAAAAGTTAGACAAGAAATTTAATGCTGAAATTCATGGGTCTTTATTTGGCATATTTTTGGTTTTTAGATCATGGCAGAAGGAGGATAATGTCCATGATGGTAGAGTGAGAGACTGTTCTCTAGACTTACTGTATGATCACACCAAACTCTTTTCCTTCCTCCCAAACTGAAGGGTAGGATCTATTGGAATTCCAAGCATCATGGAAGGGCATGGATGGAGACCAAGGCTAATGATTTTATAAGGAGGGGTCAGGTATAGCTCAAGCGCCATAGATTGGCTTCCCACCTCTGATGTCATGGGTAAGGCGCCTCTACCCCACTCCCAGTGAAGCTAGAAGTTTATAATAAAGACGATTTCAGATATGTAGAAGGAGGATATGGAGAAATAGAGTGAGTGGACCACTTCTAGAACAAAGACAACTTATCAAATGAAAAGCTGAGCCCAGAAACTAGAGAGATTTTTCTGGACTACCATCTGTCCCAAGACAGAAAAGTGTGGTGTTGTTTTTAAAAGCCTCTTAGCCCTATGATGGCCATATCAATCTTCAGTAGCTTAGATAGGAAATAAAATAACCAGTACTTATGCCCAGATCATGACTCTTTGCTTCCTTCCAGACAGCAACGGGAGGAAGAGACACCTGAAGACTACTTCTACTTCATTGACTTTCAAAGGCACAATGCTGAGATTGCAGCTTTCCATCTGGACCGGTGGGTATTATCTCAAGTAGCCTAAATCTCAAGTAGATGGTATTAAGAGGAAGACTGGGGTATGTCATTTCTGGGAGTAGATCCTGGGCAACCTCTCCTGGCCCTACTTGACATTTCTTCCTATTGATCTGTTTTCTTCAGGTTCCCACTATATATATATATATATATATATATATATATATATATATATATATATATATATATATATCCCATCTTACCACTTGTAGAAAGAAGCATATGACACCATAGTTGGTGGTCGGAAATCTTCGTCCTACTATTAACTTGCTTTGAGAAGCAGTATGTGATAGTAAATAAAATGCTTTAATTGGAATCGGGAAGAGTTGAGTTTTAATCTAACCTTACATACTTCCTAGCACTATGACCCAAGGCAAACCATCCTCTGTGAACTTTAGTTTCCTTAGCTAATTATCTGGAGATAATATATTATCCCCAGTAAAATGGGTATAGTAATTGCATCTGTTTCACAGGATTAGGAGGACCAAATAATTTTAGGTACTTTACAAAATTTAAGGTATTATATAAATATTTATTATTATTAGCAATAGTGTTTTTGTTTTTTCAAATTTAATTTCTCTGGTCCATGGTTCTTCTGTCTTTGAATTGGGGAGAATGATTTCTATCCTAAGCTACTGAGGTTGTTAAGAAATCAAATACAGTAAAAAAAAAAAAAAAAGTTAAAAGTACTTTAAAAGTACTTTCCCAGGTTTCCTAGCTTCTTTTGGAAATGAAATAATTCTCTGAGGGTCATCCAGGATGATGAGTGTTATGGCCAAGGGGAAGTGATGAAGTAGGACCACTGTTCCATTTAGCTTAAAACTGGAAAGTCCACAGACAACACTGTCAGTTCTACTCCATAGTTACTCATTTACCAGTCTCTCCTGGTTAGGTCTATTCAATATCGTGGCCAGGAATCCCAGGTACAATTTTGGAGTGGGAAAGGAGATCTGCCAAGATGGTGGGGAGGGCAGGAGAGGGTTTTCTTATTATCCGAAAACAAAAGAGACTCAATAGCCATTTCTTAAGCACCAATTATGTGTAAACCAATGTGTTCTGCATTGAAAAAATAGATAAGACATAGTTGCTATCCTCAAGGAGATTAGCCTAGTACTAATAATCGTCAAAATAATGACTAGTCTTCTGAGTTGAAATTCCTTATACCAATGATTAGTACTAATAAAAACAATACAACAACAATAATAATGCTAACTTTTTAGTAATTCTTACATGCATGATCTCATTTGATCTTCACAATATCCCTGTGACGAAGAGACTAGATAGTATTATCTACCTTCCATAAATAAAAAATTAAAACTCAGAGAGTTCAAGCACCCTGCCCATTAGCACACTGCTAGTAAATATCAAAAATATAATTCAAATCGAGGACTCCTGTAAAACAACTATTTCAGGAAGTAGAAAATGACAGGTTCCATTAGAAAGTTTGAGAAAATGGAGGAGACTTGTTGAGGAAACAGGTCACATTGGTGTTAGTGGGAATTAGTATTGATGCCTATCCTCTTTCTTACAGGATTCTGGATTTCCGTCGTGTTCCCCCAACTGTGGGGAGGCTGTTGAATGTCACCAAGGAAATTTTGGAGGTCACCAAGAATGAAATCCTGCAAAGTGTTTTCTTTGTCTCCCCAGGTATAGAGTACCAGCCTCTACACCTTTTAGGGACTAGGTATAAAGTGAATAAATGTGAAATAGGGTTATCATCCCACTGGCTTTAGTACATATACTTTGAATTGTTTTACTAGTGGTGAAGATATGGGTTTAGGTTCAATCATCCCTACTTCCTCATCTAGTAACTACATTGTGATTGATAGGTGTCATCTGTGGCTAGGGAAGAGTTATTCTTTTCGTGACACTAATTGGCACACTTGTGTCCTGCTTTCAATTATCAAGTCAGTAATGGGTGAGTTGCTTTAAGCACACAGACATTATAACAAGGGGAGCAGGGACATCATGATAGGGTTCAGTATGAAACTGAGGTTTCCTTCCACCCAGTGGAAGTCATTATCAGAACTAGCACCTTGGTTCCTGGTTAAATAATAAGTTACAGATTGTAAGAATCAAATGATATAATTCTGGAAGCCCTAAAAAATAATTGTGGTTAAGAAAGAGTTCATAGGATAATAAATTTAAATTGGAAGAGATCTTAAGAATCCTTTAGTCCACTCCCTCCTTTTACAGATGAGAAAATTGAAGCTCAAAGATAAATAACCTACCATGGTCAGTCTGCAAGCATGGATCAGGGTTTTGGAGCTGGATCCTCCCTGACTAAAAGTTTAGTTCTATCCACTAAACCATGCCTGCTTCCTTTCCTGTATAAATATGAGCAAAAACATGCTCCTTTAGAAATTCTTTTTTTTTTAAACCAGCAAGGTGATTTCTTTGATAGAGTTCCCAACGAGAAAAGCCCTTTAAATAGTGCAGATCTGCAATTGCATGGCAACTCCAACTTTGAGAACTCTCAGAGATTTCAGTCACTTTTCATCTCAGTGCCTAGGACCCTGAAAAGATAAGTGACTAGCCTAGGATTAGATAATTTGTCAGAGGAAAGACTTGAATCAAGGTCACACTAATTCTGAGAACAGCTCTCTACCCACTAAACTACCATGTCTCCTTTCTTCACATCCTTTTTTTATTTCAGTGTTTCCTCCTCTCAGCATCTCCTATTCAGGTCATTCCAGTGATTCAGGCTTGGGAGTGGATGAGACTGTCATAGATCATATAATAGCTAACAAAAAGAGATTTACCTAATAGCCTGAAAAAAGGATATTCATCAAAGATACAGCATTTGTTCAAGATGTGTAAGCTCTTAAAGCAGTGAGGATTCCATCAAGTTTGAGAATCCTGATTCCTTGTAGACTGGACTTTGCCTTAAGTGACCTGGAAGCTATGTTAAAGGTTTAAACCTTACTTCTCTGGACCAATTAAATCTGGAGAATGATTTTCTTACCCTTCTAAGGGAAAAGTAGTCTAGCCTAAATGGCAGGGACCTTGCTCCTACCACACCTCATTATGTCATGACTGGAGCCAACTTCTCAGAAGGGGTATACAGACTCCCCCAGATCCCACAATGCTGAAAAAGTTTCACGTATTGGCTTAGTGATGAATTTTATGTCTGTTGTTTGTGTGGAAAAGCTCACCATTAGATGATTGATGGGAGGTTTTGTTGTTGGTTTTTTGGCACAGAAACTCATGAAGATCATGAAATGGTAGAAAGAGGGTTGATTAAGTCAGATGACCTGGGTTCAAATACAAGCTCTAACTCTTTGGTTTCCTCCTCTGAAAATTAAAGGGTTTCTAGTATATAACCTCTGAAGTCCTTCTAGTTCTAAATTTATGGTTACATGTTCTCCTAAGGTATAAGAGGGTGGAGATCTGCATGGTGATGGAAGTACTCACCACAGTCAAATCATGAGTTCTTGAAGGATTAGTAAGTTTAATTTTTTTTTTAATTCAAACTTTTCTTACATAGTCCCCCCTAGCTGGAGAATGGATTCTTTTCCCATCTGCTCTCTACCTTTACTAATAGTTAATATTAGCTAGCACTTATATGAAAAGTTCGCAAAGCACTTTTTTATATATTACTTCATTTGATAGTATGGATTATAACTTTATTGAATCAAGGTTTTCTGCAGTTATAAGGTCATTGTCTTACTAAACACATCCTTTTGCTCCTGCTTTCTCTTCTCCCATCATCTAGCCAGCAATGTGTGCTTCTTTGCCAAGTGTCCATATATGTGCAAGACTGAATATGCTGTCTGTGGTAACCCTTACCTGTTGGAGGGCTCCCTCTCAGCATTCCTGCCATCTCTCAACCTGGCCCCAAGATTGTCTGTGCCCAGCCCATGGATCCGATCTTACTCACTGGCAGGGAAAGAGGAGTAAGTCCCTACAGGAGTTGGGAATTTGGAGCAGATGGACAGATCCACTGATCCCAATGACTTGGCTAGAATTGTTTCTTATTTTACCTAGTCTGAACCACCACCATTCTTCTCTCCTTAATAAATCAATCAAAAAACATTTATTAAGCATCCACCAATGTCCTAGGCACTGACAGTGCTCCAAGCCCAGACTGGCTTGTCACTTGCCTATCCCTGCTATGAAAGTACAGTCTTCTCCCTGCCCAATAACTATTCCACATCAGCTATCTTCCAAGGCAGCTACTAATTTGTGCCACCCTCCCACATCTGCTCTCTATACATTGGCAGGCTGATATGATCTGTGTTCCAAGCCCTAGACCAGGATCCATTCTCAGGAAACAGATCCGCAGTCTCTGAAGTAATCATCCTAAGTCTTTAGGAATTGACTCTGGCTATGTTTCACTGAAAAATTGCCATAACCCAAAGGCAGATTAGTATAACCAACACTGGGGGAAAGGGGGAAGTAGAAGGGGCCCTGGGGCTATCTCAGTTTAACTAACCAACAAAACCTTCTTTTTTTCCATAGGTGGGAGATGAATCCCTTGTATTGTGACTTGGTGAAGCAGACTTACCCATATAATAGCAGCAACCGTCTCCTCAACATCATTGACATGGCGATCTTTGACTTCTTAATAGGTAACACAAAATAAGTACATTTATATATCCATCTATCTATCTATGTTTGTTTGTTTATTTATTTGTTTGTTTGTTTATTTATTTTAACCCTTACCTTCAGTCTTGGAATCAATGCTATGTATTGGTTCCAAGGCAGAAGAGTGCCCAGGATCACACAGCTAGGAAATGTCTGAGGTCAGATTTGAACCCAGGACCTCCTGTCTGTGGGTCTGACTCTCAATCCACTGAGGTACCTAGCTGCCCCCCCAAAATAAGTGCATTTATATTGCACTCAACAAAGAAGTGTGCCCTAGCTGATAGAGAACTAGCATTGGAGTCAGAAAGATTCAGTTCAAGTCATGCCTCTGATACAGACTTGTTTATGCAAACCTGGGCAAACCGTTTAACCTCTCAGTGAGAGGGTTTAACTGACTCAAATTCTAAATGACTGACATTGAGTTTCCAGACTAGGAGTTCTCCACACCAATGAAATCACGGGTTTGTATAGATACACATATATAGTCATGTTGTGTATATATAATATGTACACACATATATATGTATCTGTGTACATGGGACTAATGCATGTGTGCCTCTACGTAGGTGTGGGGATAGATTTTGTATATATGCAATATGGGTGCGGGTGCAGGTGTGTATGTATAAAATGAGGATGACAGTACCTACCCTGTCTACCTTCTAGCACTGTTGGGATCACATGGGGTGATGTTTATAATTATAAAGTGGTTTTATGTATGTATACATTTTTACATACACATAAAAACACATAACACTTTATATTACATAAACATATAAACATAAACATTTTACATACACAAAACACATGTATAAAACATATCCATGTATATATGTATGTGTGTATTTGAATTTATATATATTTGTTATATGTAATAGATATAAATATACTTTTATATATGGCATTTTGCTGTTAAAAAATACATTACAGATATTGCCTCATCTGGTGGCAACCACCAAATGAGGTAGGCAAGGCAAGTATTGCATCCTCATTTTACAAGTAAATAAACTGAGGCTGAGAGAGGTTAAATGATTTGCCCAAGGTCATGCAACTAACCAGGCATCAAAACCAGGTTTTCTGATCCCAAGTCTGGGGTCTGACTCCAAGTCCTTTCTACTGTTCTAAGCTGCCTCTCCCATAGGTAGGGCCTGGATCTGCTCTGCTGCTGACTTGCAGCAGTAACTTGGGGAGTTACTTAGCCTCATCTAAGCCTCATCACATAACACTATCAGAGAGATGTAACATGGATACCAGAAACTCAGACCCTATTTCCTAATACAATAGTAGGTTGTAAAGCCACCAGAAAATAGAATTCAGTGTACTCTGTGATCTTCAGGAGGAAAACATTTTTTTTTTAAATTTAAAAGGCATGGCAGAAATCCAAAGTTGTTTCCATATGCCCTCAATAACAGGGACTACCATATCTTTCTACCCAAACGTCACTAAATTCAGTCTTGGAGTCCTAAAGTGTGAAATTATTAAATGAATGTGAAAGTACCTTGAAAACCAGAAAGGGCAACTTCCATAGGAAGTCTTAAAAACTTCAGAGTAAGAACCAAGGTCAGATTTACAAGTAAAAGATAGTAAGCTCCCTTCCTACTGTGCCATCTCCTTTTCCTCACTAGGCTCTGGGGTCAAAGGAGAAAGTAAGTGTAAGTGGGAAGTATTACTAGATTTAGAACTGAGATGACAAACATCATCCAGCATTCAGCCTGACCTCTTCATTTTTCAAGAGGAAGAAAATGAGGCTCAAAGAGGTCTTTCACTGACTTGCCCAAGGTCTACAGCAGGGGTTCTCAAGCCATATCTGGCTCTTTTGAGGGCCAGATATGGCTCTTTCTTCAGGAGCCATAAAGTCAATTTTTTTTCAGGCGCTGTTACAGGAGCGCGCACTGTGAGCACTGTACGGCTCTCACAAAATTACATTTTAAAAAATGTGGCTTTTATGGCTGTCACAGCCAAAAAGGTTGCCGACCCCTAATCTAGAGGGTAAAGACACAGTGTTGACCTTCATGAGGCCAAGTACTAACCAAACAACGGGCGGGCAGCCAAAAATAAAATAAGGCATAAATCTGCATCTCATTTTTGTTCCATGCCACATAGTGACTTTGTAAGGGCTTTTGTGGCTGTTAAAGTCACTCTGACATACTTTTAACTAAAGAGACCAGGAAAGGTAGAGAGAAATGACTCTGTGTGGCAGAAGGATATTTTAAAGCCTGGTCAGCTATACCACACCCTAAGGCTATAGGCCTTTCATAAAACAGCCCATATTCTGGAATGGAGCTGCCCATTCTGCTGCCCATGTGAAAAGCCTCAGGATCCTTCATGTCAATGTCCTGGATACAGTTGGATCCCCATGGGTTGGGTCAAATTGCAGTTCTTGGAGCTGCTATTTGCCCTTCCTTCATCAATGAGAGGACAAGATCAGGAAACTAACCTTATGACCTATGGTCTTCCTTTCCACATAGGAAATATGGACCGTCACCATTATGAAATGTTCACCAGGTTTGGGGAAGATGGATTCCTCATTCACCTGGATAATGCTAGAGGGTAAGAACCATCTCTTGCGTCTGCCTCTCCCCAACAAAAAAATAAAAAATCTTCTCTTCTCTTCACCAACATATACCCATAAATAAGTTCTGGGAATTCCCCAAGTTCTCCCAGAGAAAGGACAAGGTATTTATTTGTGTGCTCTTCCCCAACCACCCACCCTATATCATTCACTAACTAGAGGCTATCTTCACAGTAATATGTAAAATTGCATGCTCTAGTAAACATTCTTTTTGGCATTAAAAATGTGCCATGTATAAGAATATTTTAAGAATACAGTGGTTACTTATAGCTTACCTTGACTATTCCTAGGTTCAATCTTAGAAAAGGCCCTATTCCTCTCATTCCCCCTTTCCTTATTCCCTTCTTTCTTTCCAAGTTTTTTGGAGAAAGGACTAAGTATTGTCCCTCCAACCTATTAATTTCCCCAAGAGGTGGAAAGTGGGTATGGATTTCTAATTATTATTTTCATGGTAAAATTTTATAGGGTGATGGAACTCTCATAGATTTCAGTATTTCTCACTCTCTTATAGAAAAAGTTTTGTTTTGCTAATAATCAAATGGGAAATGCCTTAGTTAAATTTCAGTGTGCTGTTTCTAATCAAGATTCATCTCCATATCAGCTTGGTCATTAGGTTTTCCTAACATGTTTTTATCTTTCCTTAGTAGTAAAAAGCAATAACCAAGAAGTCATATAATTTGATTTTTCCACCCCCTGGAGTATCATTTCAGAAAAGCTGGAGGAAGAAAGGGGGAGGGGAAAAGGCTTCTACCATAATATCATGCTCCCAGAGAATCCTAATTCATCCATATACCAATATCTTCTCTTAGGTTTGGGCGACATTCCCATGATGAGCTCTCCATCCTCTCACCCCTTTCCCAGTGCTGCATGTAAGTTTCCAATCATCCTCTAAGCAATTAAGCAGTGTAATAGATGACCAGAAAGAGATTGTGAAATGGCCTTTCCTGAAGGCCTCTGAAACCCAGATTTCATTTTTATGGATTTAGAGCATAGAGTAAATTAACTCAATATTCCTTCCTGCCCTTCCCTTCTGTGACTGATCAGAAACACATCACTAGGAAAGTCACTTTTTATAAAGTACTTGGCACAATACTTGGCCCATAGTAGAAAATATATAAATGCTAATTGTTTTTATCACTATTATTTCTTTAGAACATTCTACTAGAACTTACTTGAGGGTACCAAGAGAACCTAATGATGTTACTATCAAGATCACTGTTTATTCAGCGTTAAAAATCAGGTCATAAACTTTCCTTTCAGCCCTAAACAGCTGCTTTAAATCCATATCTTCAAAAAGGTGATTGGAGTCACATCAAAGGATAGTTTAGAGTTTTTGCTTGGCCACCATTTCTCTCTGGATAATATCTACTTTGCATCCATGTCAAGCTCCACTGTGTTTGAGCTACGCATATAAAACTGTCCTCCCTTCAGCTGTTTCAGCTCCCTTTAGTTAAAAAAAATTATTCATATACCTAGCAAACCCAGCTCATTTCCAGCTGAGATTTTTCAAACAAGTAATCCAAGTCCTTGGTAAATTTTCTAAGTTAAATTTCCATCCTCCTACAATTACCTCCCTTTTACTTTCCATCTTAAGATAGGCTGTTCCTGTTTGTGGATCAGACTGAAACTCAGATGCCAATAGACCCACATACCTCAGGGCCAGGTGACAGATTCCAGCAAGCCCAGGCCATTTACAGACCCCTCCCTGCCCAGTACTTTGTGAATAGGAAAAAAAGTGTTCTTCTCAATGCCTATAATCCCAACTACTGGGAATACTGAGGCTGGCAAATCTCTAGTTTGGAGGTTCTAAACTGCAATGTTTATTCAGTGTCCAGTATTCACACTGTTTGGTATTACTATGATGAAGCCCCAGGTATGGAGGACCACCACAGTATCCAAGGGGCAAACCAGCCCTTATTGAAAATGGAACAGGATGCCTATTAATGATGGGATTGAGCCTGTGAATGGCCCCTGCATTTCCAGCATTGGTGAAATGAGAGCCAGTCTTTAGAAAATTAAAAAAATAATAATAAATTTGGAGACGCAAAAGCTGGACAACATTTTGCCTACTCTACAATCTATTCCCAAGTCAATACTAAGGCCTCCTGGTACCATAGCTCATCTTAAAATATGGTTTGAACTTAGTAATCACTAACATTATAGCAATGGGGTAGAGCATATACATACACACTGTCTAGTACATAGGTTCTTATCTTGGAGCCCAGGAACTTTTGAATTTTAATAACTGTTTTTCAATATAATTGATTTCCTTTTAAAGTTTGGGGATGTTCCATCTTCTCCTTTTGTTTAGTTTTCACCAGAATGTGTCTTGGGAGAGGGGAGACTTTGAGAACACTTATCAGGTATACAAACTAGTGTAAATACTTTAAAAAATTTTGCTTGTTTGCCCCCCATAATTCCTTGTCATTTCAGGATAAAAAAGAAAACACTGTTGCACCTTCAGCTGCTGGCCCATCCAGACTACAGGCTAAGTGATGTGATGAGAGAGTCACTTCTAGAAGACCAACTCTCTCCTGTGCTCACAGAGCCCCACCTCCTTGCTCTGGACCGGAGACTACAAGTCATCTTAAAGACAGTGGAAGGATGCATTCAGATTCATGGAGAGCAGAATGTTGTAACCACTGAACTATCAGAACATTCATCCCCAAACTCTGACCAAGCAGATTTAGCAAGCTAGGGTCTGGAGGGGATAAGTGGAAACGTCAAATTTTAAGAGAAGTCCTAGGAGATCAGCAGTGGGCTTAACCATCATTCACCTGTTGCCTCTTATTTCTGGTCTGTGCTGAGAGACCAGTCTCAAAAAAGGTGTCAGGAACTCAGCTGATTACAACATAGCAACAAAAATCTCCTGTTCTGCAACTTCATTCTCTGAGACAATATTTTTATGACAAACTGCTGTCATTTTCCCTAGACAGCAGGAATTCCACAAAGCTCAAAACAGTACTCCTTGGGCTAACATGGCAAGTTACCGTAAATTCCCAGTAGGAGACCAGTTGGAGAAAAGGATCTAAGTCAGTTATCCTCATATGGAGGTTTCAAGAGTTTTGACACAGCTCCTAGTTAAGACAATTAACTGCAGATTAAGAGGCTTTGAATAAAAAGACAAGTTTAGTGTACACTTACTCCCTCCGATTCTAGTTTTAATTCTGGGAATGATGGGAAAATAATGCTTTGTCCAGCATAAAAATTTGTAGGATACCCAAGGTAGGCTTTAAAAAAAAAAAAAAAAAAGGCAAAGTGGAGCTACCCAACTAGACTAAGACTAAGGTTCTTAACCCTCATTCCCACCTTTAGAATTCAATTGAAATACAGTGATCTCTCAATGCATTCCAAAGACACACTTTATCAGAAGCTTTGTTAGCAGAGGCAGAGATAACAACAGCTTATATAGAGAGCTTTAAAGTTTGCAAAGAGCATTACACACATTTAGCCTCACAACAACCCTGTGAGGTAGGTTTGGTTTAATATACAATAAGAATGTTTCTGGACATCAGAAAAGGAGAAAGTACATTAATTTAGACGGTATTTTATGTGAGATATTCCAGATGACAAAAATATGTATGAGAGCCTTGGGATAGAGGAAAGAAAGGGACATAACCAGGACACAAACTATATAGGGACGAGTCTGCTAGAAGACTGGTGGATCATATGTTCCTATGTTCCTACCAGCTCCCAGAAGTAGGCTTTCAGTAATCACTACTGGGTTAGTCCCTAAAATCATCCTCAGGGAGACTAACAGGGTGGGGAGGAAACACAGGAAATTGGTTTATCTTCAGGGCCTGCCACACCAATAGGCATACCGATTTCCCAAATACCTTTCTACTTGAAGTCTGAACAGGGGACAGTTTCATTCCAGAAATAAAGACTTTAAAATGCAATTGTTTAGCTAAAGGACCCCACTGACATCTATCCTAAACTTGACAAATGAGACTAACAAAATAGGACAAAATAATATCAAGTGCTTGTTTTTCCCATTTGGGCCCTGAAAAGCAGGGCCAACAAGGGAAAGTCTCTGAAGATAAACATTTTTGAGGAATGACCCAATTTTTCTAAGGTGAGCTGTCACCTTCAACTGCTTATGACCAAAACAAAGTGTTGAGAGGAAGTGGTACTTTTCCTGCACACACAACTTAATAGAAGTCTGTCCACCAGTCAATACTGCTTCATGCAAGGTTTCTTTTATTTTTATTCTAGCCACAGTAATTATAAAAAAACTTCATTTTCAGAATTAGAGACATTACTTTTCTACAGAAGACTTCTTATTACTTCATTAGCCATTATTCCTATTTATCTCATTTGTATGTTTTAGGAAACGGGACAATCAGAGGGAATAGTAAATAATAAGTATTGGCAAGGTCCAGGTTCAACAGAAGCTGTTATTCAGCTAAGGGGGTGCAGTGGTAGAACCTCAGCCTAGCACAGCCCTATTCCAGTCTTAAAGTGAGTCATTTACAACTGCTACAATTACACAAATACTTAATTTGGCTAATTTTGAAGCACCAGAAGGCAAGCTGTTGCCTCCACAAAGAGAAGGATGGGGCAGGAGAGGCAGGACAATAACTTCACTAGCAGTTTTTTGCTGCTTTCAGAAAGCAAAGGGATTTTTCCCCCTATCCTGCATTCCTCTACTCCTCTCACCCCTTTTATCTCTGGATTTTCACAAAATCTAATTAGAAACACTAAAAGTAGTCCAGGAAATGGTTAAGTTGAGCTAAGAATTCAAATTTAGCTGTGCAGGGTACTGAACTCCTTTTTCTTCATCGTTGATATTCTAATACCCTTACTAACCAATATTCAAAGGGAAAGAGGGGGCTTTTCTGTCATTCTTAGTACTAACCTCCAATATTTTTAACTCCTGCTAAACTTCAATGAACTTTAGGAACCAAAATAGTGATAAAAATAAAGTTCTCCATCTAGTGGTAGGGTTTTTTTTTTTTTTGTCTGTTTTGTTTTCCACTTAGAAAGTTGCGTGTTCTACTAAAAATGCAGAAGCAAGGAACCATTTGGCAAAATGAATATAGTTGCATTGTTTTAGGGTAGGATGAGGTCACAGACCTTAAATTAAAAAAAAAATTTAGCCATGTATACACATCAAAGCCGATTACTATGGAAAATATCCTGTTGAAATAGAAAGAATAAAGAAACCCCAATACCTCTTCTGATCCTCAAATCTATAGACTCCAACAGCTTTTATGACACAAAACCTGGGGGCATATAATAAGGAGCTATCTAGACATGCATTCCTGTCTCACTTTAATTTATCTAGAAATATATTGGGAAATTTCTTTTGGTCCATACCTATGATTTCATTGGTATAGGTAACTAATTCACCTTATCAATGAAAAAGGACAACTTATAGTCTTAAAGACTTATTTTGGGACACACAGGCAATATATATATTGTGGGATTTAAAAAGAAGTGGGACCTAAACCCAGACTTTACTGATTCGGAGAATGCTCTCTATATTACACAATACTGGGTATAATGGGGGGGGGGGAACAGCACTTTTAGCTATGAACTTAGTTTGGGATAAAAATGCTTGTATTATTAAAATTCAGTTTAAAATCATGAAACACATCAAGAAAAACTATATCAACATGATGTCGATAAGAATTCAATTCAATAAATATTTACTGAGCTCCTACTATATGCAAGGCACCATGGGGGGATACAAAAGGAATAAGACACAGACACTGCCCTGGAAAAGAAAGGCTCCAATCTGAGCTATCATTTTAGTGTTCTGCTTTGGCAAAGGGCACATATATATAAATATAACTAGGGATCATCCACCCAAGGAACTGCTATTGAGTTGGATTCTGTTTTGGCTGTATCTATTTTGTCCATGGCCCCAAAACAATACTGAATATGATTAAGCTGTTTGCCTTGGAAAGCAACATAAATGGAAAAATGTTTTTCTGACATTTGAATATATACTAGTTTTAAGTTCCATTACATGTGAGGATAGATAAATATATTTGTGTGAACTAAACTGCTGTATATATTAGAAAGCTAGAGGCCTTCTGCCTATGGTCAGACATCTGAGGACTGACCAACTGGAAGCAAAGCTAGTATGAAGATAAATATAAAGCTAAGCAATATGTCAAGATTTACATCCAAAATAATATGCTGACTGACTCAAGAACTATCAGCTCGGTCTTTCTTTTTCTGTAAAGTCTTGGAAGAAAGCTCAAAGGTATTAAACCTTTTGTCTTCAGAGTGGGGAAAAAAATGTTTTGCTCTGGAGGTCCCTCCTAGTTTTAAAATGCTATGATTTATGTAGTCAGTCCAAGACTGACCGGCACAGTACTTTTCTTGCAGTAAATTTACCATCAAAATATATTTCAGATCCATTCTTTGGTTGACAAAAACTAACATGGGTCTCTCTAAAAGTAAACTCTTCTTAGTATATTAATAAACATAGTCCTACCCCTAATTCACTTCTAATTATAATCATTTCTGTTTTCTGTTTAAGATTATTATTGAAAGGGAGAGGGAAAGATGATGATATTTAACAATTTAAATCATTTTTATTTGCTTGATCCGCCATTAGGGCAATCTTTAACAAAAGTAACAGAAATATATTAGGATGTACAGTATAGAGACTGATAGGTAACAATACAAAAATGGTCCACTCGTCATCTACTGGTTGCTTTCTAGGGCGGTAGCTAAATGGGGCTTTTGAAAAATGAATTTCAAGGCCCTGAATGTTAGCTACAATAACTATGCCAATTGTGGTTTCTCACACATATTTAAACCATTCACAACGGTAAAGCTAGAACTGATCAATGCTTAACCTAGATTTAGCTTACCTTAAAATCTTTTAGGCAAAAAGTACAAATGGGAGTAAAAACAGGAAGTTAAAAGATTAAGCAGGGAAACTTAATTAGGATGCAAGCATTATTATATTTACCTAAATAGATATAGCTAAGTGTATATAGATGTATACAAATATATACTGGAAAGTGTGCATTTCTGTGGCATTCTAAACTTGTTTAGGAACATTTCTGACACATTAATAAAGATCAGTCTTTACAGTAAATAATAAGAAAAACTTAGGATACAGATAAAAGAATTTTTAAATTGAAAAAAATACTCATACATGAAGGTAAGCATTAGAAAACCCTTATTCAACCTTCTGTTGAAAAACAGAAATATTTATACATGGTGACTTTTTACCTTCCCAAGGCTTGTGCCGTGGGAATAAGTTTTACAACCAACAGTCTGAAAACCACTTAAATCTTGGAACAAAATACACTGCGACCAATGTAAATATCCAAGAAAAAAACAGAAAGCATTATTAAAGCTCATTGCATAACATAAAAATGCTTGCTTCACTCCCAAGTTCAATTCTCTAAGATTACAATGAAAATGAAACCTTAAAATGGCTTACATTATGAAAATGTGGAATTTAGTTTTAAAAAAACTGCTGAGTATCATTGACAGAATAATGTAACAAAAAGCTGGTAAATATTGAAATATATTAAAGACTCAGAAAAGTTTTACTTACACTTCATAGAACATCATAGAATGTTAGGCTGAATGAGAAAGGAAACCTGATATGGCATTTTACATAAACTTAAAACACACACCCACATACATACCCTCCCCACCCTCAACCCAGCATAATTTCTGGTTAACATAAAAGAAAAAAATTAAACTATATGCACTTTTATGGGACAGAAAAAAGTACCTGACACCACACTTGATCTACCTCACAATTCCCACATTAGCCATAGCATCTCCATTATTCCATAGGGACAGATTCTTCCACATGTATATACTCCCAAACAAACCCATTTCTTGGAATCAGGCAGAGAAGCTTATGAAGAAGTCAAATGAAATATATGCAAGAAGCAAAAGCTACAAGTGAGAAGAAAGAATGTCCATCTCATTCTTTCACTGGGTCAAATGTCTAACATTTAGTATTTGGCACTAATTGGGTAAATGGAGTACTCGCTCTATAATTTGTGAATCACTAGACAAATTTAGTTAAACATTAGCCCAGTTTTTGCTTCTAAGATTTGGAATCAGGCTGTAAAGCAGCTAATGGCAGCTGGAAACAGTCAAGCAGAGAAGCTCTCTATAAATTAGGGAAGTTGTATCTGTAGCTAGTGGTGAACAGAAGCAGGCAATCTAGCAGGTCCAAAAAAATCTGGAAGTTTTTAACAAGAAACCAAACATATTAAGTCATCTGAAAACCAGCAGACGGTGGGCACATTTCCTGCTACTTCTAAACTACCATTTGACTGTAAGCAAATGTCTCTCCATTGTACCGAGAATTAGAGTACTCATGCATTTTTAAACTTTAGAGAAGCTCGGTAAGGAGGTTTTTTTTTTTTTTTAAACAAAAAACATCAGATTATGACCAGTCTAAAATATGCTTACAATAATTGGAAAAGTTTGTTTCTTTTTTTTTTCCACTGTTATATTCTTACTCTATGGCAATTCATTTGGTGCTGGGATCTGCCCTCACCAAAAAGCATGGCACTCACTGCCAAAAGCTGGACACTAACACTGCACAAAGAGAAGCAGTAACAGCAAAGTCTCCATATAACTATTTATTAAACTGGACACAGAGCACTTCAATTAATGCTCCAAATTAAAAATGGTGCAATGAAAGCAATTCTTTTCTTTCCTTCTTTTATATATATATATATATGTGTGTGTGTGTGTGTGTTTGCATGTGTGTATGTATACATACATACATACATACACACATATATATATATATAAAAACAGAAAGGAAGCGACAATGCCAATGACCAATGTAGTACTGCAAATGAGGGAAAGGATTGGTGAAGCATAAGCTCAAGCAAGGGAGCCACATTTCAGACAGATAGTGATACAAAGCTGTTGTACTGCTGGATGTTGCGTTTGAGGATGTCTGAGCAAGGGCCGAGAACACGTTCAAAGCGGGGTCGGTCCAGTTTAACACATTTCAAGGGGCCACGAGCAACCACTGTGGCAGCTCGTGGACGATTCATCAGAAGTGCAATTTCACCTGAAATGAAGAAAAAAGATAGTTAAAAAAAAAGATTTAAAAAAAGACAGCAAGCTGGCAAACACTTTGAACACCAACATTCTCCTAGGCCAGTTCTTAAACTGAGGTCTAGGAACTATTTTTTAAAAAATATTATAACCGCATTTCGATATAATTGGTTTCTTTTGCAAACCTCACATATTTTATGTATTTAAAAATATTATTCTGAGAAAAGTTCCATGATAAGAACTCTTATCTTAGATTACTAATAAACTAGGAATAGGGATTGAACTTATGATTTTATTGCTCTAGGGAACTTCCAGTGAGGAACTTTCTCTAACAACTCAAGTCAGAATCTTCTCTGCAATTTTTAGTGTTGAGAGTTGCCCATAAGTGAGAGGCTAAGTGGCCTGCCCTGAGTCACACAGCTACAAACTGTCTACAACCATATTTAAACTTAGATCTTTCTTACTCCAGGTCTAAAAGTCCATCTAGCTGCCAATGAACATATTTCAACCATTCATTAATCTAAGCAGTAAAAACAAAAGAAACTGGCCAAAGGAAATGATAACTCAGAATCAGACAAGTGACTTGAAGTTGTTGTTTAAGCAGCTTATTTACGAAAGTGGACTTGAACAGGAACCCTCAAGTCTTGCACTGCTTTCTTAAAGCTCAAAAAAAAAAATCTGTAGCAAAAGCTGCTCCTCTTGGAGGCATAAGGGAAGAAAACTCCCCAAGGAAGTTTACAGCTTCTCATGGAAAGGTGAAATACAGATAAAATATGAACTAATCACATACCAAAATAATCAGAGGGCCCCAATCTTCCTACTTCAACAAATTCTTCATTCTCCGATCTACGCTGTAGAACAGCAGCTGAACCCTACAATAAAACCAGCACAACAATTTTATCAAGATTTCAAGTGACAAAATCTTTTATCCATCCTGTGCAATTTCAGCATCTCAGCAAAATAGATTTTTTGAGGATTCTAAATCTATTAGTTTTAATGTGAGAAAATCATGAGTGTTTCTGATAACTTAACAGGTGCCTTTGCTGCCCTCTCATGGTATTCCTTCCAGCAACCTATAACAGCTAACGATCTAGGGATTTCTAAAGTCCTGCTGGGTGTTATGTTCCTTTTCTTCACAACTTCATAAATATATAAATGAGATCTTCTAGAAAATATCCTGAAATCCATTTATTTATACATAATGACTTTCCACACAAACAGATCTGATATATACAATAGCACTCAGTGTACTAATTAGTTTATTCATCAATTATGTTCAATGATGAGCTTGGTTTAGCTAGCATGCCAAAAATTAATCTAGATGAATCTGAAAGCTTAGCTCTTACACTTCACTGTCAAGGGAATGCTGGTTGCATTTCTGTCTCAGCAGCTAAGCAAAATTTTTTAGCCAAGATTCCAGAATAGACCGGCAGGTACCTTCAGGATTTAAACTCAATAAATGCCAATGCTTCAGATTTCACATGTATTATTTTCCTTATCTAAGTATTTTTAAAATGTACCCAAATTTAGATTTCTTTTTCTGATCTTTTTAAGTAATCTTTACTCACCTCTAAGATAATGAAGAACTCATCTCCTGGTTCTCCTTGCACTACAATCTTCTGCCCATCTTCAAACTGAACAGGTTCCAATGCATCCGCCACCGTGAGACGCTCCCATTTGTCCAGAGACTCTGGAAGACAAAATTTTAAAAGTTCCTTTGTATTAATTGGTAATATTCATCCTTCCACTCCCACATAGGAATATAGGAAATCAACCAATCATATTCAAATAATATTCTAGTTGGTGTTTCATTAAAACACCACTTTTGAACTAGTAGTTCAAATGCTATTATTTCTAATGTCGAAAAAATTCTTTTAGCTCCTTACTTCAGAAATTTACTTGCCCATAACTAACATTAGCTACATCTAAAGGCTTCAGTTAAAAGCAACTGTGCAATACAACTGTCAGGGATCACACTAATAAGCACTGGACCCAAAAAGACTAGTGTCATTACTAATTATTTCAAAGATTCAATTCATTATAAAACATCAATTACATAAAACTTGATCCAAATTTTGCCAATTCCCCTGTAAAGAATTGCTTCCAACAACTCTTTTCATATCCACATTATCTTAAGTACATAGCTTAGACTCATACCTATGTGTTTCTCTCTTATTAATTTGCTTTACTCTAAATTTAAATATATTTTAAACAGCAGTTAAAATCTCAACTAATCTTCTTAAATGATAAAAGTATTGAAAATATCCTACTGTACTTGGAACCCTTAATAAAATACCACCAATGAGAAAGACAAAAAAATGAAAAAAAGTTTTTAAAAACTGCAGTCAAAAATAACTGTAAAACACAACCTGAAAAGAGGGGAAAAGTCCCAAAAGACAATTAAACCAGTTCAGTCACTGCTGTTTTGGGAAGGAGAGTTTAGGGGTTTTTTTTGGTTATCTTTGATTTGTAGAAATAGCAATTTAAAATGTCACCAGGGTTCTCCCACAACCTACCACAAATTACTCTCCCTAGAGTCTTTAGTTCTAACTAATAAGTTTGTCACATCTGCTGCCATAATCTATCTAAAGTTCAAAGTCCGTCTTCTAAATTTCTCAATATTAATCTCTGATTTGCACTCTTCCTCTTCACCCTATCCTGGACCATTTATCCTCAAAGCATCAACATCTATGCTGACTCCTTTGACATTTTTTTTAATGTCTCATTCATTTTCATCATTTCTCAAAATGGTGGCACATCCAATATCCAGAACTTTGAACTAACACAACCACAACCTCCAATTACTCATACTAAACACAATCATTCTCCTTACTGTGATTTTCAATACCTTGAAATAGCCACATTATCTTTGTCTATTTCCCCCCATGGTGATTTCCCTTGTCTACATAACCAGCCTTGATCCAAGTTTCACTTTAATGTTTCACTAGGTACTAGTGTAAAATCCTCAAACCTCCTTGACCTTCTGAAGCTCTTCTGGACCTTCAAAAATTCATCCCTAAATAACTCCCAAGATCTAAATTCTTCACTTCTACTGTAGAAGTGTTAAGAAGCAGGAATGAAAGAAATAAAACTGAATTTACCCATTAAAATTTGGATACATAACAATCCTGCTGCTGCTAAATGACTCTTCTACTCTATACTTATTGACTATCATTTCTCACAACTGTTCCATACCCTTTCTTCCTTCTAATCAATTTCAGTCTCCAACACTTACAGATGACCTAGCTTCCTGATTGAGAAGACAGAAATCTTCAGTTCTAAGTTCCCTATATGTTTCCTCCATCTCTCAAAATTTCAGCATTATCACTTTACTTTCTTCACCTTGTAATACCAGAAGATATATCCCTATTTTAATCCTTCTACCTGAGCCATTCATCCCATTCCCTATCTATACCAGTACCTTCAACCTGCAATCAATTTCTCTTATATACTTTTAATCACTCCCTCTCTATAAAAATACTTGGGTCTCCCTTATCCCCAAAAAGCCTCCCCTTGTTCCTATAACCTCATCAGGATACAGCCCATTTCACTTACTTCAGTGCTAAACACTTTTTGAAAATGCCATCTATACTTCATGTCTCACCTTCTATTTATCATCCATTGTCTTCTCACCACCTTGCAACATAGTTTTCAACCCTCTATGCACAATTACTGTTTCAAAGGTAGTTCAATGACTTCCTAGTTAGGAGACCTCCTCACATACACCCTCCTTTTTCTTTCTTTTTTTTTTTTAAAGCTTTTAACATTGTCGTGCACCCCTTCCAACTATATACACTCTCAGGTTTTCTCTCCTAGATCTCTCTGTTCCTTTATTGGCTATTGTGAGGATCCCTGAAGAATATGTTCTTGGACCTTTTTCTTCTTTACACTCTTTTCCTTGGCAAGCTCCATAAAGAAACTGACTATATCTCATCCAAATTCTGAATCTCCTCCAGAGCCCAGACACAGTTCTGAACATAGCTGTGTTTTAACAAATGTTTGCTGGGAAAAAAAAAAACAAACTGGTAGACTGTAAAGTTACTAACTTCTAAATGAAACAGAGATATCAGGTAGAAATTCCACTTAGCAGTGATTAGTAAAGTGATATTTATAAAGCGTTCAAGATGAAAGTGCCAATTACAATTATGGTAACAGCAATGTTTTTATACTCATACTTTATACCAAAGTATCATTAAAATAATTTTAATATTTATAGCCCACCAACTCACCTAATATAGATACTTTGCTAAGGAATTCTTCATACATCTTCCGTTTTCTCAATGTACTTCCCTGCAAAAGGAAAGAGAAATTCAAATTCAATTCGAAATTTTAATTGCTACTCAAAACTGAAAATAAATAAATGAAACTTTAAGAAAATTCATTGAATCGTTTTGAAAAAACATTGAATACTAAATGGTCTTTACTAAGGCTTCTTGGGAACATGTAGGTAACTACAAAGATCTCCTACATACAGCTCTATAAATGAGTGGCAGTAAATATAAGCACCCAAGACTTAAGTTGACAAACAGAAGTGGCAACAGGAAGTTTCCTAGCACCACCACGTGGTGAAAATGAAGTAAAGCCAATCTCTTACCATAAGGATTCTTCTATAGCTGTCTCGATCAATGCCCCATAATTTCACATTTGTCTTGGCTTTGACAGTTGCTGCTCTGGGTGTTCCATAAATCAAGGCAAGTTCTCCAAAGCTCCCTCCTTCTCCAACACTGGTTGCCCATTCATTGTTGACATAGACCTAAAAAGCCAAAGGACATTACTAGGTTGTTTCTCCACCAATTAGCTTTCTTGAAAAGTTTGAGATCCTGTACATTTGTTTCAAGATATCAACCCAAAATGTTTAAAAATCGGAGCAAAGAACCTTATGTTTATAGATTACCTAAGTATTTATTTATTATATATTAGTATTTATTTATCTAATAAGGGCCCTCTACAGGGACAGGGAAGGAAGATAAAAAAAAAAAATTAACCTGAAGAGGAATTCAGAACCACTATATAACCACGAAAGAGAAAAAATAAGCACCTCCACCCAATTCTAAAAAACAAACAAAAAAAAAACTTGCCTAGTTCAAACTATTTAGAAAAAAGAAATATGAATCAGTTTTACTGACTTCTGAGACAAAAAAAAAAAACAAAATATTTATTTTTTGGTCATTAGCAATAGCATTTCCTATTGCCTAAAGACAATGAAATAGCATTACATTTTTAACTTAAAAATTGATCAAAATATTTTAATATCTTACATCCATCTCTCCTTGATCAATCACATAGAAGTTATCACCTTCATCACCTTAAAAAGAGAAGGCTGTATTAAAACCATTTCAGACATAAGCATATTTATGAAATATTTATATGCCAACGAAAAATATTTCATGATGGGGACAACAATGTGTCAAATGCCAGAAAAGTCCCAAAATGGCACAAATTGTCTTTTTTTCTTGACCTTTACAACAGGTGACACTTTGAGATAATCTCTTTTTTCTTGTTTGTTGTTCTACTTATCTGATAGTTGCTTCCTAGGCTCCTTGTCTGGGCCATTCTTGACTGCCCTTCCCTTGTGTCAATCTACTCCAAAATTCTGCACAGAGCCCCCTTTTCTTCTCTATGCTCTCTGTGACCTCATTAGATCCCATAAGGTCAATTAGTATCTCTGCACAGATCATCCCCAGATGTACAATCTAGCCCAGTCCCTCTACAGCAGGGGTCGGCAACGTATGGCTCTTTCTGCAGGAGCCATAAAGTCAATTTTTTTTCAGGTGTTGTTACAGGAGCGCGCACTGTGAGCACTGTACGGCTCTCAGGAAATTACATTTTAAAAAATGTGGCGTTTATGGCTCTCACAGCCAAAAAGGTTGATGACCCCTGCTCTAGAAACTTACTCATTACCCACTACCTATTGGACATTTTAAATTCCATGTCCCTAAAGTATATCAAACTTAACATGCCCACAGCAGAATTTATTCCTTCCCATCCCTCCAAACCCATCATTTCCTCTTATTTGTCACGAACACTGTCATCTTTCTAATCACTTAGGATTAAAAGTCCCAAATGATTTCAAATTCCTTACTTCTCTCACCCACCATATCCAATCAGGTGTCAAGTGATTTATTGGTTTTACCTCTATAATGTCTTCATTTTCATTCTCTTTTCTCCACTTGTATGGCCATGATCAGATCCTTCCCCTAGACTACTACAATATTGATAACCAAAAAAGCTAATACCATTTTGGATAGCATTAAGAGATGCAGAGATTCCAGGAATAGAGCTCTGACTAAATTGCTCAAACCTCCCTCACCTGATGTATTGTTTGGTCCTGGCATCATTGGGGATGGAGAGTGTACAGGAAGGACAACCAGGATGTTAAATGTCCTAGAGTCCATTTCATATGAGAACCAGGTGAAGAGAAAACTTGGGTTTAGGTGGGGAGATGATATCTGTCTTTAAGCATATGAAGGGGTGTTATGTGGAAGAAGGATTAGGTTTTTCCTGCTTATCCAAGAATAGATTCAGGAATAATATGTGGCAGTTGCAAAGAAGGCAATGTAGTTGTCATAGAAAATCTTCCTGATAATGAGAGCTGTCCAAAAGTAAAATGGACTGACATAAGCAGTGCTGGGTTCCATTTTCTTAGAGTTCTTGAAGAAGAGACCGGGCAGGTATGTTACAGTAGGAGATTCCTTTTCATATGACCTGGACTAAATGAGGTCCCTTCCAATCTTCAAATTCTATGCTTCTATGATTCTGTTTGTTCTTTAAAATACTTCCCTAACTGGCCCCAAACTATATTTCTAGCTTCATTGTGCATTAATCCCTTGAAGTATATATTTATAATATGCACATGTTGTCTCCTCTAAAAACATGAAATCCTAGAGAGAAGTTTTTAATCTTTTTTTTTCCTGTAGCACCTAACAAAGTGTGATAGAATAACCATCTCATTTTTTGATTTGATTAGAGGCATGATTAATCATGCTTAAACTCTAGTGGCTCCTTATTTTCCCTAGAATCAAATAAAAATCAAATAAAGATTTTTAACAATCTAGCCTCAATTTACTTTTCCAGATTTATAATACATCACTATGCTTCATGTACTAAAGTTAAGCCAAACTGGCCCTCTTGGTGTTCTTCACAAAACATCTCGTCTACATCATTTGGCACAGGATGCAGCAATGTATCTTATGCCAGCCAGTAAAGCACTCTCTATGCCTCTGAACCTAATTTCCTTCAAAATCTAACTCAAATGCCAACCTCCTAGACTTTTATCTCCAACTCCTTTGGTCACACTGCCCTCAAATTACCTTGTATTTATCTTTTATGTATTTTGTGTGTACACACACACACACACACACACACACACCCCTCCAAAAGAATATAAAAAGAATATAAGCTTCTTGTTTTGTCTTTGTACCATGAGACAGAGTAGGTACTTAAATGTTTGCTGATTGATCAAATGGGAAAATCAGTAAAAACAGGAGAAGGAAGTGGAATGGTAAAGAACAAGAAAAAAGAACTAGATTAACTTCTTCCGAATTAAAAAATTTTTTTTGGAAATGGTGGTCCTTACCTTGTTGAATTACCGTCTCTCCAGCAATAAAGGAAGCTGGGAACATGGCATCAAAAATATCACTGCAAAGGAGAGGAGAATTTATTCTTATGCTATATTTCAAAATATGCCTCTGAAATGATATGCAAATATAAATTTTGTTGGATTTTTTAGACTGTATTGCCATCAAAGGAATAAACGTTCTATCTACCATTAGCCCCCTTTCTTAAGATCCTAACTCCAAAAAATAAGTATGGGGACAGCTAGGTGGCTCAGTGAATAGAGTACCAGGTCTAGAGATGAAAGGTTCTGGATTAAAATCTGGCCTCAGATACTTTCTAGCTGTGTAGCCCCAGGTAAGTCACTTAACCCCAACTGCCTGGTCCTTACTACTCTTCCTCTACCTTAGAACTTACTATTAATTCTAAGACAGGAAATAAGGGAATAGAATAGAATAGAATAGAATAGAATTAATAGAATATAAATAATAATAATAATAATGGCAATGCATCAAGAAAAATGGCAAAATCATATCATCCCAAGAAAAAAGACCTACCTGACTATCCCTCCCCTATACCCACCTCAAGAGGGATAATCTATTCAATAATACAAGGAGTCTGAAGGCAGAAGTGACTTGACTGAATACCTCAAAAATGCCTTATTTTATAACAAGCTTAGTCCCAGGATACCATCAATTCCTGCTTTGACTGTCAGGACTAGGGGCTATCTGCCCTGCTGCCAAAGCCTCCTTCAAACCTATTCACGTCAATTTCATCTTTTCACTAGTTGGTTAACTCTATCTTACTTTTCCTTATTCTTCCATTTTCCCCTCTGGAATTTCATTTGTATTGCTAATAAACTGCCTTTCATGTTAAAATTGTACTCACCAATCCAAAATTTTGTATTTATTTGTATTATACATGTTGCTTTCCCCCAACAGAAGTGTGCTCCTTATAATGCCTGGATTATAGTAAGTATTTGTTAAATGCTTACTATTTTGAACTGAATACTAAAACTACAAGGTAAAACCAAAATCTACCTTCTCTCATTGTCATCAAGATGTGAAAACAGTACATTCTTCTCAATGGCTTTAGCTAAAGCAGCCATAGTCTTGTAATCTTTCGGAATAACCTAGGGGAAAAAAAATAAAGATCTAGTGTCACAATTGTTTAAAAAAAAAAAAGCAAATTATACATTTTGTAATCTCTTTTCCAACTTAGTATCACATAACTTATGAACACTGAAACACTACTCTTTCAAACATCTACTATTAAAGATTTATAGCAATTGTGATTCTCATAGCAAATAAGAAGTACTGATTAATCCATTTAATACCCAGTAAGAATAGTTTCCAGTTTAAATTTAAGAAATGAAACAATTTGTCCAAGGAAATTATTCTGTAGTAGAAAAGTCTCTTTTCTACATCCTAACCATTAAACAAAAATTTTTGAAATTTGGTAAATCCATAAAGTGCCTGAAGAACATGCTTCAAGCTAGTTGATGAAGGCTAGCCACATTCAGAAAGTTGGCAAAGCTAACAGTGCTGATAATTAGGGATCTTTAGGCAAGAAAGAGTCCCTTTCCAAAAAAAAAAAAAAAAAGGAAATATGGTACAGTTCCAACAGGGAGAATAAGATGACCTGGCTAAAGGAAAGGAAGTTGGAAGGTTAAGAAGAAAGCCTTTTTACTACCTGTATCATTCTGAAAATCACTTAACCCTTCTGGGCCTCTGTGTCCCCCATCAGCAAAATGTTAAACTAGATGACCTCTAAAGTGCTTTCCAGCTTTAAATACGATCCTAACCTAACAAAAGGGAAGAATACCTGCTTTCTTCTTCTGTGACACAAAATGCTTTGGAGTAGGAAAAGACTCAAATTCCAAGTGTAATCAGGGGGTTTAAAAATATTAATGGGTTATAAGGGAGCTTTTATTAGCAGCCTGTAGAACATCTGATGACAAGATGTCACAACAGAATAATACAACTTAGAGGGTATAGTGAACTTTGAAAGTTTCTGCTTAACTAAAGTAGATTATTCACTTGTCAACAATCATGAAATGATTATTATTTGAGCCTTGAGAACATTCCTCAAATTTTTAAGTGCACTTTCTGAAATATGAACCATTTCCCATATATGCTTATACAGAATGTAGATAGTCTTACTGGGCTCACAAAAGGTTATTTCACTGACCTTAGGGCCAGTTTGGAAAGGGGGCCACTGAGATTTCCTAACTTCCTAGTCTGTCCTTGATCTCAAGGTCTAAGATAAGATAGGCTTGATCTTTTGGATGGCTTAGCCCATAAACTGGAGCAGAATTACCTTTCTAACATATGATGCAGCATCTTCCTCAGTGTACACCTCTGCACTGATAGCACCCCTTCGTCTCCGACCCTTAACCACTGGGTTGGGAGGTGGAGGAGAAATTTCTTCTTCCCTTGTTTCAGCCAGGATAACAGCTTTCTGCACCGGCAGAGCCAGAGCCTGGAGCTGTTTTGATTCCTCCTGGAGGAAAAAAAAGAGAAAGATTTAAAAAGAAATGTTCAGAGCATATGTTCATCTACTGTAGAAAACTAATATTTTATTTAAATCATCCTACTTTTTTCTCTATTACTGTTTTTTTCTAATTCAGCCCTGGCCTCTCCTCTCCATACCTTAGAAGGCATCATCCAGCAAAGTATATATACACAAACACACACATTCACAAGCTATTCTTCAAATATTAAAACTATAGCTATATATAATGTTCTCTTGGTTCTACTCATTTCACTCTTTATTATCTCATGCAATTCCAAGTTTTTTTAAAAAAACGTATCTATTCATCATTTCTTACAGCACAGTAGTGTTCATCACAATCATATGCTACAATTTGTTTGACAATTCCTCAAATATTGGATGCCCCTTCAATTTCCAGTTCTTTGCCATCACAAAGAGAACTGCTATAAATAGTTTAAAACAGTGATGGGCAAATTTTTAAAGAGGGGGCCAAAAGAAAGGAAATGCTCATCTGTCATTCTGTTTCTAAGGCAACTCTTTCAAAGTTTCATTGTATTGTATCCTACTCATTGTATTAGTCAGATTAGGAATAATGTCCGTGGCTGGAGAGAACATTTCAGGGAGCCACATCTGGCCTGAGGACTGTAGTTTGCCCATCACTGGTTTAAAACATACAGACTCTTTCCTTTTTCCCTGATCTCCTTGGGAAACAGACCCAGTAATTAAATTGCTGTTCTAAGAAAATACATGATTTTATAGCTCTCTGGGTAGAATTCCAAATTGTTCTCCAGAATGATTGGATCAGATCATAGTTCCAAAAGGGGATACATGAGATTTCCTAATTTGCTAATCTATCCTTGCTCCCAAAGTCTGAAATAGGATACACTCTATCCTTTGAGTGTCTTTTACACATAAAATGGAACAGAAAACAAAAATAGAAGGTGAACAAGACTTTCTGTTTACAATGAAATGGATGCTTATTCTAAAATGGCATTATTCTTCATCAAATGATGGAAAAATGAAGCCTTCTCTTCTTTCCTCCAACATTGTCCATGCCTTTACATTAAATAGCACAAGAGCAAACACAAACCAGAGACATTCTTCCAAGATTTACTACTCTTTGGACCTAGTCCATTCAACCAAATGTGAAACTAGCTAACATATTATCATTGAGTCCACATTTATCCATCTTGTCCACAAGATAGCATAAAACATATTCCCAATGTTTCATAAAATCTATGTAAAATATATCTCTAGCATTCTTCTCATCTACCAGTCTAGTATTCCTGACCCCTTCCTCCTCCCCAAAAAAGGTAATGATGATAGTATGGCAATGACCCACCTGTTCTTCATGAAGTTCTATAATCACAAGTCAAAAATGAACTTAACATTTTTTGATACTAAAAGCCAAATAAGCTAGAGATGAACAAATTTAAAGATACTGTTTTAAAGAGAACCTATAACGACTAATACATCTCACTAGAGTGTAAGCTAAAATGCAGTCATTTGTTATTTTCAATGAAATACTAATTATAATCAGTCTATATATAAAGACTATTCAAACCCAATTTGGATGAAACATCTGGAGCCTTTTGTTTTAATAAAGGACATGACAAATAACAATCTCACCTACAGAAGTTAATATATTAAATTTTTTTAAAAACCTTTATCCTTCTATAGGTTCCAAGACAGAAGAGCAGTATGGGCTAGGCAATTGTGGTTATGTGACTTATCCAGAGTCACACAGCTAAAAGTCCACCTACCTGCCCCAATTAACTCAATTCTCCTTCTCCGCCCCCGCCCCCCCAAAAAATCACTTTGTTTACTTGGTCTTCCTTCCCACCTCAGTTTAGGAACACCTTAACAAATTGTGTTATATCTCAGTTCCTCCCTTTCTCTTCCTCTACTATACCATTCTGTAACAAAGGTTCTTAATCTTTTTGTGTGTATGTCATGCACTCCTCTGGCAATCTCAAGAAGCCATGAACCGTTTAATAGAATGTTTGATGCCTATAATCATCAAATGCTAATTTCAGTTAGAGGTTTGTGAAAATAAAGATGTAATTTTTTCCCATCCAAGTTTATAGGCCCTTTGGAATTTATCCATGGACTCCAGATCCTTAATCTTTAGGCATATTCTTAAACTTGGTTACAAAAAAAAAGACAATTTCATAGCTACTAGATAGGGGAAAGGATTATAAGATACTTGTTTTGAAAAACATTTTGAGGGTTTTAGCGAACTGCAAAGCTCGAAGAGTCAGCAGTGTGCAGTGCAGCCAAAAAACTAACACAATCCTGGATTGCATTAAGAGGCACAGAGGTTCCAATAATAGAAAAGTAGCAGTCCCAATGCACTCTATCCTGGTCAGATGTCACCAAAATATTGTGCTCAGTTCTAATACCATAGGTGAAGAAAGACACTAAGAGGAGGGCAACTGGAATGGTAAGGACTTTGATTCCATATCATATGATGATTATCTGAAAGGAGGAAGAAAAGACTCGGGGATAGAAGAGTAGGAGATGATAGACATCTTCAAGCTGTCACGTAGAGGAGAAATTAAACTCATTTTATTTGGCACCAAAGTACAGACACAGAAATTGCAAAGAAACCTATTTGGGTGGCTTCATGTCAGAAAAAAATTTCCCAACAACTAGTGCTGTCCCAAGGGAAATGGGCTGTCCCGAGAGAAGGTGGGTTCCACCTCCTCAAAGGTCTTCAAACTGGATGACAAACCATTTGGGTAGGTAAATAGTGAAGATTATCCTGGTAATTGATAATCACTTTATTTTTGGATTAGATCAGTGATCCCCAAACTTTTTTGGCCTACCGCCCCCTTTCCAGAAAAAACATTACTTAGTTCCCTGGAAATTAATTCTTTTTTAATTTTAATAGCAATTAATAGGAAAGATAAATGCACCTGTGGCCATCACCACTCCCCTGGATCGCTGCAGCACCCACCAGGGGGCAGTAGCGCCCACTTTAGGAATCAATGGATTAGATTCTCAATGAAGTTTCCTTACAACTCTTAAATTTTGATTCTTACAACCCAAAATCTTTTTTTAGACAAATCTGATTCTTACCATTCCTCCTCTCCATCTTGTATTTGTGAAACTGACTTTTTTCATAACCAAATTTTTTTCATAACTTGGCATTTATTTCTGTAGAATGTCAATCATATTAGGTCCATCCCAGCATTCTAGCTTAAGAAGCTTATTAGACTCTGTGAATCATTGCATCAGCGACACCCTTCCCCCATCAGTATTGTATAATATGTAGATATGAGCATACATTCTGCCTTCATCCAAGTCACTAATAAAAATGTTAAACCTCATATAGCCAACCAAGATACATGGGGTAATTCCACTAGACTTTTCCTCCTACCAAGTTAACAACGAAGAATTAACAGTGCTATTTCAAGTCAAGATATCAAACCACAAATAAATCTATTATTTTGTCCACATCTTTCCATATTCTTGAAAAATCTGGACAAATTATTGTCCCAGAATTCCACTTACCCATTAGTTTAATAATACTGTCAAAAAAGAAAATGAGATTAGTCTGGCATAACCTGTTCTTGGTGAAACCAAGCTGACTCTCTTTGAAATCACATCTCTTTATAGATGCTTAGGCAACCATCCCTTTCATGACCCATTCTATAATTTTCTCAGAAATCAACATCTCACTGAACTACCATTTCCAAACTGTTCTCTTTCCTTTTTGTGAAAACTGAGGTTAACATATGCCCTTCTCCAATCAGTCTATCTTCTGATATTTCAGTATCTTTCATATGCTATTGGAAGTGGGTTAGTCATGTTTCAATACCTATGGAGCTAGTCTCTCCAGGTCTGGTGACTTGAATAATCCAAGGAAACTAGGTGCTATCTGTCTCTCTTGACTATCAATTCCCTGAAAGTATATTTTATCTTGTGATTTTCAGTGCAAAAATCATTATACTTGGAAAGAAAACACAAGCAAAATAAGAATAGAGCAGCTCTGCCCTGTTTTCAGTTATCATTCTGTTCTTCCCCAAGAAAAGCTCTATCCTTTTTTTTTGGCTCAATATAGCTTTAAAAATATTTTCTTTGTTGCCCTTTACTCTCCTTGCCAGTCTCAGCTCATTCTGCACTTTAACAATAGTGACACTATTTTTACAAAATTGCTCCATGTTTTATTATATTCATCCTTTGTCTCAGAGAACATACAGGACTGAAGATTTAAGTGATTTGACCACGGTCACATAATTAGTATGTTTCACTACAAGATGTGATTTCTTGTATTGATTCCAAAGCCAGCCCCCTACCTACTACATAATAATATTCCTCTAAGTGGATACTACCTTAACCTAGTTTTTTTTACTTTTTCTTAAGTTTTTAAAATTATTTATAGCATATAACCAAACTCCAACTTAAAATTTTAATGTGGTTCCTGATCTAAATTTTGTCTATCCAAAGAAGCAACTGGAATGGTTCTAGAACAAGAGTTCTTACCCTGGGTCTTTAAAATTTCATTTTTTAATCCTTTTATAATTATATCTCAGCATAATTAGTTTCCCTTTGTAATGCTAGCTATTTTATTTTTAGGAATTTAAAAACATTCTGAGAAGGGAAGCAAGGCATCTCCAGAGCACTAAAGGGGTCCATAAAACAAAAAGAAGCCCTTTTCTAGATAAATTATTTGGTCAAATAGTCCCATCACTTTAAATAAGTCATTCAGGACATATATGTACATGAGATCTAAGTTGTTTCATTCATCAGTCCTTAAGAAGAAAGTGAATTTAAGATTTATCAATAGAAAAGAAAATAAAAATTTAATATAGAAATGTCCTCTACATGAGTCACAGAACAAATATAAACATTTCAGATTAAAAAGATGACAGCAGATATCCCTAGATTACTTTTTGAAAAAGGAAAATTGGATTAATTGTCTTTGCATCCAAAGGTCCAAAAGACTTCATTGTTTAAAAAAAAGTAAAAACTGATCCTCTAGTTGGATTAACCCCCTTTAGATTGAGTAACCCAAATTCATCACATATAAAAACAAATTATACAATTACAGAATTTTAATAATTCAGAAATAGGCTAGGCTAAAAATTTATATTAATACTGACCATAAGAGAAAGGGAGCTATTGAGTTAACTATATTTCTACAAATAGAATATATAAAACCATATAAACAAAATTTTGTGGGGAATAGTTAAGCTACTTAAGAAAAATACCATTCTCAAGAACTTTTGATATACTATTAAATATAACTATATAATTAGCTAATTGTGTAATATGCCCATTTCTTAATGCAGACAGGAGGAACTGTCCTTTCAGATCCTGTTAGCCTAGCTTATACAATATGAAAACGATCAAACTAAACTGCATTTTAAAATCCATTACTTTACTAAAGACTTACCTTGACATTTGATACAAATTTGTAAGAATGACTGGCAATTAAATTTAGCAACCGTTTGAACCTATTTTTCCCTCCCCACATTTTTTACCTTCTCCAGTCTCTCAAAGTATTCCCTAAGGAATGCCATGGGTCTGTCAGGTCGAACAGTACAGAGCTGTACAATGGAATCTTTGAGGAGTGCCTGGATATTATGCTTCTGGACATAGAGCTCACACTCCCGGAGGCTCCGCTCCTCCTCACTGCTGGCACCGCTGGTTGCCATTATTTTAGGCTAAAAGAAAAATGTACATATTTTTTGCATAAACTATTTAGAAAGAGAAAAATGAAACTGAGCTTCTGTTTTGCTCAATATCTTAAGCAAGTTTAAAAGACAAGGCACAATAACATATTTCTGATTTCAATGCTGCTTCAAAGTGACTGAATCCTCTCTTAGGAACTAGACTTGTTTCCTAATGGGAGAATAATATTTACCTTCATCTTTGATTTTCCCCTCTCCTACCAGAAGAAAAGGAAAGGGAAAGGGGATTAAAAGTTGTACCTAAATAATATTCTTCCATTAAGAAACAAGTCTAGTTCCTAAGGCAAGATTTGGTACCATGAACAGTTAGTGATAGTAAACTAAGATACGGATCTGGAATTTGTCAGCATCTGTTCCTCAAATTGCTGAAAAATTAACCAGTTGAGGGAGCTTGATTGGGTTCATTTCAATATGACAGTATGAGCTATATACCTTACATAAAGCAAACAGGAGTATTGTAAGGGTAAGAAACTAAATATCTAACATTCCTACTATATACTCCTATCTAGCAAAGAGTTTCACAAGTATTAAGAGTACACTAGTACTTGGCTTACTACTTGTCATGGCATTTTTTAACAAATCACAAAAGAAACAAAAGAGCATGATTAGAAATCATCTTATTTCAAATGCTTATAATATCAGTTTTGATCAATAATCCTGACTGATAATTGGATATTTTTAGTAATAGAGTCTCAGCAAAATTTTTTCTTATTCACAAGACTATAGATTTTAAAGTAAGAAAGAAATTTCAAAGATTATCATTTAGCAGTTCTCAAACTTTTTGGTCTTAGGATCCTTTTATACTTTATTTTCCAAAACAAAACAAAAAATCAAAAGTTGCGTTGTTTACATATTTTTGAAATTTTCTTTAATGTCTAGATTAACAAAGACAGCTAGATTCCCATCTGTGCTTCTGCATTAAAGTAACTGTTCTGATTGAAATATGTAAAAAAAAAAATCTGACCTCACACATACATAACTGGAAAAGAGAAGAGCATTTTAATATTTTATGAAAATCATTTTGTCCACGCAGGCCTCCTGAAAGGGACTCATGGACTCTTGGAATACATGGACCATGCTTTGAGAATTATTGATATAACTTAATCCCTTTTTACAAATGAGGAAATTGAGGGCAAAAGAGTCAACTTGCCCAATGTGATACAAGAAGTGACAAAGGGAGGATTCAAATCGAATTTTTCTGGTACTCTTTCCATTACACTACTCTGCTACTTACAAATTTTAATTATTTTTTTAAAAGTTCCCATTAAATTAGTACATGCAATCTTATAAGATATGGCTTCAAGTTTATATATTTTCAAAGATACATTTGAAAGTTTTCAAAACAGGCTCAAATTACTTTGATATAGAAATGAGCTGGATAAAAATATAAAACTGACAATGTCTCAAACAGTAACTGATCGACTTTTTAGGAACTTGAAAGTTAAAAAGAATTTTTTCAATTAGATAGGAAAAACTAAAGCATCATAACTACATTTTCATTGAAATGTCACACCTCCCTATTACAAAAGATATCATAGGAAAAGTTTATACATTAGGCTTGAATCATGTCTCTCCTAAGCCCTTACCTAAAAACAGAAATGCAACTAAAGTTAATATTAAAAAACCAATGCTTTTCCAACAAAATTATATTATAAGCCTCCTAAAACTGAGTAGACTAGTTCAAAATAAGTAATGGGAAAAACACCTTGACTCAAGAGATTTTAAGAAGCCCTACACTTCCTTTGTTTTCATAATCTCCATGATAAGATCAATAATAAGTACTCTAATTAACTGGTAAAAAAAATTAGTGATTTTACCATAGTCCACAAATTAAGAGACTCTAAAAGCACTTTGCTGATACAACTGATAAAACATGGGACCTACCACTGAAAAAATATAGACATGTAATATCTACTTAAGAGTGCACACTACTATCCATTTCCCAGATCATTCAACAATATAAAATAAGACTTGACAACCACAATACTGTTATAAAGTTTTTAAAACACAGAATCATGAATTTAAAGATAAAAGGGACCTCTGAGGTGATGATCAAAGCCAACACTTTTATTTTATAGAGAAAACAAGTCCCCAATAAGGAACCAAAAACCCTAATAAAAGGCCATACTAAAAGGTTGGCAGCAGCCTGAGGGAGTAGGAGCACATTGTTTCACTAAAAATAATTATTTTGTAATCATTACACAAAAGCTACATTATAACCATTGGAGATCTTATAATTTTTCCTATATAGAACTAATTGTGCTTTTGTTGTTACATCTCTAAATTGACATAAATTACTCTCAAAAGGAAAAACTACAGTCCTAATTGTGGAACAGGAGAGAATTTTCAAAACTTTTCCAAAGCATACAAGTATACTACCATGTATTGGCTTGTTACTACTTACTGCCTTTCACTAGAGACTAAAGAGAACTCTTAATTACAACTCATCCTGACTATGCATAGCAAGAGTTGAGACTGCAAGCTGTGTCTTTTAACAGTTCATCAGTTTGGATTTTGGGTTTGGTTTAGTTGTTTTGAGGGATAGCAGAGATTTGCCATTTATTTCATTTATGCCCACAGGAAATTCCATGAAAGAAATGAGAAAGGGAGATCAAATCTCCTGCCTGTGATAGCTGACAGGCGACAGTAGAGGGGAAGAGACTGAGGGAAAAGGTGTGAGGGGGAAAGGACCAGAGAGAAATATGTATAAAAATCTGGTTTAGAGATAGGTGAAGAACAACAAAAGAAAATTCATTAAGAAAAAGGGCTTAATGAGGGGAGGGAGGGGCAAGGAGCAGATAGTGACAAGTAAGAGCTAGGGGGTGAAGCAAAAGCAAGATGCGAGATGGGAGTTTCAGGAACAGAAAGGGAAAAGTCTGATTTAGGGAATAGAATAAAATAATAAATAATAAAACATATCTATAACAATAAGTAATAATAGTAGTAATGATAATAACTAGTATTTACAAAGCGCTTTAAGGTCTGTTTGCAAAGCACTTCTTAACAAATAGCTCGCTTTAGCCTCACAATCACCCTGGAAGGTAGGTGTTCTTAGGTGTATAACATTTTAAAGTTTGCAGACCACTTCATATATTTTATTTTACTGGAACATACTCGGGTGCTTCTCTTTCGGTAACAGAAGGTGGGGGAAGAGAATCGCAGGAATGCAAAAAAAGAGGGCTGCTCGGAGTTAGGAGGGGCTAAGGTGGAATCCCGCAAGCGAGGCCGAAGGGAGAAGACAATCTAAGAGCAGGGAAACTGAAGGTGCGGGGGGTAGGGGTTGGGGTTAGGGGGGAAGGAGGCAGAGGCCCCGGAGGTTTGGACGGGGAGGGGGAGGGGGAAAGAAGGGCTGGGTGCGGCTCTTTCTCAGAACGCTCTTCCAGGCGCCATCTTGGATCTGTTCAGCCGTAACAAACGGATTAGCTCAGTAGCGAAGCGCGACCGAGGCCGGACCCCGGACGCGCTCCACTTACCGAGATGCTGGCAACAGCAAGCTCTGGGTCCTGAGGGCTGCCAGGCGGCTCAGGGCCAGCTTCGACCCGTTTTGCGTCTCCCCCCTCCACCTCGGCGGTTTTCAGGTGATCTCAGCTCCTCGGAGGCCCCCCCACCGGAAACGAACCAGCCACGACCAATCAGCGTTCGATCACTGACGTCAATGGGCCTCGGTCTGGTCAAGGTGGTTGCCTTGGCAACCTTAAAGGGGAAAGTACCGCCCTTCCCCCTCTCCCCAGCCCCTCTCTTTCGAACCTCAACTCCCCTGCCCCCCTCCCGGGACCCTTCTTTCCTGGACTCCTTTATCCTACTCTGTAGCCCTCCCTCATTCCTTTCCCCCTTCCCTCCTTTTTCGGTTCTTTCACGATCCCCGACTCACTCACCTGCTTGTCCACAATTTTTTCTCTTCTGGCTCTCTTTTCTTCCTTTCTCTGCCTCTACCTCTCTTTCTCTGTATCTATACTTCTCTTTTCGTTTCTCTTTTCTTTTTTTGTCTCGGTTTAGACGCTCTTGTGTGTCTAGACTATCTCAGTCTAAACTATCTGCCTCAGGTCTCCTTTTTTCTCCCTGTCTCCCTCTTTTTCTTTCCGTCAGTCCGTCCGTCTTTCAGTCTCCTCGAGCTCCACCTCTTCTCAGTTGGCCAGGCTCCTCCTGTCGCTTCTGCTGCACCCACTTCCTTCTCTTCCTCTCCTCTCCACTCCTCCGCCTCTTTTGACTAGTCGGTCTTCTCTCCCCCTGGTAAAGCCCCAGACTGTCTCACGTGGGCGGAGTGGAGGGGGCAGGGAGGCGCCTCTGCAGCTGCGCCCTCTTCTCTGCAGACCCTGCAGGGGGCGGGGCTCAGAAGGGGTGGCTGGGTCGGGGAAGGTTTCGTGCTGTTACTAGGGCCCAGGCGGATGCTTAAGGACTGCGGCTACTGCGGCAGTGGATGCGGCAAAGCTCTGCTGCTATGGCAATTGCTGCAGTGTCTGGCAGCTGCAGTGGCTCGTCCCAACCTGGCTGTGGCTGCTCCCCACCCAGAGGCTCTTGGCAGTGCAGGATGTGTGTGATAGGCTGGGTTTTTTCTCTGCAACTAAGACATCATCTATTCCAACTCCATCATTTTTCAGAAGAGAAAACAGATCCAGTAAAGAAATGGTACTGACTCTCCTTTCCTAGGGACAAAGAAGCATAATCATAGTTCCATCTCAGGGACCCTGGAAATCAGGATTCGAATATAGGTGATGTGACTCCACACTCAATGCCCTTTCCTCTGACACCTCATTGCCCCACCTTTTTGTCTTACCCCATTTTGCTCTTGAAATAAAACATGTTTGGGCCTTGGACTTGATACCCCAAAGAGAACTACTTGCTCTTGTGTTCTAGATGAAAATGATCAGCCTGGGGTCTGTGGACCCATTAGAGCAGCCATGAGCTGGTGAGCCAAAGTTATAAAGAAAATGAGACAAGGAAAAATCAGGCCCAAGAATGTTAAAGAATGAAGAATAATAGCTTCTAGCATTTATTTATAAGTTGCTGGCTGTGAAGCATATTATGTCATTTCATTGTTCTACTTATAGAAAAGCCGATCAGTCTTCTGTTAGATGCAAAGGTAGAAAGAACAGAAGAAAAATATCTTTTTTTAAAGCTATCTGCAGAAGTCTCAAAATCCTAGAAATTCAATTATTTTTAAAACATATCATCTAATCATCTCAGACAAACTCCATGTTGAAATAGCCCTCCAAGCTTGGTCACAAAACTATAATGATGGGAGAGGAAGACAAGGATAAATTCAAGGATAAAATTATTCCTTTGATCATCATTTGCTAGGAAGTTCTGTCTCTAACCAAAATGATTTCTACTTTGGGGGGAGAGGAGAATGGGAGCAGCTGATTCAAAAGATTGTTTAAGATTTTAATTAAATCTTCCTGGTAAGCATTTATTTCTTGCTGTACACTTTTATAGCCCCTTTCACATGTGTTTCTGCACAACCAAAAGAATGAGTGTTCTAATAGGAAAGAGACCAGAAAAAGTATTTTTTGATTTATGATTGTCCCTCATATCTGATAGGGGCAGGAAAGCAGACTTTGAACAAAATGAAAAAGGCAGCAAAATGCTATGGTGAGCTGAGGCTAGAAGTCTCTTTCTCTCCCAAGGGTGTTCTGTGATGAACATCACAGGTGACATTTACTCTGTGGCACGCCTGGTATAATGGAGGATTTCACACCTACGAGCAAAGAGAGAAGGGACTGATAAATATGCCCTCAGCTGTCATGCAGAAGAAGGGAATAGGATACTATGAAGCTCAAGGGTCACTCAAGCTACAAGGTCATGCCCTTTTTGGACTGTGTGGGCTCTGCCATGTTTGCTTTTGATGCAATATTTTGATGAGACAGCCTTGGAGAGCTTGAGAGAAAGAAGCAGTAAAGAGGGAGTATTAAATATTTTCTCCTGTGTTCTTTGAATGACAGCTGTTTACTCAGGAAAAAAAAAAAGGTTTTTATTCCTACCATCTGCATTATAGGCACAATTCCAACCAAGGTCAAGAGCCATGCTGTTTTCTCTGTCAATAATACTTAACCTTGTTTCAAATACCAAATCCATATTTACTGGAGAGTTGAAAAAAACAAATAGGAAAAGAAGTTGCATAAAAGCTACATTCAGGTGGAGTTTACTAAGACAGGTGGTAGTTTAATCTTTCAAGTCACAGTAGCTTATAAATTGCATAGATTCCCTCCCAATAACTCCAGATAGGTGAATACCAGATTGTATATGACATTTGTCAGTGAATGTTCTTATTTCACAATAAGCAATCATTGCCATATTGTGCTTTCATTGTAAGATTTCTCCCCAAGTGTCAACTGCTCTTAATCAAAAGCTTTTATTTCCCATTTTTTAATAAATCCAGCAAACATAAATGAGACTGAGGAAAATAGAAGATAAATAGATGATAAAGAAAATAGAAGAAATGAAGTCCCTAAATGCCTTTATCTTAGGTGCTTTGCCAAAGATAAATTCATAGACTTCCACTGATAGTTAATACAAATACTTTGTTTTGCTGTCCAGTCATTCTGAATGTTTTACTTCTTATGGAATCAAAAATATTCAATTTGTTGAAAAATCTTGCTACCATGATTCACAAATAGTGAAAAGAGCAATGGATTTGGAGTTGAGGGGTCCTGGGTTCAAGATGGTTCTGCCACCCATTGTATGATCTTCAGCAAGCCAATACACATCTGTGGGCCCCGGTTTCTTCACTGATGTGAATGAGGAATTGGACCAGCTAAAGTTCAAGGTCTCTTCTAGCTCTAAATCTCATGGTTTTATGATTTCTGTGGAAAACAATTTTCTTTCAAGCAAGCAAGAAGCATTTACTAAGCTACACAACTAGGGAATATGATGCAGATGAGGATTCAATAGAGGAGACAGAGGAAGAACAGTTAAACAAATGGAAAGAGAACAGGAGAGAGTATGAAATATGATGAAAACCCAGACAGGAGAGAGAATTTAGGAGAAGAGAACAATAAACAATGTCAAATGCAGCAGATACATTGAGAAGGATGAAGACGGAGAAAAGATTATCACATTTGGCAATTAAATGAGCACTGATAACCAGAGAGAGCAGCTTAACATGAGTGATGAAGTCAGAAGCCAGCTTGCAAAGGTTTCAGGAAAGAGGAAGAGGAATTGAAAACAGCTAGTGTTGGACAATTTATCTTGAGTATTAATAGAAATTATAAATGAAGTTCATGCAAATGAATATCAAGGTCCAAATCCCAAATACATTCCCCAATGAAAATGAGGTATTATTTTCCTAGAAAATATATTGAAAGTCACCACTCTACAATAGAGTGGGTTGTAGAGCAAGACAATAGTGGAGAGAATGAATCAGAAAAGACAAAAAGTGGAAGAGATGGAGGACCACCCCAGTAATCCAAAATGGTGATGACAAAGCTGTACCAGAATTTAACAGTAAAAGGTGAAAGATGCTGTAGACTAGAGGAAACAAAAATATTGGATATGGGCATGAGGGAGATGGAAGAGTCAAAGATAATCCATTTTTTTTCAATCAGAGCCTTTATTCAAATAGCAACTCTACTACTGAAACTACCAAGCTAAAAAGAAGGATAAGCTTTTTGTAGAAATATTACAAGCTCATTTTTGGACATGTTGAATTGGAAACACCAGTGGGAAAGCCAAGGAAATTCTATAAACAAGTGAAGAATTCAGGTCTAGACCCCTAAAGAAATGTAATCGATGTAGAAGTCCATAGTTGAAGCTTTGAGAGCCAATTAGGTTGCCAATGGAAAAACTACAGAAAGAAAAGATTTGATAAATACCTAAAGAGATCATCGAGAAAAGGAAGAAAATCTCTCACCTCTTTCATAACTTTACCATACACTGAAGGGAAGATTCCCCTCCCAGCACCTTTTTCTCTCCCCAACACAGGCCAGAAAGGAGAGAACAGTATTCCTATCTTTAGTCATTTATTTCACTGTTAACCAAGGTCAATAAGGATTCACATGTATTAGACAAAGATTTGTGGATATGGAAGAAAAGAAGAGTCCTGGAGTCTAGGCTTTAATTTATCTACCTCATTTTTTTTCTTTGTAACTGTAGTACCTATTTTTCTATAAATATGACCACTGCTTCATATAAATATGAAACTGCTCATTTCCATGCACTAACAAACAAGCTGAACTTGGATGACTTTTGTCCCTCTTGTGTCTGGTTTGTATATGTAATAAAATGTAGAGTTAAAGATTAAAAATGACTTTAAAGTAACTCTTAGGGGAAGGAAGAAAGGAGACCCTGACTTGGGTTAGGGGAAATCATTTAGTACTCCCCCCTTATTTGAGGAAGGGCCAGAAACTAAATGTGGATCAAAATTGCTAATAATTTGTATAAACTGGGCCGTATACCTGATTATTCTTATATATGATCTTTTTGCCAGTTGTGCCTTCCTTTCCTCCTGGATCTGTGAGAGAACACACAGTACTTATTTACACTGTGAAAGGATATTGTTACAAAAAAAAAAAAATACCAAAGGCATTGTCATTGTCAAGTTTCTGCCTTGTGAATGTATGACCTGAGGAGAAATTCTATTGTTTTGTGTACCTGCTAATGTGTTTCTGTTTTTTTTTTTAATAATCTTGGTAGGATGAGCTAATAATAACAAAAATGATAATCCTACCCAAATTAATTTACTTATTTAGTGCCGTACCTATCAAACTGCCAAGAAACATTTTTATAGAATTAGAAAAAATTATAACAAAGTTCATTTGGAAGAACAAAAGATCAAGAACATCAAGGGAAATAATGGTAAAAAATGTGAAGTATTGGGGTCCAGCAGTACTAGATTTTAACTGTACTATAAAGCAGTGATCATCAAAACAATATAGCACTGGCTGAGACAGAAAAAGGATCAGTGGAATAGTTTTGGGGTAAATGATCTCAGCAAGATAGTGTGTGATAAACCAAAAAATCTCAGCTTTTGGGACAAGAATTCACTATTTGACCAAAACTGCTTGGAAAATTGGAAAACAGTATGGGAGAAATTAGGTTTAGATCAACATCTCACAACCTATACCAAGATAAATTCAGAATGGGTAAATGACAAAAATAAAGAAGGAAATTATAAGTAAACTAGGTGAACATAGAATAGTATACCCGTCAGATATATGTGAAGGGAAAGAATGTAAGACCAAGCAAGAGATAGAGAATATTACAAAATGTAAAATGAATAATTTTGATCACATTAAATTAAAAAGGGTTTGTACAAACAAAACCAATGCAACCAAAATTAGAAGGGAAACAACAAATTGGGAAAAAATCTCTATAACAAAAACCTCTGACAAAGGTCTAATGTCTCAAATTTATAAGAAGCTAAATCAATTTGTATAAAAAACTCAAGCCATTTCCCAATTGATAAACAATCTGGAACTTTGCCCAAAGGGCTTTAAAAGAATGTCTGCCCTATGAAACAGCATACTACTGCTGGGTTTGTACTCCAAAGAGATAATAGGGAAAAACACATGCACAAAAATATTTATAGCTGCACTCTTTGTAGTGGCAAAAAATTGGAAAATGAGGAGGTGTCCATCAATTGGGGAATGGCTGAACAAATTGTGGTATCTGATGGTGATGGAATACTATTGTGCTCAAAGGAATAATGTACTAAAGGAATTCCATATGAACTGGAAAGAAAGACCTCCAGGAATTGATGCAGAGTGAAAGGAGCAGAACCAGAACCAGAGCATTATACACAGAGACTGATGCACTGTGGTACAATCAAATATAATAGACTTTTCTACTAACAGCAATGCAATGATCCAGGACATCCAGAGGAACTCATGTGAAAGAACGCTATCCACATCCAGAGAAAGAACTGTGGGAGTAGAAATTCAGAAAAAAAACATACGATTGTTTTTCACATCTCATGGTTCAGTGGGGATATAACTGGGGATGTTGACTTTAATTGATTGTTCTGTTGCAACTATTAATAATGGGGAAATAGGTTTTGGACAATAATCCATGTAAAACCCAGTGGAATTGCTCATGGACTCCAGGAGGGAGGGAGGGAGGAAAGGAGGAAAAGAACATGAATCATGTAACCATAGAAAAATAGTCTAAATTAATTAAATTTAATTTTTTTAATGAAAATAAACTTGGAATGGCTTTTTAAAAAAAGAAAGAAAAGGAACAAAAGCCAGTGAAAGAAACACTATAATCAGAAGGAAGAGAAAGAACCAGGAGAGTGGAATTTTTTAAACCAAGAGTGGAAACTGTTACCACAATCAGGGAGGCAGTGAAGCTGATATGACAAGAGGACAGCAGTTTTCAAGTAGCTCTAACAAAAGCATCATTCAGTCTTTCTCCCACATTAAAGCTGCCTATAGGCAGCAGATAAAAGCAAGAATCCACCCCTTCTAGCTCTTTTAAAAAAAAATCTATCATTCGCCTTAATACCAAGCATCCTGGCTGGTGTTTAGGTTGGCCAATTCTAATGAAACAACAGAGCTGTGTGTAATAACCAAAAAAAAAAAAAAAAAAAAGCAAAAGAACTGGGTCAGACCTCTTTGTGACATAGCAGTGTGAATCAGAGTAGGGGTGGGGAAAAAAAGGCTGAGGGGGAGAAAAGGATTATTCTTAGGTGGCTTTCTTCATGTGGCTGGGTTAGTGTTCCCCAGTTTTTGTAAACTACCACTGGAGCTAACTCAAAGTTTAAAATACAATAAGCCCTTGTGAAACCAAAAGCACAATTAAAACCAACTTTACTAAGAAAGGATTTTTTTAAATTCCAGTTAAAAAAAGAGATAATACTCCCTTGGTAGTCACCATAGCAACTGGAACATGAAAGTATTCCCCTGGTGGGCAACAATATCTAAGGTAAAATATCAATCACTCTCCAAGGCTAAGCTTCTTAATGTTTCAGTCCCCCATTATTTACAGCACTACAGTGCAAAAAAGGTGAAGAGTGGGTGGGCAGAAGGGCAGTGGAAAAGAATTGAGCTTTCAGCACAGCAGCTACAAGGTTGTAAGCATTTTTCCATTCTCCATGATTAGGTGAGTCAGACCTACCAAAATGCCACCCTTTCATGACAAGGTCCTAAAATTCTATTGGATATATTCCATCACCAGGACAGTCTTAAAACAACCTTAACAAGTGGGGGAGGAGCTTAATGTAAATAAAACACATAAAACAATATATATAATTTTTTTAAAACATGAAGGGAGTGATATCAGAGGCAGTTCAAAAAATGTCTTAAGGGGTAAAAACAATCATGATAGCCAGGATCAGAACCAGAACATCCATTCCACTGAATAAAATGATACTTCCAAAACTATCACAGATCTGTGTAATTTGAATTAAAATAGCTGAGGATTTCTTTCATGCAACTCATTCTATAATCTAACATGGTATTGGACTCACATTTAGTATTCTTTGACCCATCAGCCAAAACCAACCTTCACGAGGAGCCCACAATGGTAACAAACTTTGGCCCTTCTCGCCACTATCCCCTTTCTTTTTGAGAGGTGTTAGATGAAAACTCCCCTTCAGTTTCATCTAGGGCAAGAATTCTTTTTATCCCCAATAATATTTTATTTTTCCCCAATTACATATAGAGATAAATTTTACCATTTGTTTTCTGACATTTTGCAATTCAAATTCCCTCTCTTCCCTTCCTCCTCCCCAAGATGGCAAGCAATCTGATATAGGTTATACATGTGCTCTCATATTTATCTGGTGAAAGAGTACACATCACACATACAAGAAAATATTCGTGAAGGAAATGAAATGGAAAAAAGTATGCTTCAATCTATATTCAGATTCCATCAGTTTTTTCAATGGCAGTGGCTGGCATTTTTCATGAGTCCCTTGGAGTTGTCTTAGATCCTTACATTGCTGATAATGGTTAAGTCATCCACAAGTCTTTTCTAGGGTTTTTTCTGAAATCTTCCTGTTCAGTCATTTCTTATGGCAAAATAGTATTCCTTTATAGTCACATATCACACCTATGGGCCCCTTCTCAGAATGTTTTTAAATGCATAAAATACAATACATAGGGTTACAAAAGAAACCAACTATATTGAAGGAAAGATGCAAGATCTCCTGAAATCTAGCTAAGAATCCCTAATCTAGAAGTTCAAAATTATTACTACCAAGTAAGCTAAATAAAGGATCCCCTTTTTTTCCCAGATAAACTCCCTATTTCATATTTGGGAAAAGACAAATTCACCTCCCCCATATCATTAAAAAACAAAACCCTTCGTAATAATTCCACCCTTAGTCCTCTAATTGGTCCCCCCCCCCCATTCATTCTTTTTTTTTTTTTTTTATTTTAAACCCTTAACTTCTGTGCATTGACTTATAGGTGGAAGATTGGTAAGGGTAGTCAATGGGGGCCAAGTGACTTGCCCAGGGTCACACAGCTGGGAAGTATCTGAGGCCGGATCTGAACCCAGGACCTCCTGTCTCTAGGCCTACTCCCCATTCATTCTTTAAAGAAGCTCTCCAAAATCTGAGAGGTGGGGCAGGAAAAAATCTATTAAACAATCTTAAACCATTTATATGAATTATACAGAATTCTATGAGGGAATAAAAATGCACAGATGAAAAGATAAATATGTACAAATGATAGAAGTAGAAAGGGCTGGAGGGAGTCAACTTGGACTATATACATCAATAGTCTATCTTGATGATAAATGAGTTTATCATCATGATATGGTGTTTATCATATGATAAAAGCTGGTTTTAAGAAACTGTTGGAATGGAGAGCCCTCTTCCTTCTTCAGTACCTACTGATTCATCATCATTGCCTCTGGAAGAAAGGACACCTAACTCTGATATTCAGAGGTATCATGATGAAACTTCTGCCTTTAAAAATCCATTTTAATACCCCACAATTCCTGCTGTATAAATATGGTCTAGAAGATAGAAAATTCAGTAAATGTAATAACAATGATGCACTTTAGAGCCTTCTTACCAGAAAAATGGATACTCTGATCAGTGTACATGAGATAAAAATGATGACACTCAAATAATCAAGTCAGAGTCAGAAGGCAAGAGTAAAAAAAGGCAATTTATTCCTTGCATGAAAGAGGGCACTTTAACAATGGGCTAGAAAGTGCCACGTGACCTAGGCAGCAAGTAGGCTTTACATATACAAGACTCCTCTTCTTTCCTCTATGCCAAACCATGACTCCTAATCTAAAACACCTGTGACTGGGTTGTAGCTTCTGCCAACGTAGTTCAGGTGAGGTAAGGGGAGCACCGAGATGTTCATTGCTCTCTGTCTTCCATCAGTTTCCCTCCTAAGTTTGTTCTGGAGTCCTCAATCAACAAAAAGTAACAAACTAGCCTTTGTGAGCTGAATGCTCATTCTGAGAAGAGCATACTCAATTCTATCTCACTCAGTCCACCCCTCTTTTTTTTTAAGAGATGTGTTATTCTCACTTGCCTCAGTTTCCCTTTCTAGGTATTGCCACCAAAGTGGATGGTTGTGCAATATGTAACAAACAGTACAAATCACTGACAATTTAATTAACAGTTAAACTAAAATTTAAAAATTGATTAACAGTTCTACTTAGCTAGCACTTGATAAATTCTAACTTTCAATTGTCTATTCACCTGGTTGCTTAGGATAGGGAATTTTTATTTTGATCATCAGAATTTGTTATAACAAGAAAGGATTAATACTGTTTGGCTTCAGGTATAGTTTAATCACTCATGCAATAAGCGTTTCACTCAGGGATCATCAGATTCCAGTGGGCCTTACCAAATTAGAAGGGTCCCATTTCAGCTTAGGCTAAGATTGTCCTCTCAAATTTATGAGGACCTATACCTGTAACAATTCACATTCCTCCGAGTGCTTTATAGTTTTTCTTGTGAATGGTGTATCAGACAGCTATACCTGACTTCCAAACTCAAAATAATTAGTTGTACTCCCCAGAGCTTTTACTTTAAATGGCAAAACTTACCAATTATAGCTTATTCTTGATAGTCTCCATTATCTTGAAATTCTATAACCCAAACATGTTTTTTTAACAGGATTGCAGAAGAATACTTTTCTTTAACTATCCCAGCCAATAAATACCAATTATGTATTTTCTTCATTATTTTAGTCCTCACAGACTCTTCTTACTCTATAATAGATCTTTAACTGAAAAAGAATTTATCCTCACCTTTTACAACTTATTTCTTCTCTGAGAATACTCAGGGCCATAAATGCTTACTCCTCTTTCTTGATAGTGGGAAATGAGATGGTTAATTACTTAAATTTACTAGTCTCAAAACATTCACTCTTTTTCCCTTCAAAGCTTCTGCTCAAAGTAAAATAGGACTCTTTGCTTTGTCTTTCTCCACCTCACCTACCCTACATACTTGAAACTTTACATATGACATTCTTCCCATCGAATTTTACGTAAAAGCCCCATACTCTGATTAAATCCCTTAACTTATTTCTTTCATATTTGAATCCAACATTCCTCTCATCTTCTACTTCCTTTTCACCATCATTATTCAAATAAACTTAACTCCACCAGGTATTCTTTTATCTGCTAATTAGTAGTTCAAAAGAGCCCAGATCATCATTCTTCTTAAAAATTGCATGATTTACATATTGCATCTTAGCACATTGTCTTATCCAATTCATTTCAGACATTAATTTACTCCACAGTACAAATTCATAAATGATCTGTGATTAAACAAATTCACATTGGAGACCACATTCAAACAGATTGCATTTAAACACATGTTTACATCAACAATGAAATCATTCTTCCCCAAAGTACATATTTTGGTAGTAATCCATATATTACAAGTAGCCATATTTCATAAATCATTTAATAGTATTCCAAACTCTCGATACATGTTCCACTTCAAATTTACAGATTTGAAACTTCTTCCCAAATATTCATTATATTTTTACTTGGTGCTTGCTTTGCCATCACACATACTAAAATAACATTTTCATTTGTGAACACAAAATCTTAGTGTTTATGATTTTAGATGCTACTGAGTCCAATTCTTTTATTTTACAATAGAGAAGGCATAGAGTGGTTGCACCTTCTCTCCCCAATCAGATGACCAGGTAGCCCCTGGCAATCAGTGCCCAAATTGGGCTGTTAGGCTTAGGGATAATCTGCTCTACATCTGCTACCTTTTCCTTGAGTTCTCCCTCCTACTTTGCCTCTTGGCTGCCCATACCTCTCCTCCTTTCTACAAGGCAAAGCATGGACCGTTCCTAAGCAAAACCCTGGTAGTCTCACCAAACTGAGGGAGCACTGTCCTCTGGCTGGACAGCTTAGAAGGAGCTGACCCATTAAGGGGCAAACAGGAGGCTGCCACTGTGCCCTGCCCACTCTAACCTGCCCTTGCTTGCTCCTCCCACCTTGGACAAAAGTTGGAGATAGAGCTGGTAGAAGGGAGGGGGTCAGAAGAGGCTGCACACCTGGCCACACACCTGTCCCTAATCTCAGTCCAATCAGTAGGTCCCAACCTAGAGAGTCATCCATTATTCAGAGCTCCATCTCGGTCTCTAAGCTGGGTCTGGACATAGCCTTTTCATTCTAGCTTCTCCTCATTGGCTCCTCAGCCAAGCTCATACACCAAATGTCTGAATCTGGGTGTGTCAAGGACTGACTTTCAATAGATCCCAGGGAGGGAACTGCTCTGCCACAAATGAAACTCTGACCCAGAAGCAGGTCATCTAAGAATGATTTAGTACCAGGTGCCCTATGAACATGAGCTGTGCTCTGGGTGAGAGGCAACTCCCCTCCCCCCCCTCTCCCCCCACACACACACTTCACAGCTGCTCTCTAGCTACCTCTTACTTTCAAAAAGCTGGTACTAAATTTCTGATACTTTAAGTTAGTGAACCATTATACTTGATTAAATAGCCAGCAATTATAATGAGTTTGCTTCTCATCTGTTTCTTGAAGCAAACCTTTCTGCCGATCAGGCTGGCTGCCCATTACATTGAACAGTATATCCCCAGTTTTACTCATATGGCAATCATTCTTGATATGTTCAAAAATTCAGACCATTTAACCATTGTTCACTTTAAATCTCAGTGAGAACAGCATGCTTTCTCACTACCAAACTGGTACAGAATAAAACACTTCTTTTATCTTAATAAAACCCTGATGGACAGTTTTCAACATTGAATCACCTTTATATTCATTTCTCATGGTTCAACAAGCACATTTCAAAATCATTTGTGATTTTCCAAAGCCACATATACACATATCCTAGCCTTGAAACTAACATCATTTAGGGAATCTAATTGAGATCAAATATCTCTTTCTTTGCTGCTTTCCAGCTTCCCTTTCTGTGGCCAGCAGAAGAGGAAAGGGGGAAAATGTCAAATAGATCTTGTATAGTTGGAAAATCTTGAATCCCTAACGACTGCATTGCCCAGAATTCCTTTCTGTATTACCTATAGTGCTTTTCCTTTTGTTTAAGTTTGCGTGGTCATATCTGTATAAGTTCTGAGGCTCTGCCTCTTCTTTCTCTTTTGCTCTGGTGAGTGGGCTGGTTAGTACTTTTTAGTTAGTCTCTTATGTTAATTTATTATTAATAAAATATTTATAAATCTAATATTTAGTGTTTTACATATTAATTTTAATCTCTACATTATGGCTTACCATGACAGGATTTAATTTAAATTTAAAATTCTCAAAATTTTTTTAAGATAGCTTTTAAGTAAAGTTAGTAAGTTTGTCAGGTCTCTGCCTACTCAGCATGAGAGCTGAGGGCTGGGGTTGCCTCTTCTCTCCTCATGCCCTGCCCTCCTGCCAGCTTTTCTTCCCTAGCCATGCCTACCCAGTCACCTTCTTACTGCCACTACTGTTACAGCTCCTCCTGCCCAGCCTGTAGCCCTCCCTGCCGAGATCAGACCCATGTCTGTGAGCCAGCCAATCCTAGCTGCTTTTTTACAATGGATGGGTGAGAACTCCAATCCCTTCCACCAGCCCACGTGGGTCTTCCAGCCTGCTCTAGCCATTTTTTAAGCTGAAGTTTTAAACTGATCCTGGCTGAGAGGGACTTGAAACTATTTTTTTTTTTTTCCACAGGAAGGGGACTTCTCTGCAGTTTTTCTTTTGAGAGCAGAGAGAAAAATCAGATTTGAATTAGAAGTTTTGGGGATTTTGTCTCTACCTTTTGGCCTTTTCTCTCATATGCAAATACCCTATTGTTCTCCAATAAGATTTTGTCTTTTTGTGTTTAATCTGTAAACAAACTTCCATTCAGTGTGTTGTTTGTTTTTTTTTTGAGGAATAATTCTGTTTCAAAGCATGCTTGTAACTCTGAAACAACAGTTTTGAGTTGGTAAAGTTACAAAATGCAGTTTGGATCTGCTTAATTCTTTTCCTGGGAGTTTTTGTGCTGATTGAATACCTTGCAGTTGAGAGCTTGACTAATCTTAAGATTCAGGGAGGAAATTCATATCCCCACATTTTGGCATTTTGGCTTGCCCAGTCTCTGCACCATACCTATTATGAGGGTTATCCACACTATGCTCAGTGCAGAATTCTCCCTCACTATGACGAAATTCAGAGCTCTGACAAACAAAATCTGAATGGCTGATTTATATGGGGGCGGGGAAATAACCTTAAAAGAGATCTGGAAGTTTATTGCTTACTAATCATTCTCAGATTCTGCCCTCAAGACAGAGAACAAGTCTATTGGAATTGGTACAAAGGGTTTTGGCTGCATTGCTTGTTGTTTGCTTATATTATTGTATTTTCTGATTTCTTTAAGGTTTACAGTTTTTAAAGTTCATCTGTATTAATCTAATTACTATCTATTCTGTTATATGATTCTTTATCTGTATTGTTTCCCTATGATTTTACTGAACAACATATTGTAAAAAAGCCATAAGTCTTATGTATCCTGGATTTGTCATCTTACTAGTGAGGTCACATATTGCTTGTACAACCTTGCAGAATATAATGTCTTAAGAATTTAAATTGTAATTTTATAAGGGTCTTTAAAAATTACTTTAGATACCTAGTACCTTCTGAAAGGATGATAGGTTTTCATACATATCATAAAGAATGTTGTAGTAAAAGGTAGAGAACCAAATAGAAGTTCCTATCAAAACTTTTTATATATAAAGCAAGAAGCCAAAAAGAGCTCCTGCATGAATGATATATTAATTCTTTAGTTTAATTTACTTCCACCAGAAGGATATAAATTCTTGGTGATGTTTTAGAACCAAAATAGGTTTTCAGCAGCAGCTTTAAAAGTTGAAAGATTTGCTATACCTGTAGAATTTGTGACAAGTATATATCAGTTCACAGGTTTTTTAAATATCACACAGCAAGTGGCTATATATAAACTCATGTAAATCCTATATAATAATGGGTTTGTTTGCTATTGTCAATAACTAGGCTATTGTGAATTTTGGGAATTTGGTACTTTATTTGAATGTGCATTATCTACTTTACTACTGTTTTGTTTTCATAAATCTGCTATTTTTCACACAGTAGATCATGGCCAAGTTTAAAAAGGAAATGGATCTCATTTTTTGATGAAGAATTTTTGTATTTTACATCTCTTTGGCTGACACAGTGTGTCACTGATTCTAAGCTATAAATTTTTTTTATTTTTAAAACATTTTTATTATTGTTTTTTATTATATTTACAATATAGTTTTTGAGTACTTTGAAGTACATGTAATTAATATTAATTTTTTTATGTTGCAGTAATATAAGTTTAAAATACATTTGTTTTAATATTAATGCATACCCAAAAAGCTTTAAACTATAGAATAATGCCATTGATTGTTTAAAAAATTATGGGACTTTGCTTAATGAGTCTGTGTGATCCAAGGAGAATGGAATTTAAAAAGAGCCACTGCACAGTGCCAAAGAAGCACAAAGCTAACCTGCATAGTGCCATCCAGCACAATGTCAAAGAGTCCAACCAATCCTAGTGGGATTGATGTAATTTTGAGCCAAGACAAGAGGACTCGAACTTGTTTGGGGTTCGAGGTTGCAGTGCTTAACATATGTTAAGATGCAGGACTTCCTCTGAACCACATTCTAACAAGCACCTCTTGAGCTGCCATCCTGGCTCCCATTTGCTCCTAGTCCCTTTTCTGTCTTTCATAGTGTGGCAAACTTTCTGTAGTCCTGTCTACTGATTGGGTAAGTGCACAATTGCTTAAATCACTTTAATTAGGTCCTGATTCAAGGACCTGTAATAGGTTTATTTTTCCTTTACTTAAATTTTTTAGACATAAGACTTTGACATTTTCTATTTTATCTACAAGTTATTTTTTTCTCTTTTATGTGGATTTTTAAATGTTTTTTATTTCTTTTGCAATCGATTCATATACCTTATAACTCAGCCATGTATCCCTGAGTGATCCCTGTTTATTATCCACCTCAGGGAGGACTATGTTATTGTTGTGAACTTTGGTTTGAATTTAGGAAATATTAGGATAAGGAACTTGCTACCTCCCAGAATCCAGACAACAAACATGTTTGGAGAAGGCACCATGAAGATGGCTGCAGAGACCACACACTGCATCAAGAAGATCCAGAATTGAACACTGGGATGTGAATTTGAACTATGTGGGGTTGAAAGCATTTGTTTTGAATGTATACTTTTATGCCAAAGGGGACTGCCCCCAAATTGGCCTTTTGTTAATGTAGCAATCATTGATTTTGTTCTCTTTTCCTCTTATCTACAAATTATTACAATTTATAAGTTAGTTATGTTTCCATGATCCTTTTGGGGATACTGGTCTCCCAAATAGGATCACAGGGGGAATGTATAGTTGAAAAATCTTGAACCGCTAAAGACTGCATTGCCCAGAATTCCTTTCTGTATTACCTATAATTGCTTTTCCTTTTGTTTACATTTGTATAGTCACATTTGTATAAGTTCTCAGGCTCCGCTTTGTTCTTTCTCTTTTGCTCTGGTGAGTGGGCTGGTTAGTACCTTTTAGTTAGTCTCTTGTGTTAGTTTATTATTAATAAAGTATTTATAAATCTAATATTTAGTATTTTTCATATTAATTTTAATCTCCACAATCTTTTTCCAGCCTCTGTTTAAAAAGCAGAGGACAAAGTCCCTTTTCGTTTAGTCAAGCTATCTTAGAATTTAAAAAACTCAAAATTCACACATAAGTTTTCTCTTAAATCTCTTGATTCACTCTCTTGTCTCTCCCAACCTCACCCATATTACAGAATGAAGGGAGAGAGAGAGAGAGAGAGGGAAAGTTAATTAATAAATCACATAGAGGCTCTTTTTTCCCTCAACCTCCCACTTGTGTATACAAACAACACAGAGTTACAAGAGACAGACAATGAACAGTTAAATAAAACTCTGCTTCAGATATTCAGCAGTCCCAGGGACCCAACCCCTACTTGCTGATCTAAGTCTGCTAATCTAGATCCCCACTCCCAGATCTGCAAGAGAGGAAACAGGGCTTGAATTTTATGTTACAGCAGAAAAATCATTCTTTTCTTTTTTTTACATATATTCTGCAATCATTGGCTAAGTCAGGGAAATTCTTCCCTTTCACTCCTACTACAAGAAGTTCTCTTTTACTAAGCCCAGCTCCTGAGGGCAGTACAACTAAAGGAGGATCTGGCAGCTCTGTATCTACCAAGAAGGCAGCCTCTACTGATCCCCCACCTTCCAAGTTTCCAAGGGCTCTGGGGGGATGATCCCCAATATGCCCTCTTTTTCCTCCCAGGGGTCACTCCTTTCTGCTTCATAACTTGGAGCATTGCTTCTAGTCTTCTTTATTCAAGGTCTCATTGTAGGGTATAACTATTCTTATGTCCTGAATAATGCTTCCACGGTCTCTCATGTTATTTCAATGGGTTGGGTTATTGGGATCCCAATGAGGGTCTTGAAATGGAAATTTTTGGTCTCCTCTAGGTTCAACTTGGACTATGGATGTATTTCATCCCAGGCTCTCATAGCAGCCCTTCTGATCTGGCCCTGTTTTTCCCCTGAGAAAAGATGGCCAAATATAGATACTATCTTAAACTAAGTATATATGTTTGAACCAGGGAATTGATCAAACTAGCCTGCCAATCCCATTGCTAGCCAGAGGGCAGCATAAACATATTCCTCCTCACTTTGGAGTTGCTTGTTAACATAAAGGTTTAGGAGCTGACATACCCTAACCTCTAGGGAGCTGAACCTCATTCAAAGAACATAATTTTGATTAAGGGGAATCCCTTCCCATATTAAGCAAAAAGTACTTTATCATTATTCTTTTATCCTTATATTTTGGCAAACTATCCCAGTTTCCTAGTTTAACTCCCAATGGACTATTTTTGATACCTCAGGTAAATTTTTATTTTCATCATTTTTGTGACTTAAAAAAATTTTTTTCCTGATCTTGGATCTTTATCTGTTATCAAAATCAAGATGTCTCAAACCTGCCAGAAAATCAAGGTGTCTCAACCTTGCAAATTTCCATAAAATCAAAATGTCACAACCTCTCAAGATTTTTTCAAATCTCAAGGTATCTCAGTCTTGCAAAATTTCAACATGTTTTGAATGTCTTGAGGTCATTTGATCAGAAATGCCCCCTCTTACTCTGTTCTTCCCCTCTGGACCTCTTGCACACACATAAAACTATCACTTTGCCCCTTTTCCAGCTAGGCCCCTCACGGGTACAGAAGAGCTACATACTAGGGAGCTCTACACTCACCCTGCATCTGTGACACATGGGCCCATGTGCACACACTTAAATAATCCTTGTTGTAGTTCTCTGGTCCAGACCTTCTCTGCTTTTCTTTACTCTAACCTTCTTATCCCTTTGAGCTTGGAAGATGACAGGTACACACAGGATCCCTCCCCTGGGGAGGGAGCTGCCAAAATAACTGGCTGAATGTACTGATCCAAAAGAGAGGGAACAGAGGGTGTCTTTACCATTCCAGGTATCTTGAACAAGCCCCCATCTGCATGAGATAAAAATGATGAAGCACTCAAATAAACCTGTAGTCAGAAGGCAGGAGTAAAAATGGCAAATTTATTCCCTTTATGAAGGGGGCTCTTTAATGATGAGCTAAGAAGAACTCATCATTATGGGTTCAAATGTGGTGGCCTCAGATACTTACTAGCTCTATGACCATAGGCAAGTCACTTAACTTTGTTTGTCTCAGTTGTCTCATCTTTAAATATGAATGAAATGGACTAACCACTCCAGCATCTTTTGCTGAGAAAATCCCAAATGGGATCCTGAGAAGTCAGAAACAACTGAACAACAGTGAATTCATCAATCAGGATATCTCATTCTGAATCAATGAACACCCCAAGGCCAGGTTTTTGAAAGTCAGATTTGATGATCTAAGCCACTCACTGCACCAACCTAGCTGCCCCCAGTGGCAAAATAAGTGAATACAAACTTATCTAACCTATTATATCAACCAACTCCAGACATCAGTCATTATTATCAATCGATGGGCATTTTACCATCCACTCTGCTACCAGATATATTATTTCTGCACATCTTTTTTCCTACTTTAACTAGAAAGGACATTACAATTAATTTCTGTAGGCTCAACTCACCATTCCTATGACTCCTCAGACCAAAGTTTCCCTTCCCAGCTACCTCTCTCACTATGGTGGTCTCCAACTTTTAGAATATTAGCTCCTAGCATCTTGACTGTCTCAGTTTTGTATTTATATCTACAGGACCTGGCAAACACTAACTATGTAAGAACTTTTTCCTTTATTCATTTGTCCAAGTCTACCTGCACAAACCCAGGAACTATATGATCATAACTACAAAACACTTTTCCCACAAATAAAATTATATCTAAACAATTGTGAAGACATTCATTACTCACGGATAGGCTGGGCAATATAACAAAAATTGCAATCCTACCAAAATTAACTTAATTATTCAATTTCATATCAACCAAACTACCAAAAAATTATTTCATAGAACTAGGAAAAATAGCAATAAAATTCCTCTGGAAGAACAAAATACAAGGAAAATCAAGTGAATTAATGAAAAAATATGAAGGAGAGTGACTTTGTTGTACTGGATAGCAAGCAGAATTATATATTCAACAAATTGGTACTGGCTAAAAAATGGAGTTATGGATCAATGGAACAGATTAGACATTCAGCACAGAGAAGTTAATGACAAGAGTAACCTAATGTTTAAAAAGCCCAAAGTTCTAAGCTTTTAGAACTCACTAGTCAACAAAAACTATTGGGAGAACTGGAAAACAGTATGGCAAAAACAAGGCACAGACTGACACCTCATACCATATATCAAGGTTAAGTCAAAATGGATACATAATTTAGAAATAATGAAGCCATAAACAAATTAGAGGAGTATTATATGGTTTACCTGTCAGATCTATGGATAAGGGAAGAATTTATGTCCAAACATTTATTCAACCATACATTCATTCACTTATTCTTTCATTCAAGTTACCCAAAAAGAAGCCAACAGGAGAGGCTAGCAGCCAGTTTGCTTCAGAATTAGGTAGAAAGGAGCCAAGATGGCAGAGTAGAGCAGAGAAGCTCAAAGTCACCATGAGAATCCTTTCCAATCAATCTTTATGGAGAGGGGAGGATAAAGGTGATGACAGGCAATACTTAAACTTTCATCGTGACTGGCTCAGAGAGAGAAAAACAAATATATTCATTGGGGTATAGAATTCTATCTTACTCTACAGAGAAGCAGTAGGAGAATAAGACAAGGAAAGGGGGAGGTAATTGGAGGGAGGAGAAAGTGGAGGGGTGATAAAAAGCAAAAGACTGGTGAGAAGGAATGGAGTGAAAGGGAATAGAGTAGGATCAAAAGGAGAAAATGAGATGGAAGGAAATATACTGTAATTATAACTGTAAATGTGAATGGGATGAACTCACCCATAAAACAGAAGTGGATAGCAGAGTAGATTGAAAATCAGAAACTTAATATATGTTGTTTACAAGAAACACATTTGAGGCAGGGTGACACACACAGATCAAGGTAAAAGACTGGAACAGAATTTATTATGCATCATCTAAATCAGGGGTTGGCAACCTTTTTGGCTATGAGAGCCATAAACGCCACATTTTTTTTTAATGTAATTTCATGAGAGCCGTACAGTGCTCACAGTGTGCGCTCCTGTAACAGTGCCTGAAAAAAAATTGACTTTATGGCTCCTGCAGAAAGAGCCATGCGTTGCCGACCATTAATCTAAAGTAAAAAAAGCAAGAGTAGCAATCATGATATCAGACAAAGCTAAAGTAAAAATCAATCTGATTAAAAGAGATAAGGAAGGAAATTACATCTAGCCAAAAGGTACTATAAACAAGAAGGAGAGAGGGAGAGAGAAGGAGGGAGAGAAGGAAACAGGGAGAGAAGGCGAGAGGGAGAGAGGGAGAGAATTAGCCTAGCCTCTGCTATATTTAACAGTGCCAACCACATTGGGAGCTGTATATCCCTGGCTGCTCCACACACCTGCCAACCCTTGTCTACCCAAATTCACTAGGCTACATAAGAGCACAACAGAAAGTCTCTTTAAGTTACTATGTTCCAGGCACTGAGCTATGTGCTGGGAATACAAAAGTAAAAATGAAAGGGTCTCTGCCTTTAAGAAGCTTACCTTCTTTCTAGAGCAGTGATGAGCTTGGTGTGTCAAAATTCGCCAAAAACCCAAGCATAACTCAGGTGGTATGTCACTTTGAGAAAAAAAACATAATTTCATGATATTTATAGTTTAAATAACAAAAAATGCATCATTGTAATATATAACTGTATGTAATAAGCCAAAAACTAATTATTTAACTTATCTGCTTAGTGACTTCTTTGTTCATCTGTTAGTCAGTTTCTTTTGTTGGTCTTGATATTATTTAACTAGTGTGGGGTGCTGTGAACTAAGATAAGTGGGGGTGGGGTTGTTGCTGAATTTCATTGGCTAATGAAAATTCATTAAGCTACTAAATCTTCCATTGAAGGTTGGTATTTTGTGCACTTCAAGCCTGAGCAGGGCTACTAACTTCATCTGTCAATAGTAAATACTTTTGCAGGAAGCCATGTTGGCCAAGCATGAGTGCCAGTTACTTGGATGGAACACAGAATGCAGTGAGGGCATTTTGAGCTGGCATGAGACCAAAAGTCAGTTGAGATTTGACTATAAAAGCAGAAAAGATCAGTGCATCAGTCTCTCAATCTAGAGATACTGGTGGGAGGTGGGGTCATCTCAGGATTGTCTCAAAGCTAGGGTTATGTGCCTAAGCTGCTGATAGATTATTCTGTGTATACCAGCATCCAGCATCAGTATTAAACAATATCTATAAAGCAATACCAACATATCAGCATAAATACCAGTCATATCAACTACAAAAGCCAAATTATCGTGGACTGAGAAAAACCTTCAACCTTTGGGGTCAGGCCATTGGCCTAGCCAGTAAACTGACCAAGCAGGCTTCAAGATACCAGCTGCTTTATAATCAACATATTTAGATAAGGTTTAGGATCCTCCTTTAATCTCTCTCTCCTTCACAATTTACCCCAATCCTTTCCTTTACCTTGTCAGTTACTATTAAAAATTTGTTATAAGAAAACCATCATAGACCTGTTTTATTCTTAGAGTTCCAGGAAATTGTCAGTTAGAGATCCACCTGGCAAATGATGAAGATAACTTCACAATCATTGATCTTCTGAGTGAATCCATTAAATCGCAGTCAGAGATAGAAATCAAGAGTTATCATCCTTGAAGTTATTATTCAATTGGATTACTAATTGAGGGAAACTATCACTCCCTCATTAGATAATGAAAATATGTGGGAACCAGTGAACTGCTTATTCATATTAACAGATTCCATAGTTTTAAGGCAGCAGCAAGATCACAGAAGCAGCCTCTAAGTAAACCCATCTTGGCATTCATATAGGAGGTTTCCCTCCCATCATTTCCCACCTCCATCTGTAGGATTCCTGGGGGCTGTATAATAATCATCTACAGGTTCCCCCAGGATCTTTACATAATCTGTTTCTTTTGTTGGTTTTGATATTATTTAATGCTGAGAATAAGGTTTCACAAAAATACATAGAGGGGAAAATTGTGAGTATAGCCATTGCTATATTTTTCAGGGTACTAAAAGTCTCTGGTAATCAGTTCCAAACACTCCAAATTTCCTGTTTGTAGTGGCACTCCTCTTGATTCTCCAAGCGACACCTTTCCAGATTCTCAGGCTTTGACCTCAAGTAGACAAACACCTGAGCCCAGATGCTGTCTTAAAATTCTGCAAGTTGCATCTCCAAATCATCAATTTGCATCCATTGGAAACCATTTAATTTATTTTCATGGTCTGTTCTAGACGTCTAAATTGATTAAATCTATCACTGAACTGGTCAAGTAATGAATCTAAAACATGCTGGTGCTTTATATGTAAGGGTTCTATTTCATTTTGTACAGCTGCACTGGTCTTTTCAAAATACTTTGTTACTCGAGGAAAATACTTATACGTTTTAGTTTCTACATCTTGCTTGAAAATTTTAAGTTTACTTTTAAAAACTTTTATGTATCCAAATATAATGTCAATACTTTTGCCAAAACATTGTAACTTTAAATTCAATTCATTAATATGAACAGAGAGATCTGTAAAAAATATCAGGGTGTTGATCCACTTATCATCATTGAGCTGAGGAAAGTTTCCCAGATCCTTATCCTCAAGAAATACCTTAATATCTTCAAAGCACTCCACAAAGCGCTCAAGAACTTTGCCTTGGCTCAGCCGTCTTACATTATTGTACATCAGCAGTCCGCTGTAGGTGGAATCAACCTCCAATAAAAGTGCAGAAAATTCTCGCTTGTGAAGGGGGCGAGCAGCTATTAAATAAACTATTTTTGTAACAACTGGCATTAAGTTATTTAAGTCGGTGAATCCTGCCTTGGCACATAAAGCCTCCTGATGGATAATACAACGAAAAGGCACAATTGGATGTCCAATAGCTTCCATAAACAATTTGACAAATCTGACTTTTTCCCCCACCATGTTTGAGATGCCCCATCTGCTGTCACTGACACAACTTTAGAGATATTAATGCTTAGGTCATGGAATGTTAGTATAACAACCTTACATATTTCCCTTCTTAATATACTTATTGGCACTGATACTTACTTTGTCAACTCTTCTCTCATTGTGAGACCATCTGAATATTGATCAATAATGGCCAACTGAGCATGTGATATGACATCATTAGTTTTATCAAGAAAGATAAAAAATATTTACAATTACTTATGTCTCTCTTTAATTGATGTTGTACATTTGTTTTCAGTCTCATTCGGTCTTTTATGATTTTTCTAATGAGTGCTAACTCAGATATTCTCTTAATAATTGCATTTTTATTCTGCATATCATGAAGTAGAACTGGTGCACGTCTTAGGAGAATTTCTTTAATAAATTCTCCCTCACTGAGTGCTTTTTCATGCTGAGCTATGGAGTGAGCAATGCTCAGACTTGCAGATGTTAAATTTGTAGAGCCTTTTACAAATTTAAGGATGGAATTAGATTGGCTCTTATAAAGGTTTAGCTGCCTGGAAATATATTCCTTCCTTTCATCCTCATTTTTTTCAAGAACTGGGAATGATTAGTTTCAAAATGTCTATTTATATTCCACGTTCTGTTTACTACTGTTTCAGTACATAGAACACAAAATGATCTGCCATTTTTTTCTATAATGCCATTCATCTCAGTCTATGTCTCTTGAAAGGGTCGGCTACTGCTACTACCACTTCCTTTACTTAATCTTGGTTTTTTATTTTTTGGGTTCTCCATCAGGGAGGCAGTGACAGAAGATAGAATTATAGATAGCCTGTTAGCCCTGCAGGCAATTAGGTGTTAACTAGCCTAACTAACCACAAGATAGCACATGTAACTGTCTTTTAGAAAAGGGCAGGGTTAATAAGCAGCAATAGGGGTTAATAAGGCTGCACAACAGTAATAGAGGTGAAATGGAGTCTGCACTATGATGCAAGATGGATTTCCTTATGTAAATTAAGATGGCTGCTGCTATTTCTAATGACAGGAAATGGCACCCATAGCACAGGCCTTCACCTCTCCCAGCCTCCCCCTTACTTATCTCAGTAATGATGGTCAATTAGAAATCCTCAATACCCCAGAACAATAGATTAGATGATGGTTGCTGTGGTTATGTGGTTGCTGGCAATGGTGGATCACAGGGCTGCCAGAGATGCGTCCCCCTCCTCATTCCACTTCTCCCTGCTCCACCAGCCAGAAGTGAGGTCAAAGGTCCCCTAACAGCCCAGAAGTCCCAGAACTAGACACTCTGTGCCAGAGTTCTGTTGTTTTGGCCTACAGACCTCTGGCACAGAGTGTCTACACTACACTACAGCAAATGTTTCATCTTTAGCATGTGGTTCCATACTTCTCTGTATGCAGCCACAAGCAGCTGCATGTCATTGAAAATGGTTATGCGTGTCAGTGCTGACACATGTGTCATAGGTTCGCCATCAGGGTTTTTGAGTGAGAATATCAACACATATAAGAGAATGCAAAATACAAGATAAATACAAGATTATTTAGGGGGGGAAAGGCACCAGCAGCTAAGGTATCAGTAAAGGTTTCATGTAGAAGATGGTATGTAAACTTAGTTTTTTTTTTAATTTAAACATTTATTAATATTCATTTTTAACATGGTTACATGATTCATGCTCCTACTTTCCCCTTCACTCCCCGCACTCCCCCCACCCATGGCCGACGCACATTTCCACTGGTTTTATCATGTGTCGTTGATCAAAACCTATTTCCAAATTGTTGGTAGTTGCATTGGTGTGGTAGTTTCGAGTCCACATCCCCAACCATGTCCACCCCAACCCATGCGTTCAAACAGTTGTTTTTCTTATATGTTTCCTCTCCTGCAGTCTTTCCTCTGAATGTGGGTAGCATTCTTTACCATAAATCCCTCAGAGCTGTCCTGTGTCATTGCATTGCTGTTGGTACAGAAGTCCATTGCATTCGATTTTACCATTGTATATCAGTCTCTGTGTACAATGTTCTTCTGGCTCTGCTCCTTTCACTCTGCATCAATTCCTGGAGGTCTTCCCAGTTCACATGGAATTCCTCCAGTTTATTATTCCTTTTAGCACAATAGTATTCCATCACCAGCATATACCACAATTTGTTCAGCCATTCCCCAATTGAAGGGCATCTCCTCCTTTTCCAGTTTTTTGCCACCACAAAAAGCGCAGCTATAAATATTTTCATACAAGTCTTTTTATTTATGATCTCTTTGGGGTACAAACCCAACAATGGTATGGCTGGATCAAAGGGCAGGCATTCTTTTATAGCCCTTTGGGCATAGTTCCAAATTGCCAGCCAGAATGGTTGTATCAGTTCACAACTCCACCAGTAATGCATTAATGTCCCAATTTTGCCACATCCCCTCCAGCATTCATTACTCTCCCCTTCTTTCATTTTAGCCAATCTGCTAGGTGTGAAGTGATACCTCAGAGTTGTTTTGATTTGCATTTCTCTAATTATTAGAGATTTAGAACACTTTCTCATGTACTTATTGATACTTTTGATTTCTTTACCTGAAAATTGCCTATTCATGTCTCTTGCCCATTTATCAATTGGGGAATGGCTTGATTTTTTATACAATTGATTTAACTCCTTGTATATTTGAGTAATTAGACCCCTGTCACAGTTTTTTGTTATAAAGATTTTTTTCCCAATTTGTTGTTTCCCTTCTGCTTTTGATTACATTGTTTTTGTTTATACAAAACCTTTTTAGTTTAATATAATCAAAACCATTTAATTTACATTTTGTAATTTTCTCTAACTCTTGCTTGGTTTTAAAGTTTTTCCTTTCCCAGAGATCTGACAAGTATACTATTCTGTGTTCACTTAACTTATTTATAGTTTCCCTCTTTATATTCAAGTCCTTCACCCATTCTGAATTTATCTTGGTGTAGGGTGTGAGATGTTGATCTAAACCTAATCTCTCCCATATTGTTTTCCAAATTTCCCAGCAGTTTTTGTCAAATAGTGGATTCATGTCCCAAAAGTTGGGCTCTTTGGGTTTATCATACACTGTCTTGCTGACATCATTTACCCCAACTCTATCCACTGATCCTCCCCTCTGTCTCTTAGCCAGTACCATATTGTTTTGATGACTGCTGCTTTATAGCATTTTTTCCCGTTATTTCCCTTGATATTCCTGATCTTTTGTTATTCCACATGAAGTTTCTTATAGTTTTTCCTAATTCAGTAAAGAAGTTTTTTGGTAATTTGATAGGTATGGCGCTAAATAGGTAAATTAATTTGTGTAGAATGGTCATTTTAATTATGTTAGCTTGTCCTACCCATGAGCAATCAATGTTTTTCCAATTGTTTAGATCTAGTTTTAATTGTTTGGAAAGTGTTTTGTACTTGTTTTCGTATAATTCCTATGTTTGTTTTGGTAAATAGATTCCTAAGTATTTTATATTGTCTATGGTGATTTTAAATGGTGTTTTTCTTTCTACCCCTTGCTGCTGTGATTTGTTGGAAATATATAGAAATGCTGATGATTTATGTGCATTTATTTTGTATCCTGCAACTTTGCTAAAGTTGTTGATTATTTCTACAAGCTTCTTGGTTGATTCTCTAGGATTTTTTAAGTATACCATCATATCATCTGCAAAGAGTGATAGCTTAGTCTCCTCATTGCCTATTTTGATACCTTCAATTTCTTTTTCTTCTCTAATTGCTACTGCTAGTGTTTCTAGTACTATGTTAAATAATAGAGGTGATAATGGGCATCCTTGTTTCACTCCTGATCTTATTGGGAAGGCTTCTAATTTATCCCCATTGCAAATGATGCTTGTTGATGATTTTAGGTATATACTGTTTATTATTTTTAGGAAAGGTCCTTCTACTCCTGTACTTTTCAGTGTTTTCAATAGGAATGGATGCTGTATTTTTTCAAAGGCTTTTTCAGTATCTATTGAGATAATCATGTGGTTTTTGTTTGTTAGACTGTTGATATGGTCAATTATGTGGATGGTTTTCCTAATGTTGAACCATCCTTGCATTCCTGGTATAAATCCCAGCTGATCATGATGGATAATACTCTTGATCAGTTGCTGGAGTCTCTTTGCTAGTATTCTATTTAAAATTTTTACATCTATGTTCATTAGGGAGATTGGTCTATATTTTTCTTTCTCTGTTTTTGATTTCCCTGGCTTTGGACTCAGTACTATATTTGTGTCATAAAAGGAATTTTTTAGGACTCCTTCTTTGCTTATCATATCAAATAATTTGTATAGTATTGGGATTAGTTGCTCTTTGAATGTCTGATAGAATTCACTTGTGAATCCATCGGGTCCTGGAGATTTTTTCTTAGGGAGTTCTTTGATGGCTTGTTCAATTTCTTTTTCTGATATGGGTTTATTTAGGTATTCTATTTCTTCTGCTGTTAATCTAGGTAATTTATATTTTTGTAGATATTCATCCATATCTCCTAAATTGTTATATTTATTGCCATATAATTGGGCAAAATAGTTTTTAATGATTGCCTTAATTTCCCCTTCATTAGAGGTGAGGTCTCCCGTTTCATCTTTGATACTATCAATTTGGTTTTCTTCTTTCCTTTTTTTTTATTAGATTGACCAGTACTTTGTCTATTTTATCTGTTTTTTCAAAGTACCAGCTTCTAGTCTTATTTATTAATTCAATAGTTCTTTTATTTTCAATTTTATTAATTTCTTCCTTGATTTTTAGTATTTCTATTTAGTTTTCATCTGGGGATTTTTAATTTGCTCGCTTTCTAATTTTTTGAGTTGCATGCCCAATTCATTAATCTCTGCCCTCCTTAATTTGTTAATATATGCACTCAAGGATATAAATTTCCCCCTGAGTACTGCCTTGGCTGCATCCCATAGAGTTTGATAGGATGTCTCATCATTGTCATTCTCTTCAATGAAATTGTTGATTGTTTCTATGATTTCTTCTTTGACTAATTGGTTTTGGAGAATCATATTGTTTAATTTCCAATTGGTTTTTGATTTGCCTGTCCAGGTGCCCTTACTAATTATTATTTTTATTGCATTATGATCTGAGAAGGTTACATTTATTATTTCTGCTCTTTTGCATTTGTTTGCAATGATTCTATGCTCTAGTACATGGTCAATCTTTGTGAATGTACCATGTGCAGCTGCAAAGAAGGTGTATTCCTTTTTGTCCCTATTTATTTTTCTCCACATATCAATTAAATCTAATTTTTCTAGGACTTCATTCACCTCTCTTACCTCTTTCTTATTTATTTTTTGTTTTGATTTATCTCGATGTGAAAGAGGAATATTTAGATCTCCCACTATTATGGTTTTACTATCTATTTTCTTCTTGAGCTCTGCCAGTTTCTCCTTTATGAATCTGGATGTTATGCCACTTGGTGCATCCATATTGAGCAGTGTTATTTCCTCATTGTTTATACTGACTTTAATTAGGATGTAATGACTTTCCCTGTCTTTTTTAATCATATCTATTTTTACTTTCGCTTTGTCAGAAATCATAATAGCCACTCCTGCCTTCTTTTTCTCATTATATGACCAAAATATTTTGCTCAAGCCCTTAACCTTAAACCTGTGTATGTCCACCCACCTCATATATGTTTCTTGTAGACAACATATGGTAGGATTTTGGTTTCTAATCCACTCTGCTATTTGCTTCCGTTTTATGAGCGAGTTTATCCCATTCACATCCAGAGTTATAATTATCAGTTGTGCATTCACTGACAGTTTGGCTTGCCATTGTTGTTAGACCTGCGCCTTCTGTGCTTTATCCTCACACTCAGGGTCTGTCTGCGCTCTCTAGGCTCCTGAGGTCTCAGGTCTCGTTGTTCTCGGGGTGGAGCCTCCTTGTTGTCCCTGGTCTGCCCCTCTGCCTGAGGCTCCTTCAGCAGTCTCAGGGGCTGCTTCCACAGCTGCGCTCCCATCTGCACAGGGTCCCCACTAGAGATCCAAGCCTGCACCCGAGATCCTAGTCTGCACCTAGGGCAATGCCTTCACCCGCACCAGCGCTCAGGAAAGTCAGTGCCCGTTCTTTAGCCTCTTGGGTTCCTAAGTCTTGCTGCTCTCAGGAACAAGCCCTGAGCTGCCAGTGACTTAATGGGTTCCCCAAATCTGCTTTCACTCTTGTGCACTGGCCTTGGCGCTGTACAGTGGTGTGGGGGGCTGGGGAGGGGCTTCTTCCTCTCACATTTTAGCGAGAGCTGTTTCACCCCTTTATAGTGTGGAAAGGCCCCAATTCCACGTACCTTCAATGCTGCACCCTGTTGTGGGTTCCCTTCGTTCATCTGGATTTGGTTTTATGTCCCCTTGAGGAGTCCTGTATGCTTTGGTTAGGAGAGATCAAGCAGCTGTTCCTTACTCTGCCGCCATCTTCTGATCCAACCATTCTTTTTTTTTTTTTTAACCTTTGTACTTTGGTGTATTGTCTCATAGGTGGAAGAGTGGTAAGGGTGGGCAATGGGGGTCAAGTGACTTGCCCAGGGTCACACAGCTGGGAAGTGGCTGAGGCCGGGTTTGAACCTAGGACCTCCTGTCTCTAGGCCTGACTCTCACTCCACTGAGCTACCCAGCTGCCCTAGATCCAACCATTCTTGATGGCAATTTGGAACTATGCTCAAAGGGCTATAAAAGAATGCCTGCCCTTTGATCCAGCCATTCCATTGTTGGGTTTGTACCCCAAAGAGATCATAGATAAACAGACTTGTACAAAAATATTTATAGCTGTGCTTTTTGTGGTGGCAAAAAACTGGAAAATGAGGATATGCCCTTCAATTGGGGAATGGCTGAACAAATTGTGGTATATGCTGGTGATGGAATACTATTGTGCTCAAAGGAATAATAAACTGGAGGAATTCCATGTGAACTGGAAAGACCTCCAGGAATTGATGCAGAGTGAAAGGAGCAGAGTCAGAAGAACTTTGTACACAGAGTCCAATACACTGTGGTAAAATAGAATGTAATGGACTTCTGTACTAGCAGCAATGCAATGACCCAGGACAGTTCTGAGGGATTTATGGAAAAGAACGCTACCCACATTCAGAGGAAGAACTACAGGAGTGGAAACAGAAGAAAAACAACTGCTTGAACACATGGGTTGAGATGGACATTATTGGGGATATAGACTCAAAACTACCACACCAAATCAACAATTTGGAAATAGGTCTTGATCAATGACATATGTTAAAACCAGTGGAAATACACATCTGCCATGGGGGGGGGGGGAGGAAGTGAGGGGGGTGAAGGGGAAAGTAAGAGCATGAATTATGTAACCATGTTAACTTTTCAAAAGAAAATATTAATAAATGCTTAAAAAATAAAATAAAACAAAATAAAATGGAATAATAATAGCAAATTTCATGTGTTTTTTAATTAGGGTCAAGTAAGATAATCTATGTAAAATACTTTGCAAAACAAAGATGATTAGATAAATGTTAACTATTCTCCAACTTCTATTTTTCTAACCAGGAATATAACTATATCTTTCTAGGGGTAGGAAAAGATGGCTATTTTTTATGGAATCTGACCACTCACACTGTCTTTTACCTAAATTATGGTGATGATAACTTCTTCTTACTTTTTGGTTCATCTTAACCCCACAGTAATTTATTTATTGTGGAAGTAGACACTTTCAGCTTAGTCACTAGAGCTATCCTCTCCTGACCCCAGAGCCTGTTCCTACATGAATTTTCTGTTTTGAACAATAGATCCCTAAGAACAGAACCAGAAAATCTCCTTGATGTTAAAATTGCTTCCAAAGAATAAAGGCACTTTGGAATCTAAGCACATTGTTTTAAATCTCAACTCTGCCATTTATCTACTAGGTTACTTTCCAGAGGTCATTCCCTTAACTAGCCCTTACTTTCCTTATCTGTAAAATACTGGTAGATTAGATGAACTCGAATCTTCTCAAAACAAATGATGGTGCCCAGATCATCACAGACTCAGACCTCCAGCATTTTGACTTTGGAAATGCCTAAATGTTGATGGATGACATTTTTTTCACACAATGTAACTATGATTACCTCTCCTTCCCTTCCCAGGTTACTCAGAAACAAGAAAACATATCCCATATCCCAAAAGTCAGGGAAGGGACTCCTTGAGGACCTAAGCCTTTACCTTTCCCAGCTTCGCTAATTTTCCTAGTACCACAGGAGTCTCCAACCTACTTATACAAATAAAGCAAGGCCTGCCTGAAGACTTGTTTGCTGCTTCTTGGACTGGCCATGTAGCCTCAAAATAGCTCAAGCTCTATCATAGGCTGTTATGTTGAGAAAGATCTATTTTTCTTCTCCCTGGACCACTGTGACTTTAAGTTTTGCAGCTGAACCACTGCAGTCTAATAATGTTCACATTGGCATCCACATAAAACCCTATAGTTAGCTTGCCAGATCATCTGGGGGCCCTTCATCTGCCATGATGTGGAGAAATTCTGCTAATATTCATATATTTAGACTAAAGCTTCACTCTAGCATCTCTAATAGTTGCCATAGTCACCACCAGTTCCCCCCAGAGGCCATAAAACGAGATAACTTTGAACTTTATTATTAATAGCTTAACATTCCTCCCTTCCTAATCTTAAACCTCCTTTAAGAAAGCTAGACAGCAAGATATCCACCTCCAGAGAGAAAACTGATAAACTCTGAGTACAAATTGAAGTAAAATTTTCTGCTTTCTTTATTTTTCTTGTGGGTTTTGGTAATATGGCTAATATAGAAATATATTACACATGATTTCACATGTATAATTTATAAAATTTTGTTTGCTTTCACAGTAGGTTGGGGAGAGGTGAGAGGGAGAGAAGAAAGAAAGAAAGAAAGAAAGAAAGAAAGAAAGAAAGAAAGAAAGAAAGAAAGAAAGAAAGAAAGAAAGAAAGAAAGAAAGAAAGAA
>NC_058133.1:220054319-220069525 GCF_016433145.1 Gracilinanus agilis
AATGGAAGGAAGGAAGGAAGGAAGGAAGGAAGGAAGGAAGGAAGGAAGGAAGGAAAGAAGGAAGGAAGGAAGGAAGGAAGGGAGGAAGGAAGGAAGGAAGGAAGGAAGGAAGGAAGGAAGATAAAGTTGCTTGGGGCATTTAGAAGCTAAATGACTCTTCCCCAAGTCTCACAGCTAAGTATATAGCTGAGGTAGAAACTGAACCTAAATCTTTCTGATTCCAAGGACAGACTACTATCCATCATGCCATGCTGCCTCTCTTCTTAGTTAAGTAGAAGGAACCAGTTCTAAAACATTTGAATCTGTATTATTGTCCAAATAAGGAAATTAGAAATAAGGACATTATACAGATAAGAAAATGAGGCTCATCAGGGCTATTAAAGACTTGCCCAAGATTACAGAGTTAGGTGTTTAGCCAGGACTTGACCTCATTTCTAATCTCAGTCAACATTTGTTACTGCTTCCATTGCTTCTCCAGGATGATTAGGGACCATCATCACCAAGTATCTAAGCTATTGCTCTTAAAGTGTACCACATTTTAGGAAGGGCAATTTATAAGCTAGAAAATTATCAAGAGAGAGTGACCAAGATGGTAAAGGACTTAAAAGATGAAACCATATGAGAATTAGTAGAAGGAAGTCATATGTTTAGCCTGGAAAAGAGAAGATTCAAGGCATACATTGCCACCAGCAGCAGCAGCATCATATCAAATGTTTATAGAGTGCCTTGATCTTAAAAATCAATCAATAAATAAACTTTCATTAAGTACCTATTAGGATTACAATCAAGAAAAAGATCCAAACTAAAGTGGTGACAGAATCAGAAGAGAAAGTACTTATTTGAGGGATTCTATAACGATGAACTCAAAAGACCTTGACAATAACTTGTAAATGGAGAGATGAGAGATAGTGCCAAATCCAGGATGTTTCATAGGTTGCAAGCCTGAAGAATAGGACAGTGTTGCCCTTTACAGTAATGGGGAAGGTGCGATGTGGGGAAGGCTTAGTGGGAAAGATAATGAGTTCTATTTTAGACATTTTGAATTTAAGAAGTCTTCTGAATGTCTATTTCAAGATGTCTGAAAGACAGCTTGAGATGTGAGATTAGAAGCTAGTGGAGAAATTAAGGAAGGATGGGTAGATTTGATGCATGAGAGCTGTGAGTTGAACAAATGAAAAATTATAGAGGGAGAAGAGAATAAGTCCCAGGACAAAACCCTGATGGATACATACAGTGAGAAAGCATGACCTGGAGGAACATCCAGCAAAGAAGACAGAGAAGGAACAATCAGATAGGAGGAAAACTAGGTGAGAGTGATATCCTGAAAACTGAGAGAAAAGAGAGTATTGAGGAGGAAAGAATGATCAACAGTTTCAAAGACTGCAGAGAGATTGAGAAGACTGATAAATGACATTGGATTTGGCAACTGAAGATATAATTGGTAACTTTGGAGAAAGCAGTTTCAGTGGAATGATAATTGTAAAGAGTTAAGAAATATGTATTGCATGAAAACACTGGTATAGTTATATCAGACTATTTACCGACTTGGGGAATGGTGGGGGAAGGAAGTGGGAAGGAAGGGAGAGAGAAAATCTGAAGCCTAAAATATCAGAAAACAATTGTCAAAAATTATTTCTATATGTAACTGAAAAAATAATTTTTTTAAAAAAAGAAGAGTGAGAGGAAAGTTAGGGCACCTATTGTAAGCACCTTACATTTTTTTCTTGAGTAATTTTTTTCTTTTAAATTTCTTTTAAATTTTTTAAATTTCATTTCAATTAACATGCATTGTTTCTCTCACCATTCCTCTCCCCATTAAAGAAAAAGAAAACCTTTGTAACAGATATGTAATCAAGCAAAACAAATTGCCACATTGTTCATGTCCAAAAATGTATGTCTCATTCTGAATCTTGAGTGGTTTTTTCTAATACAACAACCATATAGCTCAAGCTTTTCAAAAAAAGTCATCGATTATAGATTTATCTTGGGGATTTTCTTTGGATTAGGCCTATTAATGGTATTTCTGGGTCAAAAGGTATGCGTACATTTGTAATTTGGGGGCCATAGTTCCAAATTGCTTTACAGAAGGACTAGACTGTTTCAAGCTCCATAATTAGTGCTAATGCTAGTTTTGCATAGCTACTTGAGTTTTTATCATTTTCCTTTTCTGTTTACTTTGCTAATCTGATGGGTAAGAGATGATTTAATTGTCCTTAAGCGGCTTGAAATTGCCCAAATTACTCAAAATTACCAATTAGAACAAGGTGACACTTTAATACCCAGCACATGCCTTAAACTTAAGTTCTTTATTCAAAATTTGTCTGAAAGGTTGAAGGTAGTTTAGAGAGTATTTTACTCAAAGTAAAACCTTGGGCCTGTTTTGTTTTTTTTTTATCTTTTCATAAGGCTTTTTTTTTGTTGTTGTTGTTGTGGTTATTTTGTTCTTTTAGCCTGACTCTCCCTATCTTACCCCAAATAAAAAAGCAGCCTCCATACCTGTGCCTGATCCCACTGATAACTGGCACAGAAGTTTTGACCTACTCTTAATACCTAGGCCAGCTTACTCCTCCTTACATATTATGATGGTAGCCTCCTCATCCCAAAGGCCCCACTTATTGATGCTGGACTTACAAATGATTAAACAGCTTTAGCTTCCCCATAATAAAGATTATGTTCATCCATAGTAAAGGATATTTTTTTAGAGAATAACCACTTGTGATAGAACAGACTCTTCTTTAGGTTGGACAGGTAGTATGGTATGGTAGAAAGAACTCTGGATTCAGACTCAAGCACCTTTATTTGGATAAATAAGGAGAAAGCTGGGTTTCAATCTCACCTCTGACATTTAATAACTCTGACAATGAGTGAGTCGTTTATTCTCATTGGTCTTGAATTTGCTCCTAGAGGGTTGTTTTGAGCATTAAATGAGATGATATGTATAAAGCATTTAAGATGTTATATAAATGTCATCCACTGTTATTATTTTAGTGCCTAGAAGCAATATCGTCTTATTCAAAGATTTATGTAAATTGTGACTAGGAATAACATTTTATTTTGCTTAAAACTGAGTGAAATTTAAGAAAAGAATCAATAAAATTGTGTTCACCAAGTGTGTGAGGAATAAGTTACAATAATAAATTATAATTTCCATGTATACTTTGAAAGAAAATGGCAAGCAGGACCAAAATAAATTTCTATAAAACCTAAGGAGTAATGAGTAACTTTTCCCCTTTTTTTTTTCTTTAGGGAACATCAGAAGCTGAAATATAAAGAGTGCTGAAAGGAATACAGGTGCCTCAGTGGATAGATAGGCCTGAAAACAGAAGGTCCTGGGTTCAAATTTTACCTCAAATATTTCCTAGCTGTGTGACCCTGGGAAATTCATTTGACTCCAAATGCCTAGCCCTACCTCTCTTCTGCCTTGGAACTGATAAAAGGAAGGAAGGAAGGAAGGAAAGAAAGAAGGAAGGAAGGAAGGAAGGAAGGAAGGAAGGAAGGAAGGAAGGAAGGAAGAAGGAATGCCAATAGTAGAATGTTCCTGGAGGGTAGAAACTGTTTTTTATGCTGCCTTCATATTGTCAGTACCTAGTACAATGCCTTGTACAGAACACATCCTTACTTCGTGTTTATTGAAGTATACTGAATGAACTAGCTTAAATGGTCAACAAATGGTGAAACCTCAAGCTTAGCTTCATTGTCTCTCTCAAACCATCTAGAGCAGTGATGGATAAACTACAGCCTTCGGGCCAAATGTGGCCCCCTGAAATGTTCTATAGGGCCATGCGACATTATTCCTAATCTGACGAATACAATGAATAGGATATAATACAGTGAAACTTCGAAAGAGTTGCCTTAGAAACAGACTGACAGATAAGCATTTCCTTTCCTTTGGCCCCCTCTTTAAAATGTTTGCCTATCACTGACCTAGAAGAATTTTAACCCTTCCCTTCTGCCCTAGTATCAATTTTAAGACAGAAGGGCAAAGATGAGGCAGAGTTAAGTTGACTTGCCCAAGTTCACACAGCTAGGATGTGGTAGAAGAGTATATTCTATGGAACAAGAACTTAATAGGTACTGAAATACTAGACTTCATTTTAAATGGAAAGGGAAAAGAACACATAGTAATCAAATGCAAATACTTTACAAAAATCTCATTTGATTCTGACACCAACTCTGAAAAGTAAGTGATACTTTCTTACTTGTAGTAGGTAATACCAGAAAAGATAATTTACATTTTATAATTGAGGAAACTGAGGCAGGCATTGGTTAAGCAGCTTGCCTGGAGTCATAGGGCTAAGTGTCTGAAGCTGAATTTGAAATCAAGTCTTCTTGTCTCTGGGTTCAGCTCTCTAACTTAGGCTAAACCAGAATTCTGAATATTTTCAGAGGAAAACTTGGCAGAACTGTTTGCTTTTTTCAGTTTCCAGTTCCAAGATAGAGCCCCTACAAGCATAACTCAATCTAACATCATTAATTGATTCCTTAAGAACCCAGCTCAGGGGCACCTGGATTCAAATTTTATCTCAGATACTTCCTAGCTGTGTAACCCCAAATGCCAGCCCTAAATGCTCTTTTGCTCTAGAACCAATACTTACTATTTATCCTAAGATATAAAGTAATGGTTATTTAAAAATAATAGAACTCTCTTAATTTCAAAGGTTATTAAGCACCTACTAAGACCCAGCATTACATTAAGACATTGGGAATAAAAAGACAAAAAAGTCCCTGCCTTGGAAATATTTACATACATTGAAAAGGTTTTTTTTTTCCCCCATAGGATCACAGTTAGCATGGACTTTGAGCTATAAGGGAGTTTATAAATCATTTGTTCCAATATCCACATTTACAGATGAGGCCCAGAAAAGGAAAATGTTTCCCAAGGTCACACAAGTAATAAGTAGCAGAGATGAGATTTCAATGAAGAACTTCTGACTACAAATCCGGTGCTAAGAACAGAGATAAGTGGAGCCAGAGCCAACTGGGCAGGGAGCCCAATGACGTCAAAGAGTCGTGAATGGGTGTAGTTTTAATGCTATAATGACATTGTGAAATGATGTTGCCTGGTGCAACACTATGCAGGTTATGCCTGCTAGACTCCAGGAGCCAGGGACTGAATAAACACATTAAGAAATCCATCCGGTATTTTCTGCTCTGTTCAGGCATTAGTCTGGCTAATGCAGAACTGATTGCAGATCTGACTGATTCCTTTAAGAAAAGAATTTTTTTTTCCTTTTTGGCAAATTAACATGCGCTGCTGAATCATTAAATATCCCATGGATTTTAGAATTAGAGCCCTGAACTTAAGAGACTTAGTTTCTTTTGAATCACTGAAAGGACAATCAATGGGCCACACATGAGCTGAAAAAAAAATATAATGGAAATAGTTTCTTTCATTTTCTGTGACCTTTAAAAAAAAGGCCTTGATGTAAAAGAAAGCTTCTAATTAGTTCTGTACTACAGGCTTTATCATCATTTTAACCAAAAAAAAAATTGGAAGAAAAGGGAAATTCGATAAGCTGTATTGTCCAGAGTAAATAAGGGGCCAATGACAAGGTGAAAACTGAAAAACATTTTTTTCTGGGTCTTTGCTAATTCATTGCTAATGAGAGATGATTTCTTCTCTCTTTTTTTTCTCTCTCTCCCTTTTGCAAGAAAGCCAGTCTAGTTTTTCCCCTCTTCCACACAGCTGCCAAATTAATATTCCTAAAGCATAAGTCTGATCATGTCACTCCCCTACTCGAGAAGCTTCATTAACTTGTTACTCTCTCCAGGAGATAAAATATAAACTCCTGTATTTGGCACATAAAGCCCTTCACAATCTGGATCCAGTCTACCTTTCCAAATAGATTTGACATTATTTTCCCCTCACATTGCATTGCAGTTAAATTGCCTGCCCTGTTCCCAATACATGACAACTTCAGTCAAGTCAAGGCAGTAAGCATTTGTGTTTGTCCTATATACCAGGTGCTGAGCTTCATGCTGGCAACAATACAAAAACAAACAAAAATAAAAAGATGATCCCTGCCCTCAAGGAGCTTATAATCTAATGGAGGGTGATGAGGTACAAAAGAAAGCTGAAAGTAAGAGAGGGAAAGGGAGAAGGGAGAAGGCACCCCTGCCAGAACATGGTGGAGGAAGAAATCCAAATAATGTGGAGGGGAGCAAGGAGAGGAAGAAGAGATAGCAGGATGGTATGGTGGATAGAGTGCTGGCCTTAGAGTCAGGGAAAGACATCGGTTCCAATCTGACGTCTAATTCTTATGAGTTTTGTGGCTTTTAACCTTTATCTACCTCAAATTCCTCATTTGTAAAATAATCATAATAGCACCTGTCTCCAAGGGTATGAAGATAAAATGACATGGTATTTGTAAAGTGCTCTGTAAACCTTAAAAGCACTATGTAACTGCTATTATTATTGTGACATTCTATTTCTTGATCCCTATGCTTTTGCAAAGTATAATCTCTTCTCTCCTTATCCTTACCTACTAGAATCCTTAACTTTCTTCAAATCCCAAGCTTTCTTCTTGGATGCTTCCTCCTACAAGCAGTCAATTTTTAAAAATTTAATCAATTAATTAATTAAGAAGTCAATTTTTAGGGGGCAGCAAGATGGCTTAATGGCCCAGAGATAGGAGGTCCTGGGTTCAAATTTGATTTCAGGTACTTCCTAGCTATGTGACCCTGGGCAACTCATTTCACACACACACACACACACCCCAGCCCCTTACCAAACCCTTGCCACTTTTCTACCTTGGAACCAATACACAGTATTGATTCAAAGATTTATGGTTTTTTAAAAAGTCTATATTTATCATCTCAACTTCTAATTCCCTTTGCCAATTCTAGAACATTACTTTTTATTTACTTTGTAAATACTTATATCTACTCATGTATATAGGCTATATCCTTCCTATAAAATGCAAGCTCACAGGGAATTTTTTTTTGTCTTCATAGTTCCAATGACTATTGCAGTGCCTTGCACACAGTAGGAGTTCAATAAATGCATGTTGGCTTGAATCAAATTAGTATCAATTCTGTAGATCCATCCCTATGGTTTAGAATATCTCAAAATCCTAGGACAATATCTTCATACAATGTTAAGACTCTCCTAGAGGACATTAGTCAGCAGTCAACTATTATGTGAGGACAATCAGTCAGAATCTCATTTTCTCTTATTCTGACATGCTGTTCAGCTGACCTTTCATTTTGAACAAATAGTACAAGATGTTGAGTCTTCTGTTTTTCCAGAATCTGACCCAGGGTGGTCTGAGTCATTTAATATTGTGTACTGCAGGGGGCAACTCACACTCTGAACTCAAATTTTTCTGGTAATAGAGTAGTATGTTCTTTCAGCTTTCAGTTAAATATCTTGATCTTGTCTTTATTTATCTATTTCCTGTACTTCTAAAAAACAAAAACAAAAACCAGTCTAATATCCAGGCTACGATTATTTGTGTTCCATGCTTTATATATTAGAGTCAACATTTTTATTAAGCAAAGTAGATATGGTCAGGTCTTGAATAGTCAGGTATGAATCTTCATTTTTTTTAATATTGATTTTTTAGAAAAGTTAACATAGTTACATGATTCATGCTTTTACTTTCCCCATCACCCCCTGACCTCCCCTCCCCCCGATAGCCAGTGCACATTTCCACTGATTTTAACAAGTGTCATTGATCAAGACCTATTTCCAAATTGTTGATAGTTGCATTGGTGTGGTAGTTTCGAGTCTACATTCCCAATCACGTCCCCCTCAACCCATGTATTCAAACAGTTGCTTTTCTTCTGTGTTTCCACTACTGCAGTTCTTCCTCTGAATGTGGGTAGAAATTCTTTTCCATAAGTCCCTCAGAATTGTCCTGGGTCATTGCATTGCTGCTACTACAGATGTCCATTACATTCTATTTTACCACAGTGTATTGGTCTCTGTGTACAAAGTTCTTCTGGCTCTGCTCCTTTGACTCTGCATCAATTCCTGGAGGTCTTTCCAGTTCACATGGAATTCCTCCAGTTTATTATTCCTCTGAGCACAATAGTATTCCATCACCAGCATATACTACAACTTGTTCAGCCATTCCCCAATTGGAGGGCATCCCCTAATTTTCCACTTTTTTGTTACCACAAAAAGTGGCGGCTATAATATTTTCATACAAGTCTGTTTATCTATGATCTCTTTGGGGTACAAACCAAACAATGATATGGCTGGCTCAAAGGGCAGGCATTCTTTTATAGCCCTTTTAGCATAGTTCCAAATTGCTACCCAGAATGGTTAGATCAGTTCACAACTCCACCAGTAATGCATTAATGTCCCAGTTTTGCCACATCCCCTCCAACATTCATTACTCTCCCCTTCTGTCATTTTGGCCAATCTGCTAGGTGTGAGGTGATACCTCAGAGTTCTTTTGATTTGCATTTCCCTAATTATTAGAGATTTAGAACACTTTCTTATGTGCTTATTGATACTCTTGATTTCTTTATCTGAAAATTGCCAATTCATGCCCCTTGCCCACTTATCAATTGGGGAATGGCTTGATTTTTTTATACAACTGATTTAACTTCTTGTATATTTGAGTAATTAGACCCCTGTCACAGTTTTTTGTTACAAAGATTTTTTTCCCAATTTGTTGTTTCCCTTCTGATTTTGGCTGCATTGTTTTTGTTTGTACAAAAGCTTTTTAGTTTAATATAATCAAAATCATTTATTTTACATTTTGTAATTTTCTCTAACTCTTCCTTAGTTTTAAAATCTTTTCTTTCCCAGAGATCTGACAAATATACTATTCTGTGTTTGCTTAACTTATTTATAGTTTCCCTCTTTATATTCAAGTCCTTCACCCATTCTGAATTTATTTTGGTGTAGGGTGTGAGATGTTGATCTAAACCTAATCTCTCCCATATTGTTTTCCAAATTTCCCAGCAGTTATTGTCAAATAATGGATTTTTGTCCCAAAAGTTGGGCTCTTTGGGATTATCATACACTGTCTTGCTGATATCCTTTACCCCAAGTCTATTCCACTGATCCTCCCTTCTGTCTCTTAGCCAGTACCATACCGTTTTGATGACTGCAGCTTTATAGTATAGTTTAATATCTGGTACTGCTAGGCCCCTTTCCTTCACATTTGTTTTCATTATTTCCCTTGATATTCTTGATCTTTTGTTATTCCAAATGAAGTTTGTTATAGTTTTTCCTAATTCAGTGAAAAAGATTTTTGGTAGTTTGATACATATGACACTAAATAGGTAAATTAATTTGGGTAGAATGGTCATTTTTATTATGTTAGCTCATCCTACCAATGAGCAATCAATGTTTTTCCAATTGTTTAGATCTAGTTTTAATTGTTTGGAAAGTGTTTTGTAGTTGTGTTTGTATAATTCCTGTGTTTGTTTTGGTAGATAGATTCCCAAGTGTTTTATATTGTCTAGGGTGATTTTAAATGGTGTTTCTCTTTCTACCTCTTGCTGCTCTAATGTGTTGGAAATATATAGAAATGCTGATGATTTATGTGCATTTATTTTGTATCCTGCAACTTTGCTAAAGTTGTTGATTATTTCTACAAGCTTCTTGGTTGATTCTCTAGGATTTTTTAAGTATACCATTATATCATCTGCAAAGAGTGATAGCTTAGTCTCCTCATTGCCTATTTTGATACCTTCAATTTCTTTTTCTTCTCTAATTGCTACTGCTAGTGTTTCTAGTACTATGTTGAATAATAGAGGTGATAATGGGCATCCTTGTTTCACTCCTGATCTTATTGGGAAGGCTTCTAATTTATCCCCATTGCATATGATGCTTGTTGATGGTTTTAGGTATATACTGTTTATTATTTTTAGGAAAGTCCTTTCTATTCCTATACTTTCCAGTGTTTTCAATAGGAATGGGTGCTGTATTTTGTCAAAGGCCTTTTCAGCATCTATTGAGATAATCATGTGGTTTTTGTTTGTTAGATTGTTGATATGGTTAATTATGTGGATGGTTTTCCTAATGTTGAACCATCCTTGCATTCCTGGTATAAATCCCAGCTGATCATGATGGATAATACTCTTGATCAGTTGCTGGAGTCTCTTTGCTAGTATTCTGTTTAAGATTTTTGCATCTATGTTCATTAGGGAGATTGGTCTGTAGTTTTCTTTCTCTGTTTTTGATCTCACTGGCTTTGGAAACAGTACCAAATTTGTGTCATGAATGGAATTTGGTAGGATTCCTTCTTTGCTTATTATATCAAATAATTTGTATAGTATTGGGATTAGCTGTTCTTTGAATGTTTGATAGAATTCACTTGTGAATCCATCAGGCCCTGGTGATTTTTTCTTAGGGAGTTCTTTGATGGCTTGTTCAATTTCTTTTTCTGTTACGGGATTATTTAGGTATCCTATTTCTTCTGCTGTTAATCTAGGCAATTTATATTTGTGTAAATATTCATCCATATCTCCTAGATTGTTATATTTATTGCCACATAATTGGGCAAAATAGTTTTTAATGATTGCCTTAATTTCCCCTTTATTAGAGGTGAGGTCTCCCTTTTCATCTTTCATACTGTCAATTTGATTTTCTTCTTTCCTTTTTTTTATTAGATTGATCAGTACTTTGTCTATTTTATCTGTTTTTCCAAAATACCAGCTTCTAGTCTGATTTATTAATTCAATAGTTCTTTTACTGTTGATTTTATTAATTTCTCCCTTGGTTTTTAGTATTTCTAATTTAGTTTTCATCTGGGGATTTTTAATTTGCTCACTTTCTAGTTTTTTAAGTTGCATGCCTAATTCATTAATCTCTGCCCTCCCTAATTTGTTAATATATGCACTCAAGGATATAGATTTCCCCCTGAGTACTGCCTTGGCTGCATCCCATAGAGTTTGGTAGGATGTCTCATCATTGTCATTCTCTTCAATGAAATTGTTGATTGTTTCTATGATTTCTTCTTTGACTAACTGGTTTTGGAGAATCATATTATTTAATTTCCAATTAGTTTTTGATTTTCCTGTCCAGGTGCCCTTACTAATTATTATTTTTATTGCATTATGATCTGAAAAGGTTACATTTATTATTTCTGCTCTTTTGCATTTGTTTGCAATGTTTCTATGCTCTAGTACATGGTCAATCTTTGTGAATGTACCATGTGCAGCTGCAAAGAAGGTGTATTCCTTTTTGTCCCTATTTATTTTTCTCCACATGTCAATTAAATCTAATTTTTCTAGGACTTCATTCACCTATCTTATCTCTTTCTAATTTATTTTTTGGTTTGATTTATCTAGATCTGAAAGAGGAACATTTAGATCTCCCACTAGTATGGTTTTGCTATCTATTTCTTTCTTGAGCTCTGCCAGTTTCTTCTTTACAAATCTGGATGCTATGCCATTTGGTGCATCCATATTGAGCATTATTATTTCCTCATTGTCTATACTGCCTTTTATCAGGATGTAATTATCTTCCCTGTCTCTTTTAATCATATCTATTTTTACTTTGGCTTTGTCAGAAATCATGATAGCCACTCCTGCCTTTTTTTTCTCATTTGAAGCCCAAAAGATTTTGCTCAAGCCCTTTATCTTAAACCTGTGTATGTCCACCCACTTCATATATGTTTCTTGTAGACAACATATGTTAGGATTTTGGTTTCTAATCCACTCTGCTATTTGCTTCTATTTTATGGGCGAGTTCATCCCATTCACATTCAGAGTTATAATTATCAGTTGTTTATTCCCCAACATTTTGGTATCCTCTCTTAGTTCTACCCCTTCTTCTTAGGCTATATCCTTTTAAAACAGTGCTTTGTTTTAGACCAGTCTCCCTTGTCCCCTCCCTTGATTTACTTCCCTTTCCAACCCTCCCATATTTTCCCCTTTTTTTATTTTTTAAGGCCTAATGAATTCCCTCCTTCCTCTCCTCCCCTCCCTTTTTTGACCTCCCCACTCACCTGCTCCCCTTGGTTGATCCCTTCTGACTTTCTCAGTAGGGTTAGATAGAATTCTATATCCCAATGGATACAGCTACTCTTCCCACTCAGGGTTAATTCCGCTGAGAGTAAGGTTTAAATATTACCTCTTAATGCTCTCTTCTTCTCCTTTTTATAATAATATTGATCCCCTCCCCTTCCCATGCTCTCTTTGTGTGGTATAGAATATCCTATTTTTCTTATTCATTCAAGTTTCTCTTGATGCCATCTACTATTCACCCTCCCTCTTTTTCTCTGCCCCGTCTCATCTTATACCATTTAGTACTCCAATCTCTCCCTATGAATAATTCTTCTAATTACTATAATAGTGAATACAGTCTTTGAAAATTACACATAACATTTCTCCATATAGGAATACAAATAATTGATCTTAGTAAGGCCTTTAAAGGGGTAAATTTAAGGATAAGAATTTTCTTTCTTTCCCCTCTGTTTCTTATTTACCTTTTCATGTTTCTCTTGGTTTTTGTGGTTGGATATCAAACTTTACATTTAGTCCTGGTCTTTTCTGGGCAAATACTTGGAAATCTTCTATCTTATTGAATGCCCATACTTTCCCCTGGAAGTATATAGTCAGTTTTGATGGGTAGGTGTTCCTTGGTTGTAGACCCAGTTCTCTTGCCTTTCTGAATATCATATTCCAAGCCTTGCAGTCTTTTAGCGTGGAAGCTGCCAGATCCTGTGTGATCCTGATTGGTGCTCCTTGATATCTGAATTGTCTCTTTCTGGCTTCTTGCAAGATTTTTTCTTTTAGTTGGAAGCTCTTGACTTTGGCTATTATAATCCTGGGGGTTGTCTTTTCTGGGTCTAGTATAGAGGGTGATCTATGGATCCTTTCAATGTCTATATTGACCTCTTATTGTATAACTTCAGGGCAGTTTTGCTGAATAATTTCTTTTAGTGTGGAGTCCAAATTTCTATTAATTTCTGCTTTTTCAGGAAGACCAATGATTCTCAGATTGTCTCTTCTAGCCCTGTTTTCTTGGTCTGTCACTTTCTCATTGAGATAGTTCATGTTTCCTTCTATTTTATCAGTCTTTTGACTTTGCTTTATTTGCACTTGCTGTCTTGAGAGATCATTAGCTTCTAATTATTCAATTCTCGCCTTTAGAGAATGGTTTTCCTTTTCAATCTGGTCATCTCTGGTCTTCGATTTACTTGCCTCACTTTCCATTTGTGAAATGCTGCCTTTTAAACTGTTATTTTCTTGCCAGATTTTGGTTTCCAATTTGCTTACCATTTCATTTGATTTGGGGGCATTTTTCTCTAATTGGGAGTTTCTATCTTCTAAACTGTTAATTTTCTTTTGAGCTATTTCCCACTTCTCTCACCAAATGTCTTCCATCTTTCTCATCATCTCAGATTTGACCTCTTCAAGAGCTTGTGACCAGTTTTCATTATTTTGGGAAGGTTTGGATATGATTGTTTGTTCTCCTCTGTTGTTTGCTCTGTTGTCTGGATTTTCTCTGTGTAAAAGTTGTCGAGTGTTACAGATTTCTTCTTGCTGATCTTTCTCTTTTTGGGGTTCCTGTGGATGGCTTGCCATTGTGAGCCGCGTGCCCTTTCAGGTTTATCCTCATACCCAGGGTCTGTCTGCGCTCTTTAGGCTTCTGACGTCATAGGTCTAGTAGTTCTCAGGGTCAAGCCTCTTGGTGGTCCCCTTGCTTGTTCCTCTGTCTGAAGCTCTGTGTCCATGCCTGCGCTCTGGATCCAAGTCTGAGCCTGCACTCAGGGTCTGTGTTCAAATTCCGTGTGTTCTTTAGCCTCTTGGGGTTTTAAGTCTTGCAGCTCTCAGGAACAGGCCCTGGTGACCCCAGGTAGCTGCCGAGGATTTAATGGGTGCCCCAAGCTCGCTCTAGCTCTGAGCGCTGGCTTTGGCACTGTAGGTGTTGGGGGGTGATGGGATTGCTCAGCTTGCATTTTAGTGAGAGCTGTTTCACCCTCTTATAGCATGGAAATGCCCCAATCACACATACCTTCAATGCTGTGCCCTGTTGTGGGGTCCCTTCATTTGTCTGGATTTCTTTTTATGTCTTCTTGAGGAGTCCTGCATGTGTGGGTTAGGAGAGGTTAAGCAAGCTGCTTCTACTCTGCCACCATCTTAACCCCCGGTATAAATCTTCAGGTGAGCCCCCAATACTTATTTTCATGACCATTTCATAGATATTTTAATTTGTTGACAATATCAAAAAATGAAACCATAAACACCTAATCCTGAAAAAAAAATGCTTACCCAGAATGGTAGACACTACCTGTATTCTGTCTCCTACTTATAAATATATATTAAACAGCAGTTCAATTATGAAGTTTGGCTGGGTAGCCTGAGGCCAGCTAAGTGGTTCAGTGGATAAGAGTGCTGGGGCTGGAATCAAAAAGGCCTGAATTCAAAATCAACCTCAGACATTTACTAGGTATATAATCCTGGGCAAGTCACTTCACCCTGTTTGCCTCAGTTTCCTCATCTGTAAAATAACCTGGAGAAGGAAATAGATAACTATTCTAGTATCTATGCCAAGAAAACCCCAAATGGGGTCATGAAAAGCAGGATGCAACTGGAATAACAACAAAAGGTAGCATAACCCCATGAAGGCTATGCCAATCAGTGTAGCATTAGCTCTGCCAGGTTCTTCCATGCTAAAAAAACTTCAAGAATAGTCCTGGTAAGAGATCATTTTTTTCTTTCTAAGAACTTATCTAGTTAAGTAGGGAGAGTTTTATCACCAGTATTGAGCCAAAAATATTTTAACAAAAGATGAGAATAGTCCATATTGGAGGGCTGTAGAAAGGGAGGGATATTGCTGCCTTATTAGTGTAAGTGTAAGTGAGTACAACCATTCCAGAAAGCAATTTAGAATTATGTAATTAAAGTCACTAAAATATCTATGCCATTTGACACAAAGATTCTATTGCTTGGCATATACTCCAAGAAGGTCATTGATTAAAAAAAAAAGGTTCCATATATACTAAAATATTTATAATAGCACTTTTAATGGTAGCAAAGAATTGGAATCAAAATAGATTGATTGAGGAGTGGCTAAACAAATTGTGGTACATGAACATAATGGGACATTACTGGGCTCTAAGAAATTATGAACATGATTATTATAGAAAAGAGTAGAATAGAAATAGAAAGAATAGAACAGAAAGAATTACATTAACTGATGAGAAGCAAAATAAGTATAACTATAAAATAATATGTATTGGATATATGTATATATATACATATATATATACACACACACATATATATATAATATA
>NC_058133.1:220073162-220146524 GCF_016433145.1 Gracilinanus agilis
TAGTGATCATAGGCAAATTCTTATAAAATAAGTATAATAATAGCATCTAACTTACAAGTTATTATGAAGATGAAATGAGATCACATATGTAAACCTCAAAGCACTTACACTTACACAAATGCTATCATAAAAGTTTCTATTTAAGGAAAATCTAAGAAAGTAGTAGAAATTGAGATGACACTTTATTTTCTATGATTTAAGTGAATGTTGAAATCTCATCTTAACTCAACCTCACTTTCTCAGTTTGGGGAAACATATCATCTTGCCAGTGGAGAAGGGATAGATAAGAAAACTAGATTTTTGAGGAAAAACTGCTTTCTCTCTGATGATAAAAATGAGACGTAGCAGGTTTACATGACTTTGCACAGGGCTAGAAAGACCCAGAGATCAGGCATCAGACTTTACAGTTCAGAAGACCTGATCCTGAAGCTCTATATTGTATACCTGTTTGAAGTCTTTTATCCAAAAATATTATTGAATTTAGCATGTAAAAAAATCTGTTAAGTTTTTTGAAGCAGAAGTAGGAAACCTCACATTGTAATCATTGACACTAATAGTGAATCAACATGATATTTGTAATCTTGTTGAAGGGAGAGTATGGTTTGTTTACATTTTAGTTTTTAAGAACTTTTTTTAAACCAACAAACATTTTATTAAACACTTCTCTCTCTGTTATTTACTATGCCAGGAAATGGAGACATAAAGTTAAATAAAAATTATTCCTTCTCTCAAAGGAGCTTACAAGTAGTAGACGTGATGAGACAATTACACACATAAAGGTAACAAAAAGTATAATAGTTAACTGCACAAGGGGAATACAAAGAATGATAAAATTAAATGAAAAGATCTTTTCCAATTGGGGGATTTCAGGAAAGTTGAACAAGGGGTGATGGCAGCATTTGAATTAGACCTTGAAGAACGAATAGGATATGAACAGGTGGAAAGAGAGGAAGATGACATTCCAGGAATATTTTACAATGTGAGCAAGGATATGTATGGAGGAGGCAGGTTTGAGTACTGAAAAATACAATTTGACTGAAGCATTCTCTATATAAAAATCAAGTACCCAGATTGTGAAAAGCTTTGAACACTAATTGAGAATTTAGAGTTCATTTTGCAGATAACTTCAACTTAAGTCAATAAACATTTATTAAGAAATTACAACCATACAAGTCACAGTGCCAGGTGCTAGTGATATAGAAATAAGCTCCACAAGAAATTTATAATCCAAAAGTTATCAATCAACAAGCATTCACAAGGCACCTAGTATATGCCAAACACTGCATTAACAGCTGGGAATGCAAAAATGAACATGAAACGGTGCTGCTGCCCCAAAGAGTGAAAAAATATCATGGGTTTTTGATGTGTGTGTGTGTGTGTGTGTGTGAGTGAGAGAGAGAGAGAGAGAGAGAGAGAGAGAGAGAGAGAGAGAGAGAGAGAGAGAGAGAGGAAAGGAAACATTGCCTGAAGTACATGATATTTCAATGATTTGCCCAGTATCAAGAGAGTTGGCAGAGGCAGGATTTCATCTAGGTCTTCTTGATTTCAATCCTAGGACTCTATCAATCATGGGACCATGCCTTCTCATCTATAAAAAGGGGACATTTATGCATGATATGAATATCTGAGAAACTTTTTGAATTCTTTACAGGAAACAGGCTCTGTATATAGAAACTTTCATGATTATTCATGTAATGGGTGGGTTTAAGAAGCCTTTGAACTCTATCCTCCTATATCATGTCCTCACTCTCCCACTATACTTTCTAGCACCTGGTCCACTCTCTCTTCTGATGAGGCACAACTGGGAAACAAATGCTTTTGGGCTCATTAATTTGTTGACAGGAGACAATACATTTTTCCATTTAAATTGGGAAAAGCTTGAGGGAGTGTGTTTATGGGGTTTTGTTTTGAACTTTAAGGTTTTATTAAGAAATCTTAATTGGAAATTAAGGGTCATTACATCCTGCTCAGGGGCCCAAATGTCCTGCTAACATTAATCATGAGGCAGGACCCCTACTGTCTCCCTTTTGCTGCCAGCCTTCTCACTATGTGTGACATTAGACGACAAGGGATCAAGTAGGCAGTATGGGCAGGTGGTGACATCCAAACCATTCCATTTCAGTCTCATCCCTTGCAATAAGGGGAAGTCCAACCCAGGAAATAACTGTCATTGGCATCTTTTTATTCTGCCATGAAGTTCACTGCACCTTCAAAAGCAGTCACATCAACAGCTGATTCCCACTCATGGCAAAAATAAGCCCCAGGCAATATCAGAGCTCTTCCTCTGACTTACTATTCTAAATTTGGTATTTTTTGTGGTCTTCAAACTATGTCAGCTGAAAGAAAAGAACTTTACAAGGTCTTTGACTAGTGGAACTTGAAAAACATTTCAAAATTCTTATGCCAAACATAATTTGTACAATAAACTCATTTACTTATTTTTTTATATCAATTACATTGTTTTGTTCAAACACATTTTAACCTCTATTCTGTTACATCCACTCCTCCAGAAGACTTTCAGCGACAGAAAACCTGTTACCTCATCGAAAAAGTCTATTCCACTTACTATTAGGTTATATTTCCTTGCGTGGAGGTTAAATTTGTTCCTCTACAAAACCTACCTATTGTTCCTGGTCTTGTTCTCTGGAGTCAATCAGATCAATTCAGTCTCTCTTTTACATGACAACCTTTCAAATATTTGCTGATAATTTTGTTCCCATGTACATCTTCTCTTTTACAGACTAAGAATCCTTAATTCATCCAAACAATACTTGTGTCCAGTTCCCTTACAACATTAGTTGCTTTCTTCTGAATCCACAGCAGTCTGTCAGTATTCTTCCTTAAATATATTATCCAAAACACCTTAGATAGGTTTCTTTTTACCCCTCACCATATATCTAGAGGCAATATGGTATAGTAAGAGGATAACATTTAGTATAGATGGTATAGTAGAAAGAAGCTCTGGATAGACTCGGGCAAAGACGAGTTTAAATCACCTCATCTCATCATCAGTTTCCTCACTTGTAAAAGGGAAATAATAATATTTACACTATGCCCCTCACAAAATTATTGTGAGAAAAGTGTTTTATATGGATATCAACTGCTGGTGGCACTACTAAGCCACCTTTGTTAGCTGATTTGTTCTCAAAGAGAAGGAGCTCATTTTAATAGGAAATTAAGCAAAACACAATTAAGAAGGAAATATGTGGTGCCAAAGGGGTTTAATGTATTCCAAAAGGCTTTAGAAATAGAAATTATTCTTATGTTAATTGGTATGTTGGACTCTAGAGCATTCACAAACTCCATTAGCATGGATAACTGAGAATTTAGACCAGGAGTTCGACCTGGAGTCCACAACCCCCAGAGATCCCTGGATCAACTTGGGGCAGGGGGTGGTGGCAGTAATAAACTAGTTTTAGAAAACATTTTGATAACCATATTTTAACATAATTGTTTTCCTTTGTAATCCTATGCACTTTAATTTACTTAAGACCATTGTTCTGAGAAGGGATCTGTAGGCTTTATCAGACTGCCAAAGATATCCATGAAAAAAAAAATTTCTGTTTACACAAATATTCAGGGAATACTCACTAAGCTTACATGATTGCTCTAGATAAATATGTCTTATGAAAAAAATTTTAATCGAGATCTGTGTTTTATTTATTATGACCTTTTCTATAAAACCATTTGATAAAAAGGGGCTAAAGTGGCAAGTTAAGAGCTCCTCTCCATCTTGAGAATGCCCAGGTAAGTTGTCTTCATTCTGATCCAGACTTGTACCCCTAGCTTACCAATATTTGACAGGTGTCAGATATTTCAAGTTCAATATCACAAATTGTAATACATAAATATGATGGAATATTACTGTCAAAGAAATAAAAAATATAAAAATGCAAAGAATCATGGGATTATTTTTATGAACTGGCATTGGAAGAATTGATTCTTCCCAATTTTGGCCAGTTTTCCTAAAGGATAGTCCCATGGCCTGTATTGTATATGTGTGAAGGATGTGATTCCTGACTGTCTAAGAGAATACTGAACAAGACATTTTGTATCTGCATAAAGGAATTTTTGGAAGTACACTTTGGGAGAGGTCCTCAAGAGAAATGGGTTGAGGAAAGTGAAGTAAGAATTTTTTTTCTTCCAGTAATATTTTGTTAGATTTCCCTCCAATTACATATGGAAACAAGTTTTAATATATTTTCTGACATTTTGCAATCCAAATCCTCTCTTTACTATCCCCCTTCCTTAGACAATAAGCACTTTTATTTAGGTTACACGTGTGCTATCATGTAACACATATTTCCATATTCATCAAGTTGTAAAATAAAACACATATCACATATACAAGAAAAATAATATTATATATTATATGTAATAATATATCATATAAAAATATAATATAATATACAAGAAAAAATTTTAAATAAAGTTGAAAATGACATGCTTCAGCTTGCATTCAAACTCCATCAATTCTTTCTCTGGTAGTGGAGAGTATTTTTTATCACGAATCTTTTGGAACTGTTTTGGATCATTTCATTGCTGATAAAAGCTAAGTCATTCACAGTTGCTCATTGTATGATATTGTTACTGTGTACTACGTTGTCTTGGTTCTGCTCACTTCATATCATCAATTTGCATCAATTCATAAAAGTCTTTCCAGGTTTTTTTTAAATTGTCCTCATCTTTTCTTATGGGGCAGTTGTATTCCATCATAATCATATGCCACAACTTGTTTATCCATTCCCCAGTTAATTAATATCCCCTCAGTTTCCAATTCTTTGTCACCACAAAAGAGAACATTATAAATATTTTTGTACAAATATGTCCTTTTCTCCTTTCTTTGATCTCTTTGGGATGCGGACCTAGGAGTGGTATTGCTAGATCAAAAAATAAGTAGGATCTTTTGATTAGCTAGTGGGAACCACAGTTGTGAGGAAACCAGTCCTTATCATATCCCTTGAACTTCTAGCACTTGTAGCTCTAGACACTGCTAAGAGTGGATTCCTCTTGGTGAGATCATTCCCTTTCTCCTAGTTTGAGCTGACACCTTATCTCACTCCTAGTTGAAGAGTTAGTTTACTATTCTGTATTCTTTGAGCATATTACGAGCTGCATACTTTCTTTATTAAAGGTTTACTAGCTTTTGGAGATAGGAGAGATTGCTTAACCTCAGTACTCCCCCACTCCAAATCTATCCAGGGATCCTTGGGGGGGAGGGGTCCTATGGATCTCAGGTAGAGAGTTTAAATTCTCAGTTATTCATGCTAATAGAGTATAGAAGAGTTTCAGAATCCAATATATCATATCCTGCCCGCCCTTTCTCCCCAAATAAGTTGAAAACTACTGGCATGAATCCCAGGTCATATCCATACATGTTACCCATGACCTATGACTACATATTTATAGAACCACACACACACACACATATCTTATAGACCCAAAACTGAACAACCCATTCTCTTTTTCATTCATACATTTTTGTCTACTCAAAATTATCATTCTGCAAGATGAAATCAACTCAGAAACTCACACCTCTCCAGCATCCTCTCCCTTGGAACCTTCTCCTTCCACTGGTTAGAAAAGGTAGAAGATGTGGACATCTAGGAGCTCCTTCCTGTTCCTCCTCCACTTAAAGATGACACTCAAGAATATCTCCTCCTCATTTCCCACCTACTTACTTTCCTGGACTTCATTATCTCCAGAAATTCATCATTCTGCAAAAGGAAAGCACTCAGAAACTCACACCTCTTTAGATCATCATTCCCCTCCCCAACCCTGATGGTGGGGTTTTATAACTTCATCATGTTCGTGCCTGTGTAACCTCCCTCCCAAATTGCCTCCAGCTTTTTAGCTTTTTTTTTTATGAGCTCCTCAAGGACTGCCTTATGTCTTTCTTTGCATCCCAACCATTTTGGACATTACCTTGCACAAAGATAATTAAAAAATGTTATTGATTATTTCTTGATTGACAATGATGACTACAGTAATGTAAATTGAAAGAACAAAAAATACTTCCCCAAATTAAGCTCAGTGTAGTGTAATTATGATTAGTCCCAGAGTCAATAAAGTATATATAAGTGAAAATGATGTCATTGCTCTCAAGAAATTTACAGTCTAATTGGGAAGGGCAAGTAACATGTGGATAGAACACATATATAAGTAGTTATTATAGCAGATAGGTTTGGGAGACTGCCTTGTATTATGAATAAAGAGAAGTCTCTAGAGTCAGGAAAACCTTTGTTCAAGTTATACCTTTGACAAATATTGACAGTGTGACCTTGAGCTAGTTACTTAAACTTTCAGTGCCCTTGGCAACTGAGACTATAAATTATACTTCACCATACTAAATAGTAAAGCTTCAAACATTGGAAGTTCTCTAAATTGTTGAAATTACAGATCTAGCACCTCTTCCTATCCCCAATCCCTTTTTAAAAAATTGGTAATAGTTATTCTCAGCAATATAGTGATCCCAGACAATCCTAGAGACTCATGATGAAAAATGTCATCTGTTCCCAGAGAAAGAACTGGAGTATGAATGCAAATTAAAGCATTCTTTCTTTCTTTCTTTCTTCCTTCTTTCCTTCCCTCCTCCTCCCCCTCCTCCTCTTCCTCCTCCTTCTTCTTCCTCTTCTTCTTCTTATTTCTTCTTCCTCTTCTCTTCTCTTCCACAAAATAAGTAATATGGAAAAAGTTTTATATGATTGCACATGTAAAATCTATATAGATTGCTTGTTGTTTCAAGGATGAGGGGGGATGAAAGATAGTGAGAAGGAGGAAGAGAATTTAGAACTCAAAATTCCTTTTAAATATACATTAAAAGTTGGTTTTTATATGTAATTGGGATAAAATAGTTTTTAATTAGTGAAAAAAGACAGCCAGGGAAATGTTATGAGAAACTTGAGGAAGGAGAGATCACTTTCAACTGAGTGAGTCAGGAAGGATTCAAGGAGCCATAAGGAAAGAGGCACTTGAGTTGGGCTTTAAAAGAATGAAATGACTTCAACAGATGGAGATGGGGGATGGGGATAGTTTATTTCAAGCACATGGGATATCATATGCAAAGGCATAGACATGAGAGAGAACAAGACCAAAACAGAGAATAAAGTACAGTTTAGTTTTGTTGCTCTATAGACTCTATGTAAGAGTATAGTATAGTACAGGTTAGTAAGGTTGAATGCGGGGATGGGGTTGGACTCAGATTTTGGAGGATTTAATGACAGAATGAGGAGTTTTAACTTGATTCAATAGGCAAAGGTGATAGTGACAGAACAGTTGTGTGGACTGGAGATGAGATAAGGCAGGAAGGAGGCAGGAAGGCCGTTGAAAAGATCTTTGCAATAGTTTTCTGAATAAATGATGAAGACCCAAACTACACTTGCTGAAGAAGAAGTACATAGGAGAGGTCTGATGCAAGAGGCATTTTGAAACTAGGAAGACCAGGTTTTAAAAAAAAAAACACAACCTATTGGTACTCCTTAAGCAACTAAAAATGACTCTTTTACTATTACCCTGGGCATCTCCAAACTAGAATACTTTCGGGAAATTATATGATCTTTTATGGGAAAATGTTTTATTTTATTAACTCCTGTAAACATAAGTATTTACAGAATATATATTATACATATAAAATAATATAAAACATATTCCATTTTTTGTACCTGTTATTTAATTCATAAAAGAAACTCCCAGTAAGGAAACTACCTTTACTAATAGAAGTCAGTTCCAATACTGCAACTTCTAGATTTAGAGTCTTAGAGACTTTAAGTGACTCACTCAGGGTCACACACACACACACACACACACACACTGTGTGTGTGTGTGTGTGTGTGTGTGTGTGTGTGCGTGTTTGAAAAGCAAGAATGTTAAATGTAGTTTATGGCTGATATCATCATTAGGAAGGAACAAGGGAAAATCACCCCTAGAAAGATGGTAGCTTAAACCTTTGTGAGACTGGACCATATCTCCAGTGAGAAGGAAAGAGAAAAATGAGAGGGATCTAGAAATGGATCATTTTAAAATGGCATTTCTTGTCAGTCTAATGTTTTCCTAAGGGCTTTTATATTATTTGCTCTTAGCTGATCTCTACAAATGAACCCTCAGGGGCAGCTGGGTAGCTCAATGGATTGAGAGTCAGGCCTAGAGAAGGGAGTTCCTAGGTTCAAATCCAGCCTCAGACACTTCCCAGCTGTGTGACCCTGGGCAAGTCACTTGACCCCCATTGCCCACCCTTTACCACTCTTCTACCTAGGAGCCAATACACAGAAGTTAAGGGTTTTAAAAACAAACAAACAAACAAACAAACAAACAAATAAATAAACAAAAGAACCCTCAAAGGAAAGTCAGAACAAACGACATTTCTGCTCTCAAAATCATAATTTAAAATCAACTTGTTTCAAATATACAAGTGAATACTCATAACCATTATCTTGGAGGACAATGTAATTGGGGAGAGGGGCCAGATTTCTGTAACCAGTTGGGGGGAAAGAAATCACAGAAATGATGAAATGTAAGATGAAAATAAATTTCTGCACCAGCTTTTTCAGCAATGCTTATAAATTTCCATTTATAACATAGTCTCTCATTTGATAGCAATGTGTAACAAGGAGCTGCTTGCAGGCAATTCAGCAGTTTTTGAGCCAGCTTTGATTCTGACAGGTGTTAGTGAAATTAAAGGAAAATTCTCAACATCAAGCAGAAAATTTCATTTCAGTTTGTCACCAAAGATGTCAACATTTTACATTGATGCAGTGTATTAGTTCATGAATAGTTAATACATTATTCTTTGGTCCAAAATGAGACAATTAGGAAGGCATTATTTTACCACTTGAATCTCTCATTATCTTTTCACTTATCAAAATATACACTTATCCATGAATGCCAATATGTACATGGAACTCCAAAAAAGTATATTTAAAAATACAGTCCTTATTTTTTAGAAATAGCAATCTAAGGACTATAATTTAGAAACGTCCCTTTTATAACTTCCAGAATTACCTCCTTATTCTCTTACATTTATAAGCTCTTTTGCACTCTTAAGTTTGAGAGTACAACTTTATATACATATATATCTTTCTATCTCTGTATACATGCATATATATTTCTCCCACAATGTAGATTTTAAAAGTAGTATAGTCGTGGTAATGTTATATGTCCAAAAAATTTTAGAATGTGATTTGAGAAAGAATATTCCTTTTTGTAAAGTCTCATCAAAAGTGTAATTTCTTTTCTTGAAACATGTAGTTAAAAAATAAGTATAATTTAAAAGTATAGCAAAAAAAATCCCTCTATCATCATTTTCAACCACTGCATTGGAATATTTGGTTACATTACCAAGATGTTCTTGGTGGGTCACAATATCTGGGTTTTAGAATCACAGATACTTTTACAGATGAAGAATTTGGGGAATAAAGGAGATCTGAGGACATAGCCATGGTCACACAACTAATGAGAGTCCTTCTTGCCCCACCAACCCTTCCACCTCAGCCCCAAGGTTCACTGTAAAGAGTGCCTACTCTGGTTATCCATTGATATTCTCATGAGTTTGGGGGAAGAGACAGTTCAGGCCTTGGAGAAAGGCTGAGATATGGAGCTAATTAATTTATCTCCAAGTCTTTACTAACACTCTATCAATTTCACTCCAACCCTGATGAATGTTATCACAAATATGCACAATGTGGAGCTCCTCCACTTGGGAAGTCCTAATATAATTTTGTGTTTGTGTGTGTATACATGTGTATTTTCTTATTATTTGGGTCTATGAATTCATGTATATAGGGAATTCCCAGACTGGACATTTCTATCATCAATTGGCAACTTAACTATAAGTAACTGAAAGTTATCTTGAATGATGAGAATTCAAATGACTTTCTCATGATCACATATGTAGTATGTATCAGAGATAGGACTTGAACCCAAGCTTTCCTGATACCAAAGCTGACCCTGCTCTCCACTACTTTATGCTACCTCTCTACAGGGTATATATTCTTTCATATTTTTTTCCCAACCAAAAATCTGGATATTCAAGGTACTCCCTTTGGACAGAGCTTCCAAAGAAATAAAAAAAAAGAAAAAAAATATAATGTGGTACTTTCTCTCTGTGTGTGTGTGTGTGTGTGTGTGTGTGTGTGTGTGTGTGTGTCTCACAGGGAGGCAAGAATAGACATCTCTACTATCTCCTCTCCCTAGTCATCTCCAAGGGAGACTTTAATTCCTGCCAGTAGAGGAAGCAGGAGATAGATCTCACCTGAGGGGAAAATTTCCTGAAGTCTCTAGTACAGCAAACTGAGAATGAGGACATGAGGGAGACTACAAGCTCCTTTTATGTCAGCTTCTTCCAAGAGTTTTTCTTTCTCATCATCAACTAGAAGAGAGGATAGTATTGTGCATCTTCTTTCCTAAAAGTGAAAACTAGAAGAAAACAAATCCCTCTCTCCTGCTCTCACCAATTCTGATACATCCCCCTCCCCCTTACATGAACACAGGGCATTGATTTCCTTCAGTGAAGAAGAAATAATGATATATAAATGGACATGGGGGTCCAGGGAAAAGAAGAAAGGAAGGAAGGGAGGGAGGGAGGGAGGAACCATTTTTAAATGCACAAAAAAGAGTAAAATGTCAAGATTTATTTATCATCTCTGATAATCTGATAAGGACAGTTTAGTTGATAAGGAAATAACAGGACAAAGAGATCTTTTAACCCATGCTTCCAGCTCTATCTCCAGGAGCATGGAGTTATATATATATATATTTCAAGACTTATTTCACACAAAAGAACCCCCCTGAAACTTTGCAGATGCACAGAAGTTATAAATTATGTCATATCAAAACTCAAAACATTGGCTTCAGAATAGACCAAGGCCAAGGCTGAATTTTGACTGGGTTCTTATCAGAAAGCCAAGTCAGGGAATATTTTTCTCAGGGTTGAATTGCCCCTGCTAAGGTTTTGGCCTTGGCTGTAGCTGCATTCCTGGGCAAAAGGGAACAGTGTTAACCCTTTAAATTCAGGTTTGCTAGGAACTTAAAGCTTTTCAATAAGGCCACAATACTTTTCAACAAGAAATCACAAAGATCACAAAAAGGGTCAAAAGAGGAGTCCCAGATTTTTATCTATTAAATTTTATCTATTTTATCTCTTATTGGCTTCCCACATATTCCACATTTTCTTTTAAATTGAAAAGGGCATCCACCTGTTGGGCTGTGTGAATTTCTCTTATGAGGGCCAAGGGAAACTTTAAAGTTACACAAATTTGGGAATGAAAAGAAAAGAGGTCAAAAACAATGATCCAATGATTGCTAGGTGCATTGACAAAAAGCCAATTAGGGGGCAATCCCCTTTGGCATAAGAGTGTACATTCAAAAGAAATGCATTCAACTCCTCATAGTTCAAGCAACTGCACCCCAAAGTTCATTTTTGGATCTTCTTGATGCAGTGTAGATTTCAGCAGGCATCTTCATGGCATCTTCTCCAAAGAGGTTTGTTGTCTGGATTCTGGGGAGATGGCAAATTTCTTATCCTGAAATTACTCTCAAAAGAATTTAAACTTTACATTATAGATTATAAGCATACATTCACCCCTGAAGAGAGTTAAGGCTAACATCCAGATCAGTTAAGGCTACATGGCAGAGTTTTGGGGTTGTGTGAATCAATTGATAAAAGAAATTTAAAAAATTTAAAAATCCAAACAAAAGAGAGAAAAAAAATAACTTGTCAATGAAATGTAAAATATCAAAGTCTTACGGGAAAAAATGTAGAGAAAATTAAACTTATAGCAAGTCCTTGAATCAAGGCCCAAGTAAAGTGATTTAAGCAATTGTGTAATTACCCATTCAGAAGCCAGGACTATAGAAAGTTACCACACTTAAGAGAAAGAAAAGGACCAATTTTTTTTTTTTTTATGAGCAAGAGAAGTGTCTTTCCCTGGTCTGATCTGCCTGCACTTGAGCCAGGATGATGGCCAACCTTTGGTACTTAACCAGGATAAAGCTCAAGGAAGTCCAGCCTCTAACATATGTTAGAAAAGCTGCAACCCCAAACCTCAATCGTTAAGTTTAAGTCTTTCAGTATTGGCATGAGAAAGTTTTGGCAATCCTTCCTGGATTGGTACAGTCTTTTTTGACCTTGTGATACTAGGCCCTGTGCAGTTTCTCACCAATCCCATTGGACTGGGTGGTCTCCTTGACCTTGTGGCTCTTTTGTTCCCTTCTCCTGGAATCAGACAGAATCATTAATTATAGTCTCATAATATTTACCAATTCATGACAGGTTTCCATAGACTAAGACTTTGTGGGTATGCATTAATATTAAACATATATTACTGTAAAATCAAAAAGTATTAACATTGATTATATGTACTCTAAGTACAAAAAATGGGAAAAAGTGAAAAAATTCAATTATTCTATATATAAAAAAATTAAAAGGAAAAGCAATAAGACAATTAAAAATTCATGGAAAAATACAATGTTTTTTAAGTAAAAAATGTTTTAAAAATCAAAATTATATATATAGTTTATATTTAGTGAAATGTCTTTTACCCAAAAATGAGATCCATTTCCTGTATGAATAAAACAAAACCTCGATCCCCATATTATAATTCTGGGGTATTATTTGTTTCTTTGTATCTTATAATGGAGAAAACCAGGGAAGGTGCCTTAAATATTAAATATGGGCTCTGTCGGTGGGTAGGAGATAGGAAGGGACAATGGGAGAGACTTTACAAGCCAGGGAACCAGGTTTAACTACAAGGGAAAGACCATTGGCTGAAATGGCAGTTAAGCCTGACCAACTATCACTCAGCCCTACCCAGCCTGGAATAAATACAGATTAATACATACACACAATGGGTACCTAAAATTACTAAAAACACACAGGGAATCAGTTTAATTATAATATAAAGGGATTGGGAAGGGGGTTAGGTAAACTATGGCTAACAACCCAGGACTGGAATCAAAAAGGGTAAGATCCCTAGCCAGTCTGGCTTCTGCCAGGCTTTGACAGCTTGGCTAAGGACCTGGGGAAGAGGGCTTGAACTTGGGATCTCACAATAATTCCAGGGATGTTTCAGGATGCCAGGAACCAACTCCTCCAGAACTGATGTAGCCAGGTGGGGATTGTAGTCTATAAGCTATCCACCAGATCACAGGCCACTTCCCTACTCAGTGCTGTCTTGCAGGATTGATGTCCTCTGCTTTCAATCTTCACCACTCTCCAGGATCCCAGGGAATCAGGGTACAGCTCCACTAGATCTGAGGTCTTCCAGGGTCAGTTGCAACTTGTCCCAACCAACATGGAGTCCTTCTCAGAGAGAGAGCAAGCCACTTCTGCTTCCCCATTCCATGTGGAATTCTCCAGCCCTTCCTGCTAAGTCTCCTACATAACAACTAAATAATCTTCCTCACAACAATCTGTAATTAGTTATTCCAATTGATGTTTAGATATTATACAAATAAATTAATGTACAAGAGATTCAAACTAACTTTCATTGAAATATCACTTGGGATATGTACAGTTTCTTTAGTAAACAGTGGAACATATTGGCTTGTTTTACATATTCAAATTTCTGGGGCTTCAATTATTATGTCACTTTGCTTTGAATATGGCAAAAGGAGGGAAGGAAGTAAAACATTGTTTGACTTCAGGTAAGAGTCAAGGATTATTTGTCAATTATATCTTTCTTTTGAATGTTGAATCCAAATCAATGATCCATAAATGAGTAATATCAGTTACAAATCCAATGACTTTTACGTTAAACAGTAATTATTATCAAAAACATTTGAAAGGTTTCCAAGATTTACATACACAATGAAAAACTCTGTTACAAAATATGATAAACAAATTTTATTTTTCAACAATTTCTCAATGAATAAATTATCTAGTAATTCTTTTCAGGAATATAGAAAAAGAGTGAACAACTTTGCTTGGAATTAAGTTTTCATTACTGTTATCTTGATTAGAGAGGGTTAAGGCAGGGGCTGGTTATTCCCTTAATTTATTGTGATAGTCAGTTTACTTTAAACTTTAGTTCACAATAAAAATCATATATTATTGCAAATAGACATGATAAATTTTTAACAAATAGCTTTTACACATAGTTTACATTTGAACATATGTTTTCAGTTTTCACAAAGTAAGGTACATGTTTTGATAACATTCAATAACAACTTTATTAAAACCCAATATTTGTAATAGCTTTGCTTGCAACATTATTGTCTACATCACATCAAAATTCAATGAGGCTGCTAATTACCCCTTTAGGTTCTAAATTTATTGTAAGGAAGGGGTTAATAAGTTTGTTAGAAGTTCTAAGTTTTTAAAGGTAAGGAAAATTCCTTTTCTCTGTGGCAGTTTTTTAAATCTTCTATGACTTTAAATTATTGTACTTGTAAGATTTACATGTTTTGATCTTGATATAAAATTACTTTTCAAATGATATTGATTTAAAACTTGAAAATTTTCAATCAGGTACCTTGGAATATTCTTACATTTGCAAATAATAGTTTTATTTCAGAAAAGACATTATAATAATATTAAAACCATCACAATCAAGTACATATTAACAATGATATCAAATTATTATGAGGGTTATGCATTTTATTATAATTTTATATTCTGGATTTGAATGTATTACTACAAATCACAAATATTCTGAGAATACAATCTATTCAATTAACCTTTAAGGACTAGTGAAGTAGTAAACATAAGTGACATAATTTGACTAGGATCTAGTACCTTAAAGCTTAAAGTTGTCACAATAATAATTTTTGCATATTCTGATATTAATTGAAACAGCAATACAATGATCTGAACAATTCTAAAGGACTTATGATGAAAAATGTTATCCATCTACAGAGAAAAAATTTATGGAGTCTGAATCAGATTTTGGAAAACATTTTTTACTTTATTTTTTGTCTGTTTTCTTTCACAAAATAACTAGGATAGAAATTTGTTTTCTATGACTGCATATGTATAACCTATATCAAATTACCTACCCTGTCAATGAGGGGAGAGAGGGAGGAAATTTGGAACTCCAGATTTTAATTTTTTTATAAATTATTTTATGTGTTAATATAATTATTAGTAATTATTTTTTGACATTTTGCAATCCATGTTCCCTCCCGCCTCCCCTCCAAAACAACAGGTAATATGATATATGTTGTACATGTGTTGTCATGCAATACATATTTCCATGTTCATCATGTTATGAAAGAAGACATATCAATTACACTAGAGAAAAAATCATGGAGGAAATAAAGTGAGCAATGGTATGCTTCAATCTGCATTCAGATTCTATCAGTTCCTTCTGTGGTAGGCATGAATACCTTGGAGCTGTCTTGATCCTTGCATTGCTACTATGAGTTAATTAATTCACAGTTAATAATTGTATGTTATTGCTATTTATATTATTATATAACATTCTCCTGGTTCTGCTCACTTCATTTTGCAATATTTTACATAAGTCTTTCTAGGTTTTTGGGGATTGTCTTGTGTGTCATTTCTTATGCCCACAATAGTATTCCATTACAATCATACATCATAACTTGGACAGCCCTTCAGGTTCTAGTTCTTTGTCACAAAAAGAAATTAATTAAATAAAAATTTTGTATTCATAGGTCCTTTCCCCCCCTCTCTTTGATCTCTCTGGGATAAAGACCTAATATTGCTAGATCAAAGAGTATGCACAGTTTTATGACTCTGGGCATGGAACTCCAAAATTTAAAAAACAAATGTTAAAAATTATGTTTACATATGATTGGAAAAAATAAAATAACTTTGAAAATAATAATAGAGAGAAAAAAGAAAGAAAATTGCACATTTCTTGTTTTTCTCTTTGAAACAATGGCCCATTTTATTCACACTATTTTCTTCCAGAAATATTGCAGGATTCTAAATCATGGAATACCACAATCTCTGAAGAAATGAAATTGGGATTACCCAAAAGGCAATGGAGCAACACATGACGGACATGAAAAGACTCTAAAACACATTTATTTGCAATATAGTAACTATATGGAGTATGAAGTATAAATAATATCATCTGAGAGGTGTTTGACTGGGGACAGGAGTGGGAGGTGGGATGGCTAAATATTTAGAGTTGATATATTGCCTATATGCTCCACTGTTTTTCAATAAATGTCAAGTGAACTTGAAGAAGAAACTCAACATATTGGATGGACTCGTGACAAATTTATAGAAAGTGTTACTGGAAGTAGCACAAAACGGGCAGATGTTGTGGGATTAGGATGTCCATCATTACAGGAATTACCCACATTGATGATGAGATCATAGATTTAGATCTGGGTTGGACCTTAGAGGCCATCTAGTCCAACCCCCTTTATTAATTTATGTATTTACTTACCTATTTATTTAAAAGCCCTTACCTTCCATCTTAGAATCAATACTGTGTTTTGGTTCCAGGGTAGAAGAGAGGTAAGGGATAGGCTGTTATTTTCCTTTACAATGTTGTTGTCCTTATATAAATTATTCTCCTTATTCTGCTCACTGCACTGCTCAAGATTATCTGAAATCATGTCCTTAATAATTTATCACAATGAAATATTCCATTACCTTCATATAACAAAATTTCCTTAATTCATGGGCACTTCCTTAGATTCTAGTTTTTCTATTTTCTTGTAATACTTCTCTCAAGATCAGGAAGTTTATTTTGCTTGCAACTATTTTCTCACAAGTATTATCCTCTCTCTCTCTCTCTTTCCCTTCTTATTAGCTTTTTGAGTTTGATGACTGTTTAAATCAAACTTTGTGAATTGTTAAAATGATTGAGGGAGAGCCCCAAAGGTGTGTTTGGGCGACAGACAGATGTGTGTGTTTATGTCTAGTTGAGTTCACCCTCCCCCTTACTTGGAGGTTTCAAGAGGTTTATCCCTGTGATGATACTGAGAACAGGGATAGACAGGAACCAGTATTCAGATGAAAGACCTCTAAGGGGTGTGGTATAGACGGTTTTCCAGGACTTAGCAAATTGCTTAGACCCCAAGAAGCCTTTTCTGAACACAGCCCTATTGGGGAAAGACTCTAATGATAGTCAGCTTTTTTGGGTTTGACGTAACCAAAGCTTAATTAAAACAGTCTCCCCTAATTCCCTCTTTCACCTTCTTCTACTCTAATTTAATCTTCCAAAGAAATATCTTATCTGACTGCGTATCTCTCAAAAGGAATGGTTTATTAAAGCAGGTCCAAGGAAGGCTTAGGTTAATGGGATCAGGAAGCCCTATCTAACACACAGGCAGTTTGGAGTCTCTTTGGTTTAGCCAAGCCAATGGTTATGGCTTCAAATGTTCTTCTTCCTTCCTCTAATCTGTCAGCTAATCTAGTCTACAGACAGGTTGTAAATGTCTCTCTTTGGAAGGCACAGGTAGGGTCAAGGTCTTCAGGCAGTCCTAGCAAGCCTTCTGGGTCAAAACCCCCTTAAGCTACTGTAGATGTGTAGTCAGCCTCTTTGTTGAGAAACCAGGAACACTTTCAGATCTTCAGGCACAAGGGAAAGACTGGGAAAGCTTCAGGTATCCAAATAGTGAATCCTGAGGTGAGGTGAAAGTCCTCTGACCTGCACCGAATCCAGAAACGAAGTCCCTCCTCCCATTCTTTTTCCCACAAGCCTCTCTTGCTCCTTCCAACTGTCACCCCTGCCCTTAAATCTTCCTTGCAACATTCCAAAAATCTCTCTGTGCCAAGCTTTTCCTACAGGATTTATGTGCATTAAAAGCCTTCTCTGATTTAGGTATCAAAAACAAATTTATATCATAAGAGGAGGCTGGTAAGGTTAATTCTTTTTTCTATTTTTGCAAACAGTTTATGCAATGAATTGTGCTTTGGGTGTTCGATAGAGCTCACTTGTAAATTCATGTCATCCTATGGTTTTTCCTTTGGGAATTCATTTCTAGCTTATTCAATTCATTTTTTCTGAGGTTGAGTTATTTAAATTTTCTGTTTCTTTTTCTGTTAATCTGTGTATTTCCTATTTTTATAAGCATTCATCCATTTCATCGAAATTGTCAGGTTTTTGTTGGCACATAATAGGATAAATGAATATTTGATAATGTCTTATTTCGACTTCATTTGTTGTGAATTCTACTTTTTCAATTTTCATACTGAAATTTTAGTTTGCTCCTTTAAATAAGATTAACTATTTGTTGTTTCTAAAGCTCCTAAAACATTATAAAAAGAAATTCCCTTTTTTTGGACTTTTACTTTTAATCTCTTCTTTGATTTCAGAATTTCCATTTTAGTGTTTCATTTGATTTTTTAATTTGCTGCTTTTCTAGATCTTTTTGTTTATTTCATGCTTTTGTCTTTCTTTAATATTTTATTTTTTTAAATACTATTGAGCTCAAAGGAATAATAAACTGGAGGAATTTCATGTGAACTGGAAAGACCTCCAGGAATTGATGCAGAGGGAAAGGAAAAGAGCCAGAAGAACATTGTACACAGAGACCAATACACTGTGGTAAAATCGAATGTAATGGACTTCTGTACTGGCAGCATTGCAATGACCCAGGATAATTCTGAGGGACTTATAGTAAAGAACGCTACCCACATTCAGGAGAAGAACTGCAGGAGAGGAAACACAGAAGAAAAGCAACTACTTGAACACATGGGTTGATGCGGACATGATTGGGGATGTAGACTCAAAATGATCACACCAAAGCAACTATCAATAATATGTAAATAAGTCTTGATCAATGACACATGTTAAAACCAGTAGAAATGCATATCGGCCATGGGATGGGGAGAGGTCGGGGAGAGAAGAGGAAAGTAAGAGCATAAATCATGTAACCATGTTAACTTTTCTAAAAAATACATATTAGTAAATGGAAAAAATATTTTATTTTTTTAGAAACATTTTCCATGGTTATATGATTCTTGTTTTTAATTTCCCCTTCACCACCCTTTGCCCCCCAATATCCAACATGCATTTCCACTGGTTTTTACATGTGTAATCAATCAAGACCTATTTCCATATTATTGATAGTTGCATTGGTGTGGTTGTTTTAAGTTTACATCCTCAGTCACTCCTGCATCAACCCATGTGTTCAAGCAGTTGTTTTTCTTCTGTGTTTCCACTCCTATAGTTCCTCCTCTGAATGTGGGTAACATTCTTCTCCATAAATCCCTCAGAATTGTCCTGGGTCATTGCATTGCTGCCAGTACAGAAGTCCATTACATTCAATTTTACCACACTGTATAAGTCTCTATATACACTGTTTTTCTGGCTCTGCTCCTTTCACTCTGCATCAATTCCTGGAGGTCTTTCCAGTTCACATGGAATTCCTCCAGTTTACTATTCCTTTGAGCACAATAGTATTCCATCACCAGCAGATACCACAATTTGTGTAGCCATTCCCCAATTGATGGGCATCCCTTCGTTTTCCAGTTTTTTGCCACCACAAAAAGCTCAGCTATAAATATTTTCATACAAGTCTGTTTATCTATGATCTCTTTGGGGTACAAATCCAGCAATGCTATGGCTGAATCAAAGGGCAGGCATTCTTTTATAGCCTTTTGGGCATAGTTCCAAATTGCCAGCCAGAATGGTTGGATCAGTTCACAACTCCATCAGCAACGCATTAATGTCCCAATTTTGCCACATCCCCACCAACATTCATTACTCTCCCCTGCTATCATTTTAGCCAATCTGCTAGGTGTGAGGTGATACCTCAGAGTTGTTTTGATTTGCATTTCTCTTATTAGAGATTTAGAACACTTTCTCATATACTTATTGATAGTTTTGCTTTCTTTATCTGAAAATTGACTATTCATGTCCCTTGACCATTTATCAATTGAGGAATGGCTTGATTTTTTATATAATTGATTTAACTCCTTGTATATTTGAGTAATTAGACCCCTGTCAGAGGTTTTTGTTATAAAGATTTTTCCCAATTTGTTGTTTCCCTTCTGATTTTGGTTGCATTGTTTTGGTTTTTACAAAAACTTTTTAATTTAATATAATCAAAATTATTTATTTTATATTTTGTAATTTTTTCTAACTTTAGCTTGGTTTTAAAATCTTCCCTTTCCCATAGATCTGAGAGGTATATTATTTTATGTTGACGAAATTTTCTTATAGTTTCCTTCTTTATATTCAAGTCATTCATCCATTCTGAATTTATCTTGGTGTAGGGTGTGAGATGTTGATCTAAACCTAAACTCTCCCATATTGTTTTCCAAATTTCCCAACAGTTTTTGTCAAATAGTGAATTTTTGACCCAAAAGTTGGGTTCTTTGGGTTTATCATACACATATTTTTGTAAATATTCATCCATATCTCCTAAATTGTTATATTTATTGCCATATAATTGGGCAAAATAGTTTTTAATGATTGCCTTAATTTCCCCTTCATTAGAGGTGAGGTCTCCCTTTTCATCTTTGATACTGTCAATTTGGTTTTCTTCTTTCCTTTTTTTTATTAGATTGACCAGTACTTTGTCTATTTTATCTGTTTTTTCGAAATACCAGCTTCTAGTCTTATTTATTAATTCAATAGTTCTTTTACTTTCAATTTTATTAATTTCTCCCTTGATTTTTAGTATTTCTAATTTAGTTTTCATCTGGGGATTTTTAATTTGCTCACTTTCTAATTTTTTGAGTTGCACGCCCAATTCATTAATCTCTGCCCTCCCTAATTTGTTTATATATGCACTCAAGGATATAAATTTCCCCCTGAGTACTGCCTTGGTTGCATCCCACAGTTTGGTAGGATGTCTCATCATTGTCATTCTCTTCAATGAAATTGTTGATTGTTTCTATGATTTCTTCTTTGACTAATTGGTTTTGGAGAATCATATTGTTTAATTTCCAATTGGTTTTTGATTTGCCTGTCCAGGTGCCCTTACTAATTATTATCTTTATTGCATTATGATCTGAGGTTACATTTATTATTTCTGCTTTTTTGCATTTGTTTGCAATGTTTCTACGCCCTATTACATGGTCAATCTTTGTGAATGTACCATGTGCAGCTGCAAAGAAGGTGTATTCCTTTTTGTCCCTATTTATTTTTCTCCACATATCAATTAAATCTAATTTTTCTAGGACTTCATTCACCTCTCTTACCTCTTTCTTATTTATTTTGTGGTTTGATTTATCTAGATCTGAAAGAGGAATATTTAGTTCTCCCACTACTATGGTTTTACTATCTATTTCCTTCTTGAGCTCTTCCAGTTTCTCCTTTATGAATCTGGATGTTATGCCACTTGGTGCATACATATTGAGCAGTGTTATTTCCTCATTGTTTATACTGACTTTAATTAAGATGTAATGACTTTCCCTGTCTTTTTTAATCATATCTATTTTTACTTTGGCTTTGTCAGAAATCATAATAGCCACTCCTGCCTTCTTTTTCTCATTATATGCCCAAAATATTTTGCTCAAGCCCTTAACCTTAAACCTGTGTATGTCCACCCGCCTCATATGTGTTTCTTGTAGACAACATATGGTAGGATTTTGGTTTCTAGTCCACTCTGCTATTTGCTTCCGTCTTATGAGCGAGTTCATGCCATTCACATTTAGAGTTATAATTATCAGTTGTGCATTCACTGACATTTTTGTATCCTCCCCTAGGCCTACCCCTTCTTCTTACACTATTTCCTTTTAAACCAGTGGTTTGCTTTGAGCTGGTATCCCTTATCCCCTCCTTTGATTAACATCCCTTTCTACCCCCTCCCTTATTATTCCCCTCTTTTTGTTTTTAAATGCCTAATGAATTCCCTCCCCCTTCTTCTCCCTTCCCTTTTTTGACCTCCCCACTCCCTTCCTCCCCTTGGTTTATCCCTTCTGACTTTCTCAGTAGGGTTAGATAGAGTTTTATATCCCAATGGATAATATAGCTACTCTTCCCTCTCCGGGTTGATTACACTGAGGGTAAAGTTTAAATATTACCTCTTAATGCTCTCTTCCTCTCCTTCTTATAATAGTATTTGTCCCCTCCCCTTCCCATGCCCTCTTTGTGGGTAATAGAATATCCTGTTTTTCTTATTCACTCAAGTTTCTCTTGGTGTCCCCTACTATTCACCCCCCTCTTCCCCACCCCCATATCATCTTAGACCATTTAGTATTCTACCCTCTCCCTATGAATTATTCTTCTGATTACTATAATAGTGAATAGAGCTCACTACAGAGAATTATACATAGCATTTCTCCACATAGGAATACAGATAATTAGGTTTTATTGAAGCCCTTAAAGAGGCAAATTTAAAAATTATGAGTTTTCTTTCTTTCTCCTCTGTTTCTTATTTACCTTTTCATGTTTCTCTTGATTTTTGTGGTTGGATATCAGACTTTCCATTTAGTCCTGGTCTTTTCTGGGCAAATACTTGGAAATCTTCAATTTTGTTGAATGCCCATTCTTTCCCCTCGAAGTATATGGTTAGTTTTGATGGGTAGTTGATCCGTGGCTGAAGGCCCAGCTCTCTTGTCTTTCTGAATATCATATTCCAAGCCTTGCAGTCTTTTAGCGTAGAGCCTGCCAGATCCTGTGTGATCCTGATTGGTACTCCTTGATATTTGAATTGTCTCTTTCTGGCTTCTTGTAAGATTTTTCTTTTACTTGGAAGCTCTTGAATTTGGCTATTATATTCCTGGGGTTTGTCTTTTCAGGGTCTAGTGTAGAGGGTGATCTATGGATCCTTTCAATGTCTATATTGCCCTCTTGTTGTAGAACTTCAGGGCAATTTTGCTGAATAATTTCCTTTAGTATGGAGTTCAAATTTCTATTAATTTCTGCTTTTTCAGGAAAACCAATGATTCTCAGATTGTCTCTTCTAGCCCTGTTTTCTTGATCTGTCAATTTCTCATTGAGATAGTTCATGTTTCCTTCTATTTTATCAGTTTTTTGACTTTGTTTTATTAGTTCTTGCTGTCTTGAGAGATCATTAGCTTCTAATTGCTCAATTCTAGCCTTTAGGGACTGGTTTTCAGTTATAATCTTTTGGTTTTTCTTTTCAATCTGGTCATTTCTGGTCTTCAGTTGACTTGCCTCACTTTCCAATTGTGAAATTCTGCCTTTACGCTGTTATTTTCTTGCCAGATCTCTTCCATCTTTCTCATCATCTCAGGTTTGAACTCTTCAATAGCTTGTGACCAGTTTTCATTATTTTGGGAAGGTTTGGATGTGATGACTTGTTTGTTCTCCTCTGCTGTTTGCTCTGCTGTCTGGACTTTCTCTTTGTAAAAGTTGTCCAGTGTTACAGATTTCTTCTTGATGATCTTTCTCTTTTGGGGTTCTTGAGAATGGCTTGCCATTGTTAGCCCTGCGCCCTCTCAGGTTTTTCCTCACACCCAGAGTCTGTTTGCGCTCTCTAGGCTCCTGAAGTCTCAGATCTTGTTGTTCTCAGGGTCAAGCCTCCTGGTGGCCCCTTTGTTTGTTCCTCTGCCTGAGGCTCCTTTAATAGTTTCAGGGCGCTGTTTCCACAGTCATGTACCCCTCTGCACTGGGTCCTCACTCAAGGTTCACTCCTGCGCTCAAGATCCGTGGACTCAAGAGCCTGCGCTTGAGCCTGCGCTCGGGGTCTGCGTTCAAAGTCCGTGCCCGTTTTTTAGCCTCTTTTGCTCTTAAGTCTTGCTGCTCTCAGGAACAGACCCTGGTGACCCCAGGTAGCTGCCAAGGACTTAATGGGTGCCCCAAGCTTGCTCTAGCTCTTGTGCGCTGGCTTTGGCACTGTAGGTGGTGTGGGGTGGGGGAGGGGGTTGCTCAACTTGCATTTTAGTGAGAGCTATTTCACCCCCTTATAGCATGGAAATGCCCCAGTTCCATGTACCTTCAATGATGCACCCTACTGTGGAGTCCCTTCGTTCCTCTGGATTTGTTTTTATGTCTTTTTGAGGAGTCCTATATGTTTCGGTTATGAGAGGTTATGTAGCTGCTTTTTACTCAACCGCCATCTTAACCAGGAAGTCTCTCTTAACCAGAGTTTCTTAACCTGAGAAACATAGAAATCTCAAGGATAGATTTCAATGAATCCATGAATATGGATGGGGGAAAATGCATTTCTTTTTCTACCGTCCTCTAACTGAAATTTAGCATTTTCTTCCATTACAATTTTTTTAAAAAACCAACATTATTCTGAGAAGAGTATCATAGGCTTCACCAAATTGACAAAGGGGTTTATGACACACAAAAAGCTACAAACTCTAAATGTAAAGATACAAATTTTCTTCTAAGGACTGACTTGGCTGAATCCTGAAAGTTTTGAAAGGTTATCACATTGTTATCAGTTTCTTCAATTCATTACTAAAAGTATATTATTGTTTCTGTTTTCCAAAAACTTCATCATCTATCATTTCCCATCAATTTGGCCAATTTAATGGGTGAAAGATAGCATCGCAGAGTTGTTTTAACTTGCTTCTCTCTTATTAGTGATTTGGGTTTCTTCCTTTAAAACTCTTTTCATATTCTTTCATCATTTATAAATTGGGGAAGGGCTCTTATTCTTAGCAAATTGAATCAATTCCTTATTTATGATGGAAATGAGAACTTCATCAGAATAATTTGCTGCAAGGATTTTTCCCCTAGTTATTATTTTCCCTTCTAATTTTAGTTGCATTGGTTTTGTTTGTATGAAAATTTTTACATTTTATGTAATTTAAGTTGTCCAATTTACCATCTGTGATATTCTCTGTCTTTTATTTGATCACAATCTTTTTTCCTATCCATAGATCTAAAAGGAAATTTCTTCTTTGCTCCTCTAATTTGTTTATAATATGACCAAATAATCACTATTACTATTATTATTACTATAATATCCTTGATATAAAACATACCATGGGCCAGGTACTGTGAAAAGGGTTTTACAAATGTTATCTCATTTTTATACTCACAACAACTGTGGGAAATAGGTGCTATGACTGCCCTTATTTTATAGTTGAGCATGTTAAGGCAAACAGAAGTTAACTAACTTGGCTGAAGTCACACAGCTAATAAGTTTCCTCAGCCATATTTTAACTCAGGTCTTCCTGATTCCAGTTCTAGTGTTCTATCCATGGTACCACCTAAGTCATCTATCCATATGTAATTTATCTTGACTCAGGGCAATACCCTGTTACTTCATGTTTGATTGTAAAAAAAAAATGAGGCATTCATAGGTCATTCAACAGTTAAGAAAAGTTTACCTTTCAATAGCATCAGAAAGAATATTCAACAAAGATACTCTAGAACTTAGCTTGGGTAGAAGTAGTCTTGATTCTATCTGGAAACATATCTGGTCAACAGGATAGGATGTGTCAATTCTTATGTTCCTGGAAGACCCACCAAGTTTGAAGGATCCAAATTCAAGTAGGCGGATTTTTATACCCTTAGAAAGCAAGGAAGCCATTTTAATATTTTTAGAGGCTATCAGAAAGTGTCATGAAAGGACTTGAGCCCTGGTCCTGAACTAATTAAGTCCTGGAGGCAGCTTTTGTCACTATTTTTTTAAACACTTACCTTCTGTCCTGGTAACAACTCTAAGAAAGAAGAGTTTAGGGCAGGTAAATAGGGTCAAATAAAATAGGATCACACAAGTATGAAATGCCTGAGGCCAGATTTGAACCCCAGTCCTCTCAACTCTAGATCTGGTACTCTATCCAATGTGACACCTAGGTTCCCTTTTTTGTCATTTTTTTCCCAAAGAAAAACTAGTCTAACTTACATTAAGGGATTTAGGATATTGCTCTGTCCATATCTGTTATATGGTGTAAAGTGTGGTCTAAATCTTCTTTCCACCAGTCTGTTTTCCATTTTTTTTCAATAGTTTTTATCAAAAAGCAAGTCCTTACTGTTTGTCTCCTTAACCATTTTGTGAAGAGAAGGTAGTAAGAGAGAATTATATTCAATATTAGTGACATAATTAAAGTAATCTGATTCTGATACACTAGCCCTCTTCTCTTCCCTCACCCAAACACTGATCATGAATTATTACTCTTTCTTTCTTTCCTTTTAATCCATTCTCACAATTTATCTTCTTAAAATTGGGAGTTTGTTTTGATTATGATTATTCCCTCCCTCTTAAATCCCCCTCTACAGTCTTCTCTCAAAAAAGAAACAAAACAAAACAAAATGAACCTCTATCAAATAAGTAGTTAAGTAAAGCATATTCTCAAATTGGTCACATCAAAAAATGTACTCTATTCTGCATGTTAGTCCATCATCTCTCTCTAATGAATTACCAGATAGTTTTTTTAAAATGCTTACTGGAACACTTGTGTTAGAACTAGGCTGTTAAACACCTGCTCACTTCACCAACTTTTTGCCTATCTTTTTTTTAAATTTAGGTATATCCATCCAGATTCATGATGCAGCACTGGGTCTTGGGGTTAGGCAAAGTCATACCTATGGAATCAAATGTGCCTCCTTGCCTTAGGTTCTCTAGTTCCCCTTGTTGGTTAAATGTTTGTTGAGGCATCTTCTTTTATAAATTTGAGAATGTATGTTTTATTACTGACTCCTTTCTTGAATTTTGTCTCCTGTGAATTTCTGGGTACTGCTAGTCATTTTTATAGCTACTCCCTACAAGATCTAACTTGGGAAATGTACAGTCTTCTTCCCTCCTTCATCCTTTATAGTTTAACTTCATTTAGATTTGATTTGCAAGCCATCTGGCAATAGAGTTGTCTCAGTGTGTATTAGGTATACTCCATCTCTAGCTAGTAATATGATTTCTCTTCATTTTAAGCTGTGCTCCAGAAGCCCAAATTTCATCCTCAGAAATTCCCTTCTTAGCGAGCTATTCACTTCCCAAATAAATTGCTATGTAATGTAATGTAAAATACAGGTAGTTAGATAGATAGGCCAGGCCTGCAGATAGGACCTGGAGATGAGTCCTGATCTCATAGATTTAACCCCAATTGCCTAGCCCTTACTACTCTTCTGCTTTGGAACCAATACTCAGTATTTATTCTAAGTCAAAAGGCAAGAGGGAGAGGGAAAGAGAGGGAAAGGAGGAGAAAGGGGGTGGAGAGAGAGAGAGAGAGAGAGAGAGAGAGAGAGAGAGAGAGAGAGAGAACCCATGTCCCTATTCAGTTTCTTTCCCAGGACTTTATAATCATTGGCAATAATTTTCAGGTTCCTTCTGGCAATGTAATTTATGCATATGTGAATCACCAGAAATGAGTAATCTTACTCTCATTAATCTTGAAAGTTTCTATTATATTGTGGATACCTAACTTGGAAGATTAGTATTAAAAGATAGGAATAAGTAAGGTTTCCAAAAGATAGAGGCTTGCAATCAGGTTGGCTCATGGACAGAATACAAGGGAAAGGTTCCAAGAAGGATCAGGAAGAGATATAAAGAGGACCAGAGTGCTGGAGAGGCTCTTTTTGGTTCCTGTCTTGGAGGAGCTTGGAGAGATCACTTTCTGTCAGGGAGAATAACTGACTTTCTGTGGGAAGCCATTTGGCCTGGCAGCTGAGGTCCCTCTGATCAGCTATCCAGACTCTAAATAGAGATATATCAACTGGACTTCCATCTGTTTCTACCTCCTGTGTTCCTGAGTTCCAGTTTTGAAATATATCTGATTTACTGAGAAGAATATATCTGTCTGTCATCAAGGAAACTTACAGCCTCTAGGCTGGAGGTCTGGAGGGTGACTTTGCCATCTACTCTTACCCTATCAAAGCAACCTGAACTATAAACTTCCTGCAAAGACTATTTTGCAGGGTCAATAGTCAAGAAAGTTAGATAGGGAATTTTGGGGTACAGACAGAGAGAGTAGGGTGTCAGCTTCAAGACCAGAAGTAAGATCAGTGAGGATCTTATAGCACTGGAAGGAGGAGAAAAAGAGAAAAGAAAAGACAATTGACAGCTTCTTTCCAGGAAGTGAAAAGAGAGCAAATGAAATAGAAAAAGAAATGGAAGAAAATCCAGCAAATTGGACACAGGCTTTGGAAGATCTCAAAATTCAATTAACTCAAGAACTTCAGGAACTCAAAAAGCAATCAAGAGAGACTGAAGACAATTTGAAAAAAAAATACATGAACTAAAACAGGAATACATGATTTCTAGCTTTAAGTACTTGAGTCATTTTCTAGTGGGAGAAGGATTAGAATTGCTCAATTTGTCCCCAGAACACAGATCTAGCAGCAATGGATAGAAGGAGCAGAGAGGCAAATGTAAGCTTTATGTCAAGAAAAACTTCCTAATAATTAAAAGAGTCCAAGTCCAATGGACTGTCTCAAGAGATGGTGGGTTCACTTTCATGGGAAATCTAGTAAAGACTGTTTGCTGATTTGGTGAGGACTAGCTGACAGAATGCTAGACTTGGAGCCCAGAAGATCCTATTTCCAAAGCTGCCTCAAATCTGTTAGACACTGGGCATATTCAAGCCTCAATTTCCTCACCTTGAAAATGGGTACAATAATAGCACCAACTTGACAAGATTGTTACATGGATTAAATGAAAAGCATTTTGCAAACCTTAATATGAAATATAAAAGTGAGGTATTTTTGAGTGGGGATGGGTTTGGAATAGATGACTGCTTAAATCCTTGCTTACTCTGAAATTTTGTGATTCTGAGATTTCCCCATGGTATTTCCCAAGTTCTTTTCCAACAACTGAGGTATAAACATTTCAGGCACTAGGTGGCACCATTTCCAAACAACCTACTTTGCAGGTAGGCAAAGCCTCTGAAGAAATATATTCACTGTTGTAACAGATTAAGCAAGGGGCCAAGCAAGACTGCATTTTGGTGGAATTCTGAGAACCCAAGAGAGGTGACAGTTGGGCTGAGGCTGAGAATTCTGGGAAGGAAAAACCAACGGACATTCACTGTTCTCTGGACTTTGGGGGAGGACAGGAAGGTGGGAGGCAGTGTTTCCATGGGACCCTGAATATCTCAAAAAACCTAAATCTGAGATTTTACCAGACCTTCTGTTACTATAGCCAGCCTAATTGATTCTGCATCTTCAGTTAACAAATATTGCAGTTTCCCTTGTTGGCCAAGGAACCTGAGACTCTGGTGGGAGGGAGACAGCCTTTGGGGCCTAACCAAACCTAGGTTGGGTTTAGATATTACATTCCCTCTATAGCCATTTGTAACCTTTTAGGATAGGAGTTTTACTGGAGTCTTGAGACAGTTAATGAAGATTGAAAGTTACAGAAAAAATCTAAGTTACTGCTCAGCCCTGGAAAAGACTGAAACTAGACCATATTAATTCACCCTCACCCTCTTCCCTGAAATCTTTCCCCTTTATCCATAAATACCTTGTTCCTGAATAAACCCCTGTTGAGTTATTTAAGACAGAGTTTTGGATAGTGACTTCTAGGAGGGTGGCAGCATCTTGGCAGGGAGTAAGTAGAAGGGGCAACAACACTCCATATTGGAGGGCAGTCAGTTTGGAGTAGGGGGAGGTTTCTGCTCAAATAACCCAGCTCTGGGTAATCGACAGGGACCATTTGCGTCTCATTCAACTCACAACACCTCCTACTATCCCCTCAACCCCAGCACTTCCATTTTGGGGAACCTCCTCACGTGTTACATCCCCAAGGGACTCCCAAGTAAGGAGGGGTGGTGAGAGTAGCTTGGACCCATATCCTTTCAGTAAAGGGGGTTTCCAGAACACACCCCATCTCTCAGTTACCCCCCTTTTTACACTGTACACTCACTCCTTAGAAAAGCAAAGCACAAAAGAAAACAAAATTAAATAAGCATTCATGGATCTTCCTTTCCCTAGACTAAAACTCTCCAAGTTCCTTCAATTGATGAACTGCTATGGGTATAAAAATCATAATTTATCAGACCATGTCATTCCTAACTCAAATTATTTATCTCCGCCCCCTGAGTAGCTAGGAAATTCTACAGTACAGTAAGTGAGCCATCAATAATGTCTATAAACAAGTCTTTGTTTGGAACTCTCACAATTTCCCTTTCCATTTATTTTCCAGAGGTGGTCTCATTTTGACACAGTTCTATGGCTTCATTCTGCTTTCCTCCTTTTCTCTCTGATAGAATTGAATGGAGTGGATTCAAAGCCTATTTCTAACTGTAGTGATATCTTGGTTTTCCACAATAATTCATCTTAAAACTATCCATGAAATCCAAAACTGACAAAAACCGAGGCAATTATTTCCATTTGAATCAATGTAAATACAATTAATTTGTTCTAGACACTCCAGCAATACATACCAAAAACACATTTCATAGAGAATGAATATAGTATTTAATACTAAAAACAGTAAAAACTTAATGTAAAATGAATATAAAAGACTAATGTAAAGAATAAATGAGCACCTGAGCAGAACTCAGGCCATTAGGATGCACTATGTGGCTCCCTACCTTTTGGCTGTCCTTGGCAGCAATGACTCCTCCAACTCCAAGGACCTGAAGAAGATCCTAGACAGCATCAGCATTGAGACAAATGAGGAGTGGCTCAAGGTCATTGGCAAGTTCAGCAGCAAAAGCATCGGGGACCTGATCAGGCAGGGGAGCAGTAAGCTGGCCTCCATGCCAAGGAGTGGTGGGGGTGGGGAGGGGGTTGTTGTGTCAGAAGAGTTCAATGATGAAGTAGGCTTTGGGCTCTTTTTCCTGAGCATCCATGTGGGGTGATGCTCACACAAAGAGAATGCATGGGCTGCAAACAATTGGAAAAACATTAGTTTCTCATGGGTAGGAAGAGCTAATATAATAAAAATGACAATCCAACCCAAATTAATTTACTTCTTCAGTGCCATATCTATCAAACTACCAAGAAACCTTTTTACTGAATTAGAAAAAAATTATAACAAAGTTCATTTGGAAGAACAAAAGATCAAGAATATCAAGGGAAATAATGAAAAAAGAAGTAAAGAATGGGGGCCGAGCATTACCAGATCTTAAAATGTACTATAAAGCACTGGTCATCAAAACAATATGGTACTGGCTAAGAGACAGAAGGGAGGATCAGTGGAATAGACTTGAGGTAAGTGACCTCCTCAAGATAGTGTAAGATAAAGCCAAAGATCCCAGCTTTGGGGACAAAAAACAACTACTTGACAAGAACTACTGGGAGAATTAGAAAACGGTATGGGAGAGATTAAGTTTAGATCAGTGATTCCCAAAGTGGATGCTACCACCCCCTATTGGGTGCTGCAGTGACCCAGGGAGGCGGTGATGGCCACAGGTACATTTATCTTTCCTATTAATTGCTATTAAAATTTTTTAAAAATTAATTTCCAGGGGGCTAAGTAATATTTTTTCTGGAAAGGGAGTGATAGGCCAAAAAAGTTTAGGAACCACTGGTTTAGATCAACATCTTACACACTATACCAACATAAATTCAGAATGGGTGACCAACTTAAATATAAAGAAGGAAACTATAAGTAAATTAGGTGAACATAGAATAGTATGCCTGTCAGATCTATGAGAAAGGAAAGGTTTTAAGACCAAGCAAGAGATAGAGAATATTACAAAATGTAAAATAAATAATTTTGATTACATTAAATTAAAAGGGGTTTGTACAAATAAAACCAATACAACCAAAATTAGAAGGGAAGCAACAAATTGGGAAAAAATCTTTATAGCAAAATCCTCTGACAGGGGTCTAATTACTCAAATTTACAAGGAGCCTAATCAATTGTTCAAAAAATCAAGCCTTTGCCCAATTGATAAATGGGCAAGGGACACAAATAGGCAATTTTCAGATAAATCAAAACTATCAATAAGCACCTGAAAAAGTGTTCTAAATCTCTCATAATCAGAGAAATATACACCAAAACAACTCTGAAGTACCACCGCATACCTAACAGATTGGGTAATATGACAACAAAGGAAAGTAATCAATGCTGAAGGGGATTTGGCAAAATTGGGGTATTAATGAATTGCTGGTGGAGTTGTGAATTGATCCAACAATTCTGGAAGGCAATTTGGAACTATGTCCAAAGGGTGTTAAAAGACTGCCTGCCTTTTGATCCAGCCATACCACTGCTGGGTCTATACCCCACTATACCCCTAATAAGGAAAAAGACCAATACAAAAATATTTATAGCTGTGCTCTTTGTGGTGGCAAAAAATTGGAAAATGAGGAGATGCCCTTTGATTGGGGAATGGCTAAACAAATTGTGGTATATGCTGGTGATGGGATACTATTATGCTCAAAGGAATAATGAACTAGAGGAATTCCACATGAACTGGAATGACCTCCAGGAATTGATGCAAAGTAAAAGGAGCAGAACCAGGAGAACATTATACACAGAGACTGATATGCTGTGGCACAATCAAATGTAATGGACTTCTCTGCTAGCAGCAATGCTAGCAACCAGGACAATTCTGAGGGACTTATGAGAAAGAATGCTATCCACATCCAGAGAAAGAACTGTGGGAGTAGAAACACAGAAGAAAAACAGTTGCTTGATCACATGGTTTGATGGGGATATGATTGGGAATGTAGACTCTAAATGATCACCTAGTGCAAATATTAATAATATGTAAATATGTCATGATCAATGGCATATATAAAACCCAGTGGAACTGCTCATTGGATATGGGAGTGGGGTGGAAAGAACATGATTCATGTAACCATGGAAAAATATTCTAAAATAAACAAATAAATGAACTTTATAAAAAGCACATTTGAAATTAAAAAAAAAAGATAGCATGGGTTGCTCTTTGTTTTTGTGAAATTAGCAGCAAGGGCTTGTGGGCAGGACAACAAAATCTAAGCAACTGAAAACCAAGACAACTTTTCCCTGGAAAAAATTGACAAAAACTGAAACCAAGAGTTAACTAATGTCAATGAAAACTGAGGTGTCACTCGTACTTACAAGCTACATGACCCTGGGTAATTCATTTAACTTCTTTGGGTCTCAGTTTCCTCATCTTGAAAATTGGACTTATAATATTATAGCAATTACTTCAATAACTTTGTTATAGGGTCCAAATGAGATATGTAAACATATTTTTATAAAATGTTAAAGCTCTAAGATAAATGTTATCTATTTCTATTTTTACTACTATTACAAGTCAAGATTGCCATTCTTTATAGGGGCATGCCACAGCAGGCCAAGTACAAGTGGAAAGAAAGACCTGGTAGATAACATCTGACATAAGCCTCTTAATCGGCTTGCCAAACCTATCCTGATTGCAACTGGATCCTCCACAAAAATAAACATCCTGATTTCAGTTTGCCAGCTTTATCTTGAACATGAGTTGACTCCTCAACTATAGGAATAAAACTCGTAACCAAATTGTGCTGGTAATTGTACCCTTAAGAATCTACAATATCATTCAAAAGCAATTTCTCAAATACCTACTATACCAGGTAGATGCCAAAGGGAGTTGAAAGAAAGTAGCATGCATAATGGTAGGCATGTAAAAGGTTTAATAATATTTTATGAATAAAGGAACAATTTAAAATATGTAGGGAATACAAAATCTCAACTATGTGTTTTATTTACTGATTTTTAAAGCATGAGATTTAATAGAGAAAAATTCTGCTTTGAATGCTCTTTTAATAAGATGTCTTTCATATATACATAAAAATTATTCAAGATTCCTTGAAAGATGTAACAATGGAGATATACAATTATTCTGTAATTATTTATTTCAGGAAAAGTAAAAAACAGATGCCCTGTATGTTTTCCAAGTGTTTACCACTATTATAGAAGAAAATCATCACACAATCCAAGTTAGGAATTTCTAAAAATAGTGAGATCCTCTAATCCTCCTATTAGCAAATGGCATATTAGATACAAGATGGGTAAAAATGGATGGGTTGAAATCTGCATCAATGAAGGGGGTGAGGAACACAAGATCAATGTGAGTTTTTAAGAATAAATGAAGAACTTAACAGATATATAGAACTTTTATCATGAAGGACTCTACAATGAAGAGCTATTTGGCTGAATAGAATTCCTTACAAGAAAAAAAAAGCCAGTGAAAAGCTCCCTCATCAACTCATGTCATTGCTTTTTTTTTTTTTTTTAAAGCTTAGTCAGTCTTATGGGGATACCGAGAGAACTGAGAGGTTAGGTGATTTGTCTCTGAGGATACAAAAACAAAAGCCTAACAGTGAGTGTCTTCAAGAAATTCCTATTTTATCCAGGGAAAGTTAATATATAGCCGGATAAGTTTAAAAAAAAATGTGTATACAAAATAATTCAAGAAGAAGCACTAACAGGTATTAAGAAAGGCAATAAAATAGTACTTAAGCTTAACATTGGCAAGGAAATTGGAGTAGTGGTAAAGAGACAGAGAGTTCCAGGCATAAGAGATGATTTATGCAAAGGTAGGAAGGTGAAGGAGGTAATGTTGTGTAACATATAGATTAGTCAAGATGATTGATGTTTTCATTATGTTGGGGTGTCTGTTCACTTATGTATGATGTAAATACTGTTTGTTAGAAATAAATGTTTCCAAAAGAAAAAAAAAAAAGAAAGAAAAGAGAACAAGGTAATAAAAAGAGAACAATATAATAAAGTATTAAATTGTAAGGGACAGCCAATGAATACTATAGGAGTTAAAATAAAAGGAGAAATCAGTGTGGATTAGGATAAATAGGGAAAGGGTCTGTGGAAGAAGAAATCTTTCAAGATGGACCCTCAAAGTGGACCTTGAAAGGTGATAGGTTAAATGGAGGCAAGAAGCACAGAAGTACAATTGAATATATGGGAGAATAAAAAGATGAGCCTGTACTGGAAAAGAAAGATGGACAGTCAGACAGACATAGACAAGATAGACAAATAAACAAGTAGATGATGGAACATTTATTAAGTGATTATGTTCTAAGCACTGTACTAAACATATATACAATATATACAACATTGCTACAAATATGAGTAGGTCAGACAGTTCCTTTATGAAATTTAAGTCTAATAGAAGGATACTGGTAGAGTGTATCACAACATCAAAACTAAATAGGATCTTAGAGGTCATCTAATACAACCCCTTTATTTTACAGAGGAAACAACTCAATTCCAGAAAGGAGAAATGATACCTAAGTTCACAAGGTTTGTTTCACACAAAGTTTGTTAGATAGGATATAGGCAAATTATGGAATTCATTCAATTCAGGAATTACTTATTAAGTAAATACTATATGGTAGGCATTGTACTAGGTACTGAAGATACAAAAAAGAAAACAAAACACTCTGCCCTCAAGAAACTTACATTCTGCTAGAGAGAAAAGATGTGTGTACAGTTGAAGAAATAGGAAATACAAAGAAATCAATTCAAAGTAATTTCAGGGACAGAGAAGACAGTAACAAAAAAGAACATCAGGAAAGATCTTGTAGCTAAACCTTAAAAGGAGCTAGAGATCCTAAAAGACAAGAATGAGGAAGCAATACATTCATAATATAATAGAGACAACGCGAGCATGGGAGACAGTACAAAGACCAATTTGAACAAAACATAGAGTGCATGAGAGAGAGAAATGTGAAATTGATCTGAAAAGACAGGCTAGAGCCAGATGGTGAAGGACTTTAAATGCCAAACTGGAATGTGTTATTTATCCTAGAGGCAGTAAGGATGTGATAACAATTCTGGAGCAGAGGAGTGCAATGGTCAGTCCAGTGCTTTTTAAAAAAATATCCATTTGGCAGCTGTGTGGAGGACAGATTGAAAAGGGGGAAGCCTGGGGGAAAGCAAGCTAATAAGGAGGATACTGAAATAATTCAAGCAAAATGTTATGGAGATCTGAATTAGAGTAATAGTAATTTAAGTGGAGTGATGGGGTTGTGAATATGCTTTAGAGGTAAAAAGAACAAGACTTGACAAATGAACGGATATGGGGCATGAAGGAGTAAAGACTTGAGGATAACTCCAAGATTATAAAACCTAGGTGACTGGACGGATGAGAGAGCCCTCAACTAATATAGGAAACTTAAGAAGAGAAGTAGATTTCAGAGTTTGGACTTGTGTTTGAGATGCTAATGGAACACATCCAGATGGAAATGTCCACTAGGCAACCACTGATATGGAGAGATAATGGAGCTGAGGAGAAATGAGGACTGAACATATATTTGGGAGAGTATAAAGATAACATTTGAATCCACAGAACCTACCTGATAAAATCATCAAGAAAGTTCATAGAAAAAAAGTTTATTGATCAGTTACTATTTATTTATTTACAATATTTATTATTATGATGTCCCTGCTATATGCAAAGCATATATCATGTCTTAGGCTTTAGAGATACCAAAACAAAACAAAAAAAAAGTAGATGAAGAAGAAACAAAGCCAACTTATTAGAAGCTTACATTCTAATGGGAGAATCAACAAATACATATATAAATACACATGACCATTAATATAAAATATACCTTGTCTCTCAACAAGGTATATATCTCTGAACAAATTGTGGGATATGACAGTGATGGAATACTATTGTGCTACAAGGAATGATGAACGGGATGATTTCATAAAGAGCTAGAAAGACCTACATGAACTGATGCAGAGTAAAATAAGCAGGACCAGGAAAATCTTGTACACAAGAACAGCAATATTGTGGAAACATCAAATGTGATACACTTTGCTGCAAACAGCAATATAATGATCCAGAACAATTCTGAAGGATTTTTGAAAAAGAACACTATCTACCTCCAGATAAAGATCTGTTGGAATAAAAATGCAGATGGAAGCATATGCTTTATCACTTGTTTATTTGAATATATGTTTTAGGGTTTTGTTTTTATAAGATTATTCACTTACAAAAATGAATAATATGGAAACATATTTTGTATGATAATACATGTATAACCCAGATTTAATTGCTTGCCTGCCTTGGGAGTGGGGAGGGAAGGAGGGAGACAATTTGGATTATATAACTTGGGAAAACTCATGTGGAAATTTGTTATTAAAAAATAAAAAACTGAAGGGGAAAATATAAAATATACTTCTTTTGATTTGTGCTACTAGGCTCAAATTCTGTATAAGTGTAAATTCAGGAGTGATTATCAATACTATCTTTGGCCTTTATTTCTCTTTTTCCAATTTAAATCTTAGATTGTAGTAGATATTGGCTCAACATCTGGGACCAGTTCCCAGAGTTGTCTATGTTCTTCTGTCTGCATTAGCCCAGGAACTGTCTCCCAGAGAGTACTGGGCAAATTAATTGCTTTTCTTCTAGAACTGCTCTGATTCTCTACCTCAGAAGCTTTGTACAACAAGCACAAGACATCTAACATGCTAAACCAGTTTTATGTATGTACATACAGAGAGTAAGTAACTATCAGCTGATAAGCACAAACTTTGAAACACATGAGTCAGTGTTTTCTCATTGAACTGGAGGGAGCGTCTTTCTTCTTGAGTAGTGAAGTAAGGCAGAAGGTTGGTACTTTCCCTTTGGTGAGTCAGACATCAGGGATTAGGGAAGAGAGAGAATAATGTCTGTTAGGAGTTGTCTCATTCAAGTAGATATGCTCTGTAATATCACATCAACTCTATTGCCACAGCTATGTAGTTATCAGCACTCACAGATCCTCAGGATAGGAGCACTGAGGACTCAGATGGTAAATTGTGGCTATAGTTACACATCCCCCAATAAGATGAAAGTCTGTCCAACATTCCAGGCTTCACCTGTCTCTTACCTTCTCATCTTTTACATTGTCCTTCCCAGAATACTCCATGAACCAATCATAGTCAAACACATATGCATGCATGCATACATGCATGCACACATGCATGCACATACACACAAAATTTCTCTGGAATTTCCCCCAATATATCAGTTTCTATGCAATGATTATACTGGTTCCCATTGCCTATGGGCCAAATGTGCTACATTTCACCTTTACTTCCAGGGTTCTCTGGTACCATTGAGGGACAGACTTAACTATTATTGGCAATACAATGACCCAAGACAATTCTAAAGAGCCTATGACAAAGAAAGCTATTGTATAATTAGAATTTTGCTCTCCAGGAGTCTAAGTCCCAGCTTCCCATGTTCCTTCTCATGTTACAGGCTAACGTGGGGAGGATATATTTTGAGTGTAGCTCTACCCTCTCTCTCTTTTCCTGGGAATGCGGTTTGTGGAGATTGGGTGAGTGCCAGGCAGGAGACTTTTACTCATATGGCTTTTCTTAGGCTTTCATACTTTTGTTCTTTTATTTTTTCTACTTCTAATCATTATTAATAAATCTTATAAAATATAATACTTGAGATTATTGGATATTAATTTAAATATGACTTTTTTGGTGAGCCACAAAGGGATAGAATCCTTGATTTTTTTTAAGATAGCCTTTGAGTAAAGATAGGGAGTTTTCCCATTGGTGGGGACACACCCAGGATGAGTCCACCAGTATGCTTTTGCTTATGGAGCTCTTGGCTGAAACAGATAAGCTGCTTCCTGCTGCATCCTGCCCACTCCCATCTGCCTGCGCCAGATTGCTCACTGCTGTCCCCAAGCACTGCGGATTCCCTGGTGTTCCTGTGTGAAAGGTAAAGTATAAATTTCCCCTATATTGCTAACAACTGAGCTGGCACTGGGCCCTCCCCCCTTGCCTCCTGGCATGGCTACACCCCTTCCCCTGCATCCTCTGCCACCCACATGAGTCTCAAGCTTGTGGTAGCCAGTTGAACTTCCAGCTTGTAGCTGAGGTGGCTCTTAGACCACTGCACACACCCTGTGCTCTGTGGGAGCAGAAGAGCAGCCCCTTTCCACACCAACCACCCACACACACCTTCTAGTTTCCAAGAGAATTTTTAAACTGACCCTGGGTTTTTTTTCACACTTCTGGCTAAGAGGTTGGAAAATGAGGGGTTAGCTCACACGGGGGTCTCCCTTGCCACCCTCTCCACCCTAAAACCCAGCACAGCAGGGGGGCAGCTAGCAGCTCAGTGGATTGAAAGCCAGATTTTTGGAAATTAGGCTCTGGTTTCCTGACCCAAAACATCATATGCAGCCTGTATTCTATACTCAAACACCCTTTTGTTCTCCCTGGCATTTTTGCCCCTGGGAAGAGGGGAAGCCAAATTTTGGAATGATAGCAGTAATAGACTTTGTTAGAAATATCTTTGCCAAGTTTGAAAGATTGGCTACATGCAGAAAACTTAGGACAAGTATCCATGAGCTTCATAGGTTTTTAAAATGTCACACAGTGAAGTGGCTATAGACTTATGTGAATCCTAATGATAGTGGGTTTGTTTGTTATTATCATTAAATGGGCTCTTGTGATTTGGGGGATTTGGGCATTTCTTTGAATGTGTATTAGCTGTTGTACTACTGTTTTAAAAATCTGTTACTTGGTGAAAATCATATGCACTCACACTGTGGATCATGGCCAAGTTAAACAGGAAATGGATCTCATTTTTGGATGAGAAACCTTTATATTGTGCCTCTTCTTGGCTGGCACAGTGTCTCATGGAATGTGAATTATATATTTTTGATTTTTAAAATTTTTATTATTGTTTTTCCTTGTATGTGCTGTAAGAATTTTAATTTAAGTTTTTGTGCTAATATGAAAGTTCTAAAGTAATATTGTGGTTGCTGATATAAAAATATTACCGCTTAAGGGGGCAGCTGGGTAGCTCAGTGGAATGAGAGTCAGGCCTAGAGATGGGAGGTCCTAGGTTCAAATCTGACCTCAGCCACTTCTCAGCTGTGTGACCCTGGGCAAGTCACTTGACCCCCATTGCCTACCCTTACCACTCTTCTGCCTTGGAGCCAACACACAGTATTGACTCCAAGATGGAAGGTAAGGGTTTTAAAAAATATATATTACAGCTTAAGTCAAAATGACTTTTAGCAGCTTTATTTACAAAGAGGTGGAAAGAGTGAAAGTAGAAAAATGTAGATAAAGAGACAGAAAGTACTGCCTGAAATAAGTATATATTCTTGATGGTTGGTGTTGCCTAGCTACAAATACCCTAAGTTTAATCCTAAAGTCTCCAGACCACAAATGTGAATCAAAAAGTAAATCTCACCAGAATCCAAAGTCCTAATTAGTGTAAAAGGGGAAAATTATTATGGTTTGGTTGGACTGAATATTAAAAGGGGTGGTCACCAAGAATTGAATAAATATCAATTATAAAATGATTTTAGCAATTTATTTATAAACTATAGGAGAGAGTGAAAGAGAAATGAGAAGAGGGCAGAGTAAGAGATCTAGCTTAATTTGAACTAGATTATGTATTCAAATCCTGACTTTACTCTGGCAGGACTCCAGAGGCCCCAGTTGGAGAGCCTAGAGTCAATTAACAAGGGTTTTAGCCACAAGGCCTCCTCCCAATCAAGGGCCCCTTTGGAGGCTAGTACCTCCAGGGAAGCTAAGGAAGGGAGTCAACTTTTTTTCACTCACCACATGGTAGTTCAAAGGGAGAGATTTAAAAACAGTCTTAACAAGTCCAAGGTCCCAGCCAGAGCTCCTCCAGGTCCAGTTCAAGGCCAAAGAGTCAAGAAGAACTCACTCACAGGAAGTTGTAACTTCCTTTTAAAGATGCTTCTTTTGCATCACTTCTTGTGCATTCCTCCCATTTTATGTGTACCAATCACAACAAAGGATTTGCTTAGGACTGCCCCAGAGGCAATCGATTCTGATTCATCACCTACTCTTGCACAAATGGGTCACAGACCTCCCTCACTTGAAGGTTAAGTGGTGGTGTTTACACTTTTCATGATTTAATCTAAAAATAGGCAGGGTAGGATTAATCCCATCTTCACATTAGGAAGCCAAAATCAAGAACCAGGAAACACTGAAGAATCCACCAAGAACCTTCAGTGCACACAGGGCTTAAGACCTCCAAGAATCTCACCAGAACTCATGCTGAAGGGAGTATCCCACCAAAGTACCAAAGAGCAGAGAGGGTCTCCTCACCAAAGAACCAAGGAAGGAATCACTCTACTCACCACCACAAGCCAATACAGGATCCAGGGAAAGAGTCTCCTCCTTCAGTCTGGTTCACCCACACAGAGAGAAACTCACTGAATCCTTGAGCTAGTCTTTTAAATCAGTTTTCTCAGTGCCATTTCCTGTCATTTACCCACTTTACAGGAACCAATCGCAGTCTTTCAATTTGCCTAGAACTGTCGAGAAAGAGGGCAGTGGCCTCTGGAGTTGTCACCCCCTTTAGCAAGAGTCTTGTGAACTCTCTTACTTAGTGACTGGTAACGTACTAAGTAGGGTTACTTAAGTTTTTGATTGATTAGCTTAAAAGTTGCTCATTGATAGACAAAGAGAGTTTGATTCACTCTTCACAATGCAATAGAGTATTTGAGTTTTCTTTTTTCTCTCATTTTTGAACTTGAAGCATATGTTACCAGTATTAATGATTTTTTAATTTTGCACTAGGATAAGTTTAAAATGTCCATTAGCCCTAATGTCAATGCATACCCAAAAGCTTTAGACTATGGAAATCTACCATTGATTGTTAAATATTATGGGACTTTGATTAATGATTGTGTCTGATTCCAGAAGAAGGGAACACAAAAGAGCCACTGCACAGTGCCAAAGAGCACAAGGTCAAGGAGACTAACCAATCCCTATGGTATTGATGAGATTCTGTGCCAAGACAGGGGACTTGAACTTATTTTGGGGTTCAAGGAAGCATCTGTTTGACAATGGCAGATACAAGATTCTCTCATGCCAGATCCAGACTTCTACCAAGTACCTCAGTTTGCCTGCCATTTTGTCTCTCCTGTCCCTGAGAGCAAAGGTAAATTCAGACCAGGAAATGATATTTCTCTTTTACTTAAAAAATCTAGTCCCTTTTCTTTCTTTCATAATTTGGCAACTTTCTGTAGTCCTGACTGCTGATTGGGTAAGTACATAATTACTACTACAGGCTTGTGGGGCATAAATCACTTTAATTGGGCCCTTATTCAAGGACCTATTATGGGGTTATTCTTCCTTACCTAGAATTTTTACACATGAGACTTTGATATTTTATGTTTCATCTGGAAGTTACTTTTTTCTCTTTTATTTGTTTTTGTTTGTTTGTTTTTTATTTTCTTTTGACAAAAGATTCATATACCTCATAACTCAGGCATGTAATTCGAAGTGATCCATGTGTTGGTCAACATCCTCCTCAGAGGGGATTGTATTATTGTCATAAAATTCTAGATTTATAAAAATTTTTTCTTGTTTGACAGTAATTTTAGGACAAGATACTAGCTATCTCCCTGAGTCAATAAAGTGAATTATTTGGAGAAAGCACCATAGAGAAGCCTGCAGAAACCACACACTGCACCAAAAGATCTAGAATGAACTTTGGGATGTAGTGAATTGAAATGTGGGGGTTGAACACATTTATTTTGAATGTACACTTATGCCAAATTAGCTTTTTGTCAATATGCCTAGCAATCATTGGTTTTGTTCTCTTTCTCTTTTATTTCTCTCTTATCTCCACATTATTGTAATTTCCCCTTAGAAAGTGCAATATTATATGTACCTCTAGTTTAAAATCTTTAGAGATATAAGTTGGTTATGTGTACTGTTAAGAGAGATTTTTCTTAATTTCTCCCTTTTTCTCCTTAAGAGGCAAGGGAGCAAAATGATTTCTGAGTAAGAGCCCTCCTGCTGTGTAGGCTGTCAGTTGGTGTGGCTGAGAGCTACAGTTACAGATGGCAGTTGGAAGAAGCTTTTGTCTCTGGGTCCCTTGGGAAGAGGAGTGTGTGGATCGCTCTCTCTGGGACTGTGAGTTTTCTAACTGACAGGTGGAGACTGAGAAACAGATTTAAAGCCTTAACAATCTTATTGATTATTGATTATCTTGGGTAGATAGGTAGATAGATAGTGGATAAATTATTAGATTGTCAGAGTAGAAAACTTAGGCCACAACCTGGCTCTGGCAGAAGACACTGCCCTCAAAGGCAGATAGATTTAGGGTTTTTTAGAAAATTTTAGTTAGGATTTGGATCTTAGATATCGTTATAAGCTATTATAAGATTACTCTCACTTTCCTCCTTTCTATTTCCTATGCATATTTTCCTAATAATAAACTAAGCATTTTGTGTTTAAAGAAACTGCTCTCCTGACTTTTGCTCAAACCCTTGCTCCCAAAATTTTAACCTTTTACAATACTGATTCATTGGGGAAACTAGGCATGTAAGTCTGGGAGATTTCTACATGCTCATTTCCCAATGGAATCATGGTGGGGGGGGGTTGTGTAATTAGAATTTTGCTCCCCAGGACTCTAAATCCCAGCTTCTTTCTCATGTTATGTGCTAATGTAGGGAAGATGTAAGTTTTGTGTAGCTCCGCCCTCTTTCTCTCTTTTTCCCAGGGAATGTGGTTTGTAGAAGTTAGGTGAGTGCCAGGCAGGAGAATTTCACTCACTTTTATTCAGGCTTTTATTCAGGCTTTTACTTTTGTTCTTTTATTTCTTCTACTTCGAGTGATTATTAATAAATTTTATAAAATATAATACTTGGAGTTATTGGATAGTAACTTAAATTTTATAGTATGGAGAAACATTCTTGTTTTACTCCTGTATTTATTTAGAAAACTTTTAGAGTGTCTCCTAATACATATGATCCTTTTTTAAAAAAAAGACGCTTTCTATGTTTTTTTTAAGTTATTCTATGCCTATACTTTTGTAGGGTTTTAAGCACAGTAAATAATTGTGCTTTGTCAAAAGATTTTTATCCATCTATTGAGATAATTATGTGGTTTGGGATATTTTTGTTTTGAATCTGGTTAGTTATATAGATTATTTTCCTAATCTTAAACCATATAAGCCTCCTTGATATAAGCATGGTCATACTACATGATTTCCTGGGTGAACTGCTGTAGTCTGTTTGATGGAATCCTAATTTTTTTTAATTTTAATTAATTACATTANTCTCTCTCTCTCTCTCTCTCTCTCTCTCTCTCTCTCTCTCTCTCTCTTTCTCTCTCTCTCTTTTCCCAGAAATGTGGTTTGTGGAGGTTGGATGAGTGCCAGGCAGGAGAATTTTACTCATGTGGCTTTTCTTAGGCTTTCATACTTTTGTTCTTTTATTTCTTCTACTTCAAGTGATTATTAATAAATCTTATAAAATATAATACTTGAAATTTTTGGATATTAATTTAAATCTAACACTATCTACCTCCAGAGAAAGAACTGTTGGAGTCAGAATGCAAATGAAAGCGTACAATTTTTCAATTGTTTATTTGGGTTTATGTTTTGTCTTTATAAGGTTGCTCACTTATAAAAATGAACAATATGGAAATTTTTTGCATGATAATACATGTATAACCCAGATTGAAGCATCTGCTAGCACTGGGAGGGGGAAGAGAAGAGAGGGAGGGAGATAAGTTCAATCATATAATTTGGGAAAACTTATGTGGAAATTTGTTATTACATGTAATTGTTCATATATATGTATGTATATATATATATATATATTTAAAGATATAGGATGCAATTAAACCCAGTATTGGACAGAAAGACAGTAATAACCTGCTAGACTCCTCCATCAGAGAAGCTACCATGCATGCTGGTAAACAAGCCAGAAGTCTGCCAGCCCTCCAGGGATATCCAAAAAGTGCAACATTCTAATGTCAGGAAGCAGGAGCTCCAGGAGTTTTAGGAACCTGAAACAGTCTGGACACTCTGACCACAAGCATAAGGTTAGGAAAGCAATACCCTGATTGATATCCCCACAGGAAGCCAGAAATCCATAGTAGTCTAACCTGAGATGTTCAAAATGGTCCTAAGCACTGCAGCACTCTGACCACAAATGACCCAGGATTGTCTAAAACTTGTTACTGTTCTGAGCATAGACACACCATGGAGAAATGGAAACCAAGAGTAGGACCCAAATAAAATCAACCAAGGGACTAAAAAGGGCCTAACTACCACATCCAAGAGTTCAGGAAGTTGGGGAGCCTGGCCCTGACTCAAAGTTCCAAACAGAACTAAGGATGAAAATATGAATAAATAAATACCAAGTACAAAAAAGAAAAAGAAAAATATTACAGATCATCAGAAAACCCTGTAGTAACAATCTAATGTCTCTAATTGTTTATTAGACATCTTAAACTCATCATGTCAAGAACTTGAACTTCCTGAATTTCCTATTACTGCCAAGGACAGCACCATCTTCCTAGGGTACCCAGGCTTATAACATAAATGCCGTCCTCAACTTCCCGCTCTGCCACCATCCATATCCAATTTGTGTTGCCAAGTTCTGTAAATTTTCTCTTCATAATAGTTCTTGAATATGCCTCTTTCTCTCCTCTGACTGTTATTATCACACAAACTATCATCAATTTATTGCGATGACCTTCTGGTTAGTCTTCTTGCCTTAAGTCCATTCTCAACTCTGCTGTCAAATTGACCTTCCTAAAGCACAGATCTGACCACATAATAAATGTGCACGTGTGTGTGTGTGTGTGTGTGTATGTACCCATACAAAGACACACCCATACACACACTCCACTTAATAAACTCCAGTTGCTATGTTTGGCTTTAAAAGCCATTGATAATATGGTCCCTTCTTAACTTTCCAGTCTCCTTATAGTTTATTCTATCCTATTCCCTCCTTTACTTGGAAATATAAAGCATTGGCCTCCTTATTGTTCCTGGTACAAAACAATCTAGGTCAAAACTCTAGATATTTTCACTGGCATTATCTCTTATGCCCATAATTCTCTACATCTCTTAGCCAACATGGCTTCCTTCAGTTCTCAGTTAAAATATCTTCTTCTACATGAAACCTTTCTTGATTACCTTTTAATACTAGTGCCCTCTTTCTTCTGATTATCTCAAATATTCCTTCATATATCCAGTCCATAAAAATGTCTGCAAGTTATTTCCCCAACTAGAAACAGCTCCTTGAAAGTAGGGACTGGTTTTGTTTTTTTTGTTTGGGGTGGGGAGTATAATAGGTATAGGCTGTAAAAAGTTTAAAAGCAGATTTGTGTAAGCATGTTAAAGAAAGCCTTTGGTGGAAGTCATGGACATTCTGAATGCAGGGGGTATGGAGGAGAGTGCTGGGCAACTGACAGGCTGCTGAGCTGTGAGGGGTTCAGAGCAGAAGTGTAATCTGCAGCCCCTTTTTGACCTGGGATCTTGGAGAGTGGTGAAGGTTGAAAAGGCAGAAGACATCAATCCTGCAAGTCAGCTCTGAGTAGGGAAGTGGCCTGTGATCTGGTGGACAGTTTGCAGACATCTCTCCCTACCTGGTTACTTTGGGTCATCAGCTGTGGAGGAGTTGGTCCCTGGTATCCTGAAAACATCTCTGGAACAGTTGTGAGACCCCAAATTCAAGCCCTCTTCCTGAGGTCCTTAGCTAAGCTGTCGAAACCTGGCAAAAGCCAGGTTGGCTAGGGAACTTACCCCTTTGACTCCAGTCCTGGGTAGTTAGTCATAGTTTCACCTAACCTCCTTTCCTATCCCCTCATATTATAATTAAACTGTTTCCCTGTGTGCTTTCTAGTACTTTAAAGTCCTCATTGTGGGTATGTAATACTCTGAAGTTATTCCAGGATGGGTGGGGCAGGGTGACAGTTAGTCAGGCTTAACTGCCATTTCTGTCAACGGTCATTCCCTTTATAATTAAATCTGGTTCCCTGGCTTGTAAAGTCTTACCCATTGTCCCTTCCTGTCTCCTATCCACCCCACTGAGCCCACAAATAATATTTAACTCCCCTGGTTTTCCCCATAATAGGAGCTATTTGTTTTTGTTTTTCTTTGAATCTTCAGTGCTTACCACTTTGCCTGACATATAAGTGCTTAATAAAAGTTTGTTAACTGACTAAAAGAACAACTCCACAACAACTATAAGCAAAGATTCAGAGTGGGGAAAAAATGGTTTGCCCACAATGGCTCCAAGGGCAACTTAAAATATTAAAGAAATAAAAAAGAATGAAATTATAAATGAAATAAGAGAAAAGAATTAGGATTTCTTCCATTTCTGCTAATTATTGTCCTATATCTTCTCTGCTCTTTTTAGCAAAACTCCTTCTCAAAGCCATTTACAACAAATATCTCTACTTTCCTCTTGTTCTCTTCTTATGGCTTACAATCCCTTTTGACATTTTCATTCCACTGAAACTGCTTTCTCCAATGATACCAGTGATCTTCTAGTTGCAAAATGCAATGTTTTTTTCTCAATTCATATTATCCTTGACCTTTCTGCAGCTTTTGACACTGTCCATTACCTTCTCTTTCTTGATACTTTCTTCTCTCTAAATTTTCATGACACTTCCCTCTCCTGGTTCTCCTCCTATCTATCTGACTTCTTTTTAATCTCCTTTACTGAATCCTCTCCCAGATCATGTCCTCTAATGATAGGCATCCCTCATGGTTCTGTCCTGGGCCCTCTTCTTTTTTCCTTCTATATTATCATCAGCTCCTGTGAAGTTAACAGCCATATGACAATTCTCAGAAATACCTATCTTGCTCCAAACTCATTGCTGACCTCTAATCTCACATTTCCAAAAGCCTTTTCTTTTCTTCTCAAACTAGATATTCAATAGATATTTTAAACTCAATATGTCTAAAACAGAACTCATTATCTTTCCCTGAAACCCTACCCTCTCTCTTAACTTCCCTATTACTAGAGTTCAATACCATTTTCCTAGTCCCTCAGCCTCACAGCCTAGTCATCCTGGACTCCTCATTATCTCTCACCACCAACCAATATGTGGCCTAGGCCTGTAATTTTCACCTTTTGAGCATATTTATGGTTTTACTATCTATTTCCTCCTTTAGCTCCTCTAGTTTCTCCTTTAAACATCTGGATGCTATACCCATTTGGTGCATAAATGTTTAGTATTGATATTATTTCCTTGTTTATAGTACCTTTTTAGCAAAATGTAATTTCCTTCCACATATTTTTTAATCTGATAGATTTTTACTTTAGCTTTGTCTGATATCATGATTGTTACTCCTGCTTTTTTTACTCAAGATGTTGCATAATAAATTCTGCTCCAGACTTTTACCTTTAGTCTGTATGTGTCACTCTGCCTCAAATGTATTTCTTGTAAACAACATGTAATAGGATTCTGGTTTTTAATCTACTCTGCTATCTATTTCTATTTTATGGGTGAGTTCATCCCATTAATATTCAGAGTTATGATTACTAACTGTGTATTGCTCTCCATCTTATTTTCCCCTTTAGATCCTGCTCTATTCCTTTTCACTCTGTTTTTTATCACCAGTATTTTGCTTTTTATCATCCCTCCACTTCCCCCTCCCTCTAATTACCTCCTCTTTCTAATATCTTATTTCTCTTCTACTTCTCTGTAGGGTAAGATAGAATTCTATACCTCAATGAGTATATTTTTCCCTCTCTGAGCCAATTATGATGAGAGTAAAGTTTAAGCATTGCCCATCACCATCCTTATCCTCCCCTCTTTTTACAACTCTTTATGTTATATAATTTACCCCTTTCTATCTCTCCCTTCCCTTTTTTCTCAGTGCAATACTCTCTTTTAGCCCTTGATTTTTCACGTCATAACATGTATATATATGTACATGTACATATATATATCATTTCATCTCATCACATTTACATACACATCATATCATCATGTTTATCATATCATCATAATCAACTTATGTCCCCATCCTCTTTCTATGCATATTTCTTCTATCTGCTCTACTACTAAGAGTAATTTTTGAGAATTACAGATATCCTCTTTCCATTTAGAAATATAAACATTTTGACTTTAATGAGTCTCTTAAATCTTTTTCTTATTTACATTTTAAAATTTCTCTTGGGTCTTGTGTTCAGACTTCAGATTTTTGGTTTAGGTCTAGTTTTTTCCTCAGGAATGCTTGGAAATCTTCTATCTTATTGAATGTTCATCTTTCCCCCTAAAAGAATATACTCAGTTTTGCTGGGGTAGTCAACTCTAGATTGTAAACCCAGATCTTTCACCTCCCTGAATATCATATTCTGTGCCTCCTGATCCTTTTATGTAGGAACTGCTAGGTCCTGTGTGATCCTGATTGTAGCTCTATGATACCTGAAGTTTTTCTTTCTGGTTGCTTGCAGGATTTTCTCCTTGGCTTGGGGGCTCTTGAATTTAGGTATTATATTCCTGGAAGTTGTCATTTGAGGATTTCTTTCTGGAGGTGATCTGTGAATTCCTTCAATTTCAATTTTATTTTCTTGTTTGAAGATATCTGGGCAGTTTTCTTTGATAATTTCTTGTATTATGTTGTGTTTTTTTCTTGATCATGGCTTACAGGTAGTCCAATAATTCTTGAATTATCTCTCCAGGATCTATTTTCCAGATGAGTTGTTTTTTTTTCAATAATTTATTTCATATTTTCTTCTGTTTTTTTTCATTCCTTTGATTCTGCTTTATTGTTTCTTGATTTCTCATAAAAATCATTAGTTTCTAGTTGGTCAATTCTGATTTTTAAGGCCTGATTTTCTTCTGTCAGATTTTGGTTCTCCATTTTTCAATTGGCTCATTTTGTCTGACATTGCTTTCATTTCTCTTCCCCACTTTATATCTGCCTCTCTTAATTGTTTTTTGAAGTCTTTTTAGAGCTCTTCTAGAATCTATATCTAATCCATATTTTTCTTTTGGACTTCTGTCCTTCATTGATATTGCCCTTAGTTTATTTTTTGGTTTTCTGCCAGATTTAGTTCTTCCAGGGTGGTATGATGGCCTGAGTGCTGGGAACTCTGAGAGCCTCCTCCCACTGCTGATTCAATTAACCCTTTAAAGGCTTAAAGCCTCAGGCTTGGGTGTAAGCTTTTGATCTCACTCTGAACTTGATCAGGTCAGGAACTGATCAAATTCTAGCCCCAGGCTTAGATACAAGTTTTTGGTCTCACTGTGTACTTGATCCAATTAGGCACACAGTAGATTGCCCTGTTCTGGAGCTGCTCCCTGAGCCCCTGGCAAAAGGATCCAGATCCCCCTTTGTTTTGACCAACTATCCCAAGCTGGGGTCTATATCCTCACCACAGGCTCAGACTCAGACTCTTGGCTTCCTCTGAGACCACATAGATCAGCCCACATCAGCACAGACTGCACGGGGCTGGGATTCCAGACTTTACTACAGGTTTGAAATCTCAAGGAGTGCGGATTGACTTGGACCTCTATTTCTCCCAACAGGGTCTCAGAGTCTGAAGGTTGGTTTGGGCTTAAGTTCTGGACCTGGTATAGCAAATGTGGGGTGTAGTGTGCAAATTGTTCTTGGCTTGTTCTTCACTCACCTCTCACTCCAATACCCCAGATATTCTCTGCCTACCTTCTAAGTCTTTCTTTTCTTTTTCTTTTTAAACCCTTGTACTTCGGTGTATTGTCTCATAGGTAGAAGATTGGTAAGGGTGGGCAATGGGGGTCAAGTGACTTGCCCAGGGTCACACAGCTGGGAAGTGGCTGAGGCCAGGTTTGAACTTAGGACCTCCTGTCTCTAGGCCTGACTCTCACTCCACTGAGCTACCCAGCTGCCCCTAAGTCTTTCTTTTCTTGAAATTGCTTTGATCTGTGTCCTTGTTGGTTCTTTTATTCCTGTGCTTGTTTTGTGGCAGGTTTTTTTGTTTTGTTTTGTTTTGTTTTTTAATATTGATTGGAAGGGATTATGATGGTAAACTTGAGCTATTCTGCCTTACTCCACCATATTGGCTCCAGCTCTAGAAGTCTCCTGGTGCATCTTTATAAGTCATTTCTCTTCTCTGACACTGCCTCCACTCTAGTGCAGACCCTCATGTCTCATGTCTGTATTGTTGCAAATAGCCTGCTGGTAAGTCTCCCAGTCTAAATTCTCTCCTCATCTCAACTCTGCACTCCACATTCAGTCACCAAAGGGTTTTCCTAAATCACAGGTCCCAACATGTCACTCTCAGTTAATAAACTTCAGTGGCTCTCTGGACTAACCTAATTCTCTACAATCTATATACTCTTTGGTCTAGGGTCACTGGCATCCAGACTGTTCTACAAACAAGAGTAGGGTAGAGATACTCTCAGCTCTGAGCATTTTCTCTAAGTCCTCTATGTCTGGAATGATCTCCCTGCCCAAATCCATCTACTAACTTCTCTGACTTCTCTTAAGTCTCAACTGAAATGCCATATTTTATAGGAAGCCTTTCCCAATTCCTCTTAATTATAGTACCTTCTATCTATTAATTATTTTCTGTGACAGGGAAAACATTAGAGCATCCTCCTCCATCCAGAACCACTGTGCATGCCATCATAAAACTAGCCAGTTGATGAACCAAATCTTGCCATAATCTTCCACAGGCCCTCACAATGGATATATCAAAGGTCTCGATTAGGTCAACAAATTTTGTTCTTTTTTTTATTTTAATTGTGAAATATTTTTCCAAGTTTATATGATTCATTTTCTTTCCCTCTCCTATTTTCTCCCCACTCCAAGAGACAACAAGCAATTTCACTGGGTTGTACAAATTTTATCACTTGATACCTATTTCCATGTCATTCATTTTTGCTATAGAGAGACCTTTTAAAACCTAAACCCCAAATCATGTACCCATATATACACATGATAAGTGATGTCCACTGAAAAGGAAAGACAGACTCAGAAGGTGATGCAGAATACTCTCCTATTGTGGCTAGTGAGACTGAAACTGCAAAGAGCAAGAGCTGTGAAAAGAAAAGAGATTTGAATTCAAATGCTAAAGAATTTAAGTCATGAATAGGTTGGCAAGGAAAGTTACATCATAAGGTCATGCATGGTGCCTAGTCCAGCAAACATCATCACAGAGATTCCCAGTGATGCAGCATATTTTACTGTGAAATCTGCTGCACCTATTTTACTATGCCCCTGCATACAGACAATCAGAAGATATTGCATTCTCTTGGGAAGGAAAACAACACCGTTGGATGCGAATTCCACAGGGATTCTCAGAGAACACAAATATCTTTTGCCAAATCCTACAAAGGGACCTTGAATCGATCACTTTCACTAACAGCAAGCTAGTACATTATGTGGACAACCTTCTACTTATGTCACCAACTACTTGTATCTGTCAGAGAGACAGTACATACTTGTTGAAAGAACTGTGCAAGAGAGAGCATGAAGTCTATAGAGCTAAATTACAATGGATAATGCCTAAAGTGGAATATCTTGGGTTCATATTAGAAAAGGGCATAAGAAGAATCTCCCAGAAGAGAGTGGCAGATATTCAAAAACCGAGCATGCCTAAGAACAAGAAACAGCTACGTGCAGTTCTAGGAATCACAAGTTACTGCAGACAGTGGATTCCTGGCTTCAGTCTGATCTCTAAACCTCTGACAGATTTGACTAGGAACACTCTGTCTCAGAACCTCTGAAGCTTACAAGGGAGCATAAGCATGCCATTGAGAAGCTTACAACTGTGACTCTTACAGCCCCTGCCCTTGGAATTCATGCAAAACCTTTCCATCTGTTTGTGCATGAAGACAAGGGAATAGCTTCTAGTGTGTTGATGCAGACTCTGGGGGATAAATTAAGACCTATAGCATATTATAGTTCGCTCTTAGATCCCGTGATTCAAAGAATGCTATCTTGCCTTAGAGCCATTGCTGCAGCTTCCCTGATGATAAGGAAATCATATGATCTTGTATTGGGATGCAAATTCTTTGTATATTCCCCACGCCAAACTGAAACTACTCCCAGGAATAATACCACGCAAGCTTTCACATCTCAGTGTTTATCCCAATATGAAGCCGTGTTTCTGGGTAATGAAAACTTGTCATTTCATTGTTGCAATGGCATTAACCCAGCCACACTGATTCCTGATCTGCCATTAGAAGGGGAAGCCATACATAATGCAGAGACACCTTGCAGATAGTGCAGAAAACTAGAGAGGATTTAACGGATATTCCTCCGCTTAATGCAGAATTTACTTTATTCACAGATGGTTCCTCCTATATGGTAGATGGGGAAAGATACATGGGTACAGCTATAGTTACCCAAGACAAGCAGCCCTACCAAAGTTTGTTAGCTCTCAAGTTACAAAAATAATAAGCCTCACCAGAGCACTCCAGATTGGCAAAGACAAACAAATCAATGTCTACAAGGATTCAAAATATGCTTTTGGGGTATGTAATAGGCAAAATTATAGATTAAGTTTTAGACATTTAGACATTTAAGCAACCAGACTTAATCAGGCAAGGCTAGAGGGTTCCAACCATGGAATGGTAAGAAGGGAATTTTTTCCTGGAGCGACTTTTGTATGGCTATGGCAGTTAGAGACTGTTTTATCTGCCCCAGTGAAGAGCCCAAGGAAAGTGGATTTGTCTCTCAGAAGAAACACCTGCCTGTGGAAATTCAAGTTGAGCAAGAAGAACAGACTTGGGTGGTGGACATACCAGGCTGGTTCAAACTCCTTGTCTTTACCTGTGTGGATTATTTGCTGAGGATCCAGTTAGCTGTGAACATTGCTGGAGCTGAAGAGGGCCCCAGTTGTGAGACCATCACCTTCCCCTTCTAAACTCCAAAAGCTAGACCTGATAATCTGTGTTAGAACAGTGTAAATTTTGACCCATTTCCAGTCCCTGAAGTCTTTCCATAGTTATCTAGTTCAGTGTGACCTTTTCCCCAAAATTCCAACTTTAAACCTCAGAATAAACTGTTTTGTTTACTCCCTGTTATCTTTCCTCAAACCCCAAGAAGGACCCATAGAGTGTTAATATCCAACCCTTGTGTTTTTCCCAGGGGTTAATGACTGGTAACTGCTAACTGCCATTTCAATAACTAGAGTGGTTTCACGTAACACCCACATCCCTTGTGAGAGGTCCCTTGTTGTCCTATGAGATCCTGTCACCTGGGGTGTGTGGGTGTGTCCTGGTAGCATGTGATATCTCCATATTACCCAATTTAGGCAGTTACTTATTTCAGGTGGTACATTATACAGTCCAAATCTGGAAACATCATGGCTTTATTACATCTGGTGGAAAGGAAAGCATATGAGAACTTAATAGACCAACTCCTGGAAGCTATCCAATTGCCTAGAGAAGTGTCTATGATGCATTGCTGAAGTCATCAAAAGAAAACAAATAGTGTGATGCTGGAAAATTATAGGGCCAATATCACAGCCAAATATGGAGCCAGGTTTGGACCTACCTATGTTCTGAACCTCTTCTTGATGGAAGAAGCAGATTTACAACAAGCCTATTCCCCAAGGGAAGTGGAGAACTGGAAGAAAAATCTAGGAACCAAAGTGGTGAAAGGCATCTGGCTCTCAGCTTACACTCTGTGCAATGCATTACATGAGAAAGGGCTTTATGGAACTCAAGCCTTAATAGCTTCCATCAGGAGACATTGGATAGTGAAAGGCATTTTAACCTATGTCATTAGAGTGTGCCAGAAGTGTAAGATTTGCTTACAGTTCAGTCAGAGGATGACCAGAGTTAAAAGTCTTGGTGGAAGACAACTAGCTTATACCCTGTTCGAATGTCTGCAAATTGATTATATCTCCATGCCAAAGTATCAAGGGTTCAAGTATGCTCTTGTCATCATTGATCATTTAACTAAATGGCCAGAAGTCTACCCAGCAAGAAGAAACAATGCAGCATTTGTGGGCAAAGTCCTTTTAAGAGAAATAGTCCCTCATTTTTCAATTCCTGCTCGCATTGATTCTGACCATGGGTCACATTTTTCTAACAAGATTTTACAAGATATTTACAAGACCCTTAGGATAAAAGGACTTCTACATTCAGTCTATCATCCTGAGTCATTGGGGCAAGTGGAGAGATTCAACAGGCAGATAAAAACTTTGATTGGGAAACTCTGCTCAGAATATCATCTAAAATGGGTAGATGTTCTCCCAATTGCTTTATTCCATCTCAGAAGCCAGCCCAATGGTGACAATCACTTATCTCCCTTCGAACTCTTTTATGGACATTTCTCATGGCATGGAACTGCACCTCAAAAAACAGCTCACTTGTCACATCTAGGAGCTGAGTGCAAACTATCTGAATATATAAAAGCATTAAAAAAGAGGCTTGATGAGTTACATAGACTTGGACTTTTGAACCAGAGAGTTCCCCTGGATTTTAGCTTGCACAAATTCAAACCAGGAGATATGGTATACATTAGGAAGTTCACTAGAAAATCCATTGTTGATCCCAAATGGACAGGGCTATATGAAATCTTGCTCACCACTCCTACAAGTATTAAAGTAAAAGACAGAGATGCCTGGTTTCATATCACGCATGTGAAATCAGCAAAAGAAGAAACAGCTCATAATGAAAACCAGCAATAACAACTGAATCAGATCTAGAATAGCAAACTAGAAAACACAAGTAGAGCCAAACACCAATAATTATGACACACATGAAGACTGAACCAAAAGAATTCATTCAATATAAAAATCAAAATTAGCACAACACAAAAATTTGATGACACAATTAATACAAATACAATCACAACCACAACCACTATAGTTCCAGAATACAAAGGTGACAAGTCATCCTACAGGCAAGCATAGACAACAGACAACATGTGTACTGTAAGAAATGAAATGGATATAAAAGGATAGATTTAAAAATACTATGGTTTTAAAGGATTTATTGGTATCCATTAGAAAAATAAAGCCATGTGCCTATTAAGAATCAGTTTGAAAGTTGTGCTGTATTGCCTCCTCCTCCCATTCTGGCTCCTGCTCCCAAGACAGAAAAGAGGAAGTACAAACCCAGGTACTCACTATTTATCCTTCTGGTTACATTATTATGTAACTGTCTTACATCACCACGTAAGATAGGAAGCCAGTTGGATCATGGGAAATGTAGTTTGAAAGAGCCCTAAATGCCCACAGGAAGTTTAGATCAGGGACCTCAAAATTAGTTCAAGGACTCCTAAATTTCCAGTATCACAATATCCAGATACAGACGAAGACAAGAAGATTGGAATATTAATGTACCATAAGGATTTTTCAACAGGAACAACATGGCAAGAAAGAACTTTAGATAAAACTGTGAACTGGGTAACACAATGACAAGAAGACTATGGGATTGGATAATGTAAGGTTTGACAACACAATTACATTATGTATACATTACATGTCTCATGTAGAATGCATGCAATAGTGCATAGATGCCTGGAAGGAGAATTCAGTTTCTCCAGGAGTGACAGAGAATGACAATAACAGAGGTGAGCATATACATGTCACAGAACACTGTAGGACAAAATACACAACACAAGACTGTTTATGTTTTCACATAGACCTCGTGCATCTATAAATGAGTATCTCCACATCACATGTACATATATGTAAATATTGCACATAGTTGAGAGTTTCAAGTAACCTTAGCCATAGCAAAGGATATTTTGATTCCTTGATGTAGTTAACAGTGCTTCTGTTACTCTCGTTTGTAAAAAGTTTGATACATATACATTGTATATATGTACATTTGTATTATACTCACTCACTCATAAGAATAGATTATAATTACTAATAAGCTTAGGGAAAGTCAGATAGGGAATTGATGTATAAAGTTACATTAGGGATAGAAATGTTAGCTATACATATAATTAATAATATAGAAATACATAAAGATATTAGTAAACATCTTAAGTTATAATGACCTTGAGTTTATCCTTAAGGTTACCACCCAGTCAGGGTTTATGAAACTAACAATTTAACATAGCATAGGTAAGTGTTATTAACACATGTACTAACACTTAAGCTTAGTTGATTTCTTTATTGAAGCAATAGGATTGATTAGATTTATATTGTTAGTGCTGAAAATTATAGGATACTATAATTGTTTGTTTTCATATAAGTACTAAGTAGTAAATTAAGGCATAATTTTATTGCAACATTAGCAAATTTACATTGAATGTTGTTTGTTTCAATGTTATTGGTTACATGTTTATGTTCAAAGTTTGCTTTATTATTTGTTATACATGTAATATTTACAAGAAACCCCAACCTTCCCAGAAAATAACTTTCCTATACCCTGTCTTAGGTCATAGGTAAGTTAGAATTAGCTAAGACATAGCATTAGAGGTAGATTTTTTTTATTTTGGAGTTGACAGACATAGAGGCAATAGAATTAGCTAGAAGAGAATAGTGTAGAACATTAGGAATAAGATTTACACAGAATTATTAGGTTAAAATTCTGCCCAAATAGAAAACCAGCATAATTGTAAATATTTTTTGCAAGTAGTCATCTTGTACAAACTATAGCAAGATGGGGTTCAGGATTTAGAATCCCCGAAGCAGGCATGAAACAGTTGGAAGACCATTGGGCCACCCCTATAAATAGGAGGTCATCCCCAAGGCAAATTAACTCAGTCTTGAGATGGTGGATGGTAAGGGTGGACAGGGAGAAAACTCTCCATTTGAAACTTAGAAGCTTCACCAAGATCTGTATTAGCCTGATCCACACTGGGTCAAGCTATTTAGGTCTATTATTATTATAACCTGCACTCTGCAGTTTATATTCATCATCATCATCAACAAATATCAACAACAACATCAACAAGTCACCATAGAAGAACAGCAGCTATTTGTATCCATCTAGGCTTAGCTAGCTTTGTCATCTAGCAGCTGCACAGGCAAATGCTGTAACCAAGCTTGAGTGGCAGAATTCCATCAGGTGTTTCCCTGTGGGTAACTGCCTGACTCTCATTTAAATTTTAGCTTTAGTTTTCCTTGAAACCTCTATCCATACCCATCTTTCCTAAATACTCATATCACCAATATATCCCTTCATTACTTAATTTAAATAGTTACCTGTTAAAGAATTGGATATCATCTTACTGGCCTGATTCATCATTTTCAGAAGAATTCCCATATTGTCAAGCCTGGCAGTTGTGAGTGATTCCTTGTTGTGAGGAGTTTCATAGGCTATTCACCAATTTTAGCCTGTGATTCATTCTCAATCAACTCAAGATATCTATACCATTGGCAATCTGATTATCTTAGCTTCACATTACATCTGAAAGTATTTGGTTATAAATCACCATAGAGTTACTGGGCCAAGCTCCGTTTCAGTTAGGAATTCTCTAAGTGTCTGCCTACTGAGGGAAGTTGATTCTACTGGCCCATCCCCCATGGGCCAGTGCTGAGAAGCTGCAAACACAGACATCAGCTTGAGAAATAATCCTAACACTCCCCACTGAAATGAAAGAAAAACAAAACCCCTGTAACAAAAAAATATAGTAAAGAAAAACAAATTACCACGTTGGTCATATAAAAAGGGTCTCATTTTGTACTGAGTCTTTCCCTTTAATATCAGGAGGTAGGTAGCATGTTCCATCATTAGTCTCCTGGATTTGTGGTTAGCCATTACACTGATCAGAGTTCCTAGTTCTTTCAAAGCTGTTTGACTTTGCCATAATGTTGTCATTGTATAAATTGTTTTTCTGATTCTATTTACTTCACTTTGTATCAGTTCATACAAGTCTTCCCAGGTTTTTCTGAAACTATCTACTTCATGATTTCTTACAATAGTATTCTATCACTTCTATATGCCATAACTTTTTCAGTCACTTCTCAATTGATTGTCACTCCTTAGATTCCCACTCTTTACCACTTCAAAAATAGTTATATTTTTCTACATCTTTTGAATTGATTTATCTTAATATTAACCCCTCCTTTAATCTTTTCTTCAGAGCTCTAATTTATAATTTCATTTTTATCTCTTGTACTATTTCTTTTAATCACTCTTTATAGCCTTTGTCACCAAGTCATTTTTTTCCTCTTAGGATCTTCTTTATACCTGCTATGGAGTTAATCTTTTCTTCCAGATTTAACTCTTGGGCTTCCTTGAAGCTGTAGTATTTCCTAATATCTATTTGCTCCTATGTTCTCTATTACTGACTCCTTTCCAGTACTCACAGGGTTCTGTTCAATTCACTGGCTTCCTGTAATGGTTTCCTGATACAATCCTAGCCTCTGCTAGCTTCTGACCATCTTTTTGTGCAAGTCTGGGCCGTGTCAGCTGTATACCTACTACACATTGTCATTTTAATTGAAAGTGTGGAATGAAATGAAGTAAACTATTCATGGTTCCCACTAGGTGGTGTCCTAGGGTAAAGAATAATAATGCTGGGTCTTGGTCCTATGAATACTCCTCTAAGTTGGCTGGCAGGTAGAAAGTCAAAAAACTACCAATGATTTTAATCACCAAATTTAATGAACATTTCTCTATCTTAATCCTTCTTTTGATTCTTGACACTGTTGGCCATTTTCTTCTAGAGATTTGTCTTTTCTGTCTTTATTGATTCATTATCCATGTGATGGCTAGTCAGTGTGAGTATACAGAAAAGTTCTGTTTTGAGCTCTTTTCTCTCTAAATTCTCACTGGTGACCTCATCAGACCTGATAAATGCTATAATCACTTCTATGCAGATGACATCCAGACCTAAATATCTAACCCTAATCTCTCTCCAGAACATCACAAATTGCTTATAGACCATTAAAAAATAGAAGGTCCCATACATATATTAAAGTCCAAAACAAAGCTCATTGCCTTTCTCCCCAAACTTACTCCTTTTCTAAATTTCCCTATTACTATCCAAGGCAACATAATCCTTTCATTCATTCAATGTTGCAATGTTGGTATCATCTTTGACTCTGTACTCTCATGTCTACTAAATATCTTGTTAAAATCTCTCACATAGTCCCTTCCTCTCCACAGAGAGCTACCACTCAATTTTTAGGCCCTTGTCACCTCTTACTTAGAATCTTTTCCCTAAATCAAGCTTTCCCCTCCCCCCAATACATTGGCCACACAAAGTATATCACCATTCCTTTCTTCACATATACATACTCAATAAATTCAGTGACTCCCTACTACCTCTGAAAGCAATTACTAACTCCTCTGGCATTTAAATCTCTTCAAAATTGACCCCTTCCTACATTTCCAGTGTTCTTACTTATTACTTCCCTCGGTGTCCTTGGAAATCAGCCCATACTGGCTTTTTTGCTTTTCATATACAACAATTCATCTAATATCTCTGTGTTTTGCTTTGGCTTTCCCCTGTGCCCAGAATAAACTCTCCTTACAGTAACCCCTTGGACTCCCATCAGTTGTACAAATGTGGCAGCTGTCCCTAGGACACTTGGCTGAATACAAACTGATAAAATACACCTTGGCAGATGAAAATTTTGCTTTGTCTTCTTCAGCCATAGAAATATATTGATAGAGACTTCCGGGTTAAGATGGCTGCAGAGTAGTTGCAGAATTTTTACCCTCCCCACCACCACCCTGTATAATACTTCAAAAGAAAAAAACGGCAAAGTTCAGATGAGTGAAGGGACTCCACAATAGGGCACAGCATTGAAGGTACAAGGGATTTGGGAATTTCCACCCTATAAGGGGGTTAATTAGCTCCCACCAAAACATGAGCTGATCAAACCCTCCCCCACCCCACCTATGGGGAAGGATTCATAGTTAGTGCCCTAGAATTAAAGCAGTGAGGAACAACCTCTAAATTCTTGGCAGCAGATCAAAAGCACCCCTGAGAGCAGTTAGACCTGAAACCCCAGGAGGCTAAAGGGTGTGCACCTTGGGCACGGAGAGGGGAGTGGGACTGGGATGGCATACAGCAAAAACCGTGCACAGGAGTTCCAGGTTAAGATGGTGGCAGAGTAGAGGCAGGGTGAATTTATCTCCTTACCAGAGGATATAGAGTACCTCCAAACAAAAACAAAACAAAAAACAAATCCAGATGAAAGAGGGGACCCCACAATAGGGCGCAGTATAGAAGGTAAGTGGGATTTAGGCACTTCCACCCTATGGGGGGAGGGGAATAGCTCCCATCAAAAAGCTAGTGGATCAACCCTCCCACACCCCACCCACATTACCAGAGGCAGAGGCTGCGCTCCAGAGTTAGAGTGAGTGGGGACACAAAATCTAGCTCCTTGGCAGCTAACTGGCACCACTAGGAGCTTGCCCCTGAGAGCAGCATGACCTGAGATCCTAGGTGGCTGGAAAACTCAGACCTTGGACACAGGCGTGGGGCTAAGAGAGGCAGCAGCAGTGCCCAGAGCTCTCAGACTCAGGGGAAAATCTAAGGTGGAGGAGCAAGTGTGGGCAAAGTTCTGAGCTCTGGGCAGCTGGCTAGGACCATGGGGGCTTGACCCTGAAAACAGCTAGACCAGAGATCCCAGGAGGCTAGAAAACTGAGACCTTGGACACAGGCCTGGGGCTGAGAAAGACAGCTGCAGCACCCAGTGCACTCAGACTCAGGGGAAAACCCTAGGTAGAGGAGCAAACGTGGGCCAAGTTCTGGGTCTGGGCAGCTGGCTAGGAACCAGGCTGGGGTGGGGGGGGGGGCTTGACCCTGAAAATAGCTAGACCAGAGACCCCAGGAGGGTCCCCAGAGAAGCTAGGAGATAAACAAAGTAGCCTCAGGCAAAAACTGCTTCCTAACTCCATACAAAGAGAATCAGATTGCCTTACTCAGCCTTCTGGTGGATAAACCACAATGATGCGAAGCAAGGCCCAAGAAATAAACAAGACCAGGAAAAAAACTCTAATACTTGATAACTTCTGCACAGAAAAAACCCAGAAAACAGAGGAAGACAATTAAAGTCAACCAAACATTCCCAAAAATATGAAAATGGGTCACAAGAACTTGAAGAGTTCAAATCTGAGATTATGAGAAAGATGGAAGAGATCTGGCAAGAAAATAAGAGTTTAAAAGGCAGAATTTTGTAATTGGAAAAGTGAGGCTCTGAAATCAAATGAATTGATAAGCAAGTTGAAGACCAGAAACGACTAGCTGAAAGCTTTGAAGAACCAGATAGACCAGAATGAAAAGGAAAACCACAAGATTTTACCCAAAAACCAGTCTCTAAATCAGGGGTTGGCAACATTTTTGGCCATGAGAGCCATAAACGCCATATTTTTTTAAATGTAATTTCATGAGAGCCTTACAGTGCTCACAGTGCACACTCCAGTAACAGTGCGTGCTTCTGTAACAGTGCCTGAAAAAAAATTGACTTTATGGCTCCTGCAGAAAGAGCCAAATCTGGCCCTCAAAAGAGACAGATATGGCTCAAGAGTCATACGTTGCCAACCCCTGCTCTAAAGGATAGAATTGGGCAATTAGAAGCCAATGATCTCACAAGACAACAAGAATTAATGAAGCAAAGTCAAAAGACTGACAAAATAGAAGGAAACATGAAATATCTCAATGAGAAAGAAAAACAGGTCTAGAAGAGACAATTTGAAAATCATGCAGAAATTAATAGAAATTTGGACTCAATATTAAAAGAAATTATTCAGCAAAACTACCCTGAAGTTCTACAACACCCTTTACACTAACCCCTGAAAAGACAACCCCCAGGAATATAATAGGCAAATTCAAGAGCTTCCAAGTAAAAGAAAAAAATATAACGAGAAGCCAGAAAGAGACAATTCAGATATCAAGGAGCACCAATCAGGATAACACAGGACCTGGCAGCCTCCACACTAAAAGACCGTAAGTCTTGGAATATGGTATTCAGAAAGGAAACAGAAATGGGTCTACAACCAAGGATCACCTACCCATCAAAACTGACTATATACTTCCAGGGGAAAGTATCGGCATTCAACAAGATAGAAGATTTCCAAGTATTTTCACAGAAAAGACCAGGACTAAATGGAAAGTTCGATATCCAACCACAAAAACCAAGAGAAACATGAAAAGGTAAATAAGAAACAGAGGAGAAAGGAAGAAAACTCTTATTTGTATTCCTATATGGAGAAATGTTATATGTAATTTTCAAAAACTGTATTCACCATTATACTAATTAGAAGAATTATTCTTCTAGGGCAAGGTTGGAGCACTAAATGCTCAAAGATGAGATGTGGAAGGGAAAAATAAAAGAGGGGGGTGAATAGTAGATGACACCAAGAGAAACTTTAATGAATAAGAAAAATAGGATATTCTATACCACACAAAGAGAGCATGGGAAGGGGATATAAGAAGGAGAAGAAGTGAGCATTAAGAGGTACTATTTAAACTTTACTCTCAGTGGAATTAATTCTGAGAGGGAAGAGTACCTATATCCATTGGGATATAGAATTCTATCTAAGCCAACTAAGAAAGTCAGAAGGGATTAAAAAAGGGGAGCAGGGAAGTGGGGAGGTCAAAAAGGGAAGGGGAGGAGAGAAGGGAAGAAATTCATTAGGCCTTAAAAAATAAAAATAGGGGAATAATAAGGGAGGGGGTGGAAAGGGAAGAAAATCAAGGGAGGGGACAAGGGGGACTTGTCTAAAACAAATCACTGGTTTAAAGGGAACTAGCATAAGAAGGAAGGGTAGAACTAGGAGAGGATACCAAAATGTTGGTGAATACACAACTGATAATTATAACTCTGAATGTGAATGGGATGAACTCACCCATAAAATGGAAGCAAATAGCAGAGTGGATGAGAAACCAAAATCCTACCATATGTTGTCTACAAGAAACACATATGAGATGGGTGGACATATACAAGCTTAAGGTAAAGGGCTTGAGCAAAATCTTTTGGGCTTCAAATGAGAAAAAAAAAGGCACAAAGGCAAAGTAAAAATAGATATGATTTAAAAAGACAAGGAATGTAATTACATCCTGATAAAAGGCAGTATAGACAATGAGGAAATAACAGTGCTCAGTATGTATGCACCAGATGGCATAGCATCCAAATTCATAAAGGAGAAACTGGTAGAGCTCAAGAAGGAAATAGATAGTAAAACCATACTAGTGGGAGACCTAAATATTCCTCTTTCACATTGAGATAAATCAAACCAAAAAATAAATAAGAAAGAGGTGAGAGAGGAGAATGAAGTCCTAGAAAAATTAGATCTAATAGATATGTGGAGAAAAATAAACGGAGACAAAAAGGAATACACATTCTTTTCAGCTGCACATGATACGTTCACAAAGATTGACCATGGAATAGGGCATAGAAACATTACAAACAAATGCAAAAGAGCAGAAATAATAAATGTAACCTTCTCAGATCATAATTCAATGAAAATAATAATTAGTAAGGGCACCAGGACAGGCAAATCAAAAACTAATTGGAAATTAAATAATATGATTCTCCAAAATCAGCTAGTCAAAGAAGAAATCATAAAAACAATAAACAATTTCGTTGAAGAGAATGACAATGATGAGACATCCTACCAAACTCTGTGGGATGCAGCCAAGGCAGTACTCAGGGGGAAATTTATATCTTGAGTGCATATATTAATAAATGAGGGAGGGCAGAGATTAATGAACTCGGCATGCAACTTAAAAAATTAGAAAGCAAGCAAATTAAAAATCCCCAGATGAAAACTAAATTAGAAATACTAAAAATCAAGGGAGAAATTAATAAAATCAAAAGTAAAAGAACTATTGAATTAATAAATAAGACTAGAAGCTGGTATTTTGAAAAAACAGAAAAAATAGACAAAGTACTGGTAAATCTAATAAAAAAAGGAAAGAAAAAAACTAATCGACAGTATCAAAGATGAAAAGGGAGACCTCACCCCCAATGAAGGGGAAATTAAGGCAATCATTAAAAATTATTTTGCCCAATTATATGGCAATAATTATAGCAATCTAGGAGATATGGATGAATATTTACAAAAATATAAATTGTCTAGATTAACAGCAGAAGAAATAGAATACCTAAATGATCCCCTATCAGAAAAAGAAATTGAACGAGCCATCAAAGAACTCCTTAAGAAAAAATCGCCAGGGCCTGATGGATTCACAGGTGAATTCTATCAGACATTCAAAGAGCAACTAATCTCAATACAATACAAATTATTTGATATAATGAGCAAAGGAGTCCTATCAAATTCCTTTTATGACACAAATATGCTACTGATTCCAAAGCCAGGTAGATCAAAAACAGAGAAAGAAAATTACAGACCACTCTCCCTAATGAACATAGATGCAAAAATCTTAAACAGAATACTAGCAAAAAGACTCTAGCAAGTGATGATGAGGGTTATTCATTATGATAAATTCAGAATGGGGGAATGACTTGAATATAAACAGAGAAACTATAAATAAGTTAAGTGAACACAGAGTAGTTTACTTGTCAGATCTCTGGGAAAGGGAAGATTTTAAAACCAAGCAAGAGTTAGAGAAAATTACAAAATGTAAAATAAATGATTTGGATTATATCAAACTAAAAAGCTTTTGTACAAACAAAAACAATGTAGCCAAAATCAGAAGGGAAACAACAAATTAGGAAAAAATCTTTATAACAAAAAACTCTGACAGGGGTCTAATTAATCAAATATACAAGGAGTTAAACCAATTGTATAAAAAATCAAGCCATTCCCCAATTGATAAATGGGCAAGAGGCATGAATAGGCAATTTTCAGATAAAGAAATTAAAAGTATCAATAAGCACATGAGAAAGTGTTCTAAATCTCTAATAATTAGAGAATTGCAAATCAAAACAACTCTGAGGTATCACCTCACACCTAGCAGATTGGCCAAAATGAAAGAAGGGGAGAGTAATGAATGCTAGAGGGGATGTGGCAAAACTGGGACAATAATGCATTGCTGGTGGAGTTGTGAACTGATCCAACCATTCTGGCTGGCAATTTGGAACTATGCTCAAAGGGCTCTAAAAGAATGCCTTCCCTTTGATCCAGCCATTCCATTGTTGGGTTTGTACCCCGAAGAGATCATAGATAAACAGACTTGTACGAAAATATTTATAGCTGAGCTTTTTGTGGTGGCAAAAAAACTGGAAAAGGAGGGTATGTCCTTCAATTGGGGAATGGCTGAACAAATTGTGGTATATGCTGGTGATGGAATACTATTGCACTCAAAGGAATAATAAACTGGAGGAATTCCATGTGAACTGGAAAGACCTCCAGGAATTGATGCAGTGTGAAAGGTGCAGAGCCAGAAGAACATTGTACACGGAGACCAATACACTGTGGTAAAATAGATTGTAATGGACTTCTGTACTAGCAGCAATGCAATGACCCGGGACAATTATGAGGGATTTATGGAAAAGAATGCTACCCACATTCAGAGGAAGAACTTCAGGGGTGGAAACAGAAGAAAAACAACTGCTTGAACGCATGGGTTGAGGCGGACATGATTGGGGATGTAGACTCGAAACTACCACTCCAATGCAACTATCAACAATTTGGAAATAGGTCTTGATCAATGACACATATTAAAACCAGTAGAAATGCATATCGGCCATGGGGGGGGTGGTCACAGGGTGAAGGGGAAAGTAATAGCATAAATCATGCAACCATGTTAACTTTTCTAAAAAATAAATTTTAATAAATTAAAAAAAAGAAACACATATGAGGTGGGTGGACATACACAGGTTTAAGGTCAAGGGCTGGAGCAAAATCTTTTGGGTTTCAAATGAGAAAAAAGAAGGCAGGAGTGGCAATCATGATTTCTGACAAAGCCAAAGTAAAAATAGATATGAATAAAAGAGATAGGGAAGGTAATTGCATCCTAATAAAAGGCAGTATAGACAATGAAGAAATAACAGGACTCAACATGTATGGACAAATGGTATAGCATCCAGATTTCTAAAGGAGAAACTGGCTGATCTCAAGAAGGTAATAGATAGTAAAATCATACTAGTGGGAGATCTAAATATTCCTCTTCCAGATCTAGATAAACCAAACCAAAAAATAAATAAGAAAGACAGTAGAGGTGAATGAAATCCTAGAAAAATTAGATTTAATAGATGTGTGGAGAAAAATAAATAGGGAAAAAAGGAATACACCTTCTTTTCAGCTGCACATGGTACATTCACAAAGATTGACCATGTAATAGGGCATAGAAACATTGCAAACAAATGCAAAAGATCAGAAATAATAAATGTAAACTTCTCAGATCACAATGCAATAAAAATAATAATTAGTAAGGGCACATGGACAAGAAAATAAAAAACTAATTGGAAATTAAATAATATGATTCTCCAAAACCAGTTAGGTAAAGAAGAAATCATAGAAACAATCAATTATTTCATTGAAGAGAATGACAATGATGACACATCTTACCAAACTCTGTGGGATGCAACTAAGGCAGTAGGCAGGGGAAAATTTATATCCTTGAATGCATATATTAACAAATTAGGGAGGGCAAAGATCAATGAACTATGCATGCAAATTAAAATACTAGAAAGGGAACAAATTAAAAATCCCCAGTTAAAGACTAAATTAGAGATTACAAAAATTAAAGGAAAAATCAATAAAATTGAAAGTAAAAGAACAATTGAATTGACAAATAAGACTAGAAGCTGGTACTTTGAAAAAACAAACAAAATTGACAAAGTACTGGTCAATCTAATTAAAAAAAGGAAAGAAGAAAACCAAATCATCAGTATCAAAGATGAAAAGGGAGACCTCACCTCTAATGAAGACTAAATCAAGACAATCATTAAAAACTATTTTATGCAATTATATGGCAATAAATATAGCAATCTAGGTGAGATGGATGAATATTTGTAAAAAATATAAATTGCCTAGATTAGCAGTAGAAGAAATAGAATACTTAAAAAGTCCCATATGAGAAAAAGAAATTGAATATGCCATCAAAGAACTCCCTAAGAAAAAATCACCAAGGCCTGATGGATTCACAAGTGAATTCTATCAAATCTTCAAAGAACAACTAATTCCAATACTATACAAACTCTTTGACATAATAAGCAAAGAAGGAGTTCTACCAAACTCCTTTTATGATACAAATATGGTATTGATCCCAAAGCCAAGTAGATCAAAAACAGAGAAAGAAAACTACAGACCAATCTCCCTAATGAATATAGATGCAAAAATCTTAAACAGAATACTAGCAAAAAGACTCCAGCAAGTGATGACAAGGGTTATTCATTATGATCAGGTGGGATTTATACCAGAAATGCAAGGATGGTTCAACATCAGGAAAACCATTCACATAAATGATCACATCAACAAGCAAACCAACAAAAACCACATGATTATCTCAATAGATGCTGAAAAAGCCTTTGACAAAATACAACATCCATTCCTATTGAAAACACTAGAAAGCATAGGAATGGAAGGACCTTTCTTAAAAATAATAAACAGTATATATCTTAAACCATCAACAAGCATCATATGCAATGGGGATAAATTAGAAGCCTTCCCAACAAGATCAGGAGTGAAACAACAATGCCTACTATCACCTCTATTATTTAACTTTGTACTAGAAACACTAGCAGTAGCAATTAGAGAAGAAAAAGAAATTGAAGGTATTAAAATAGGCAATGAGGAGACTAAGCTATCACTCTTTGCAGGCAATATGATGGTTGTGGTGCAGAAGGTGCAAATCAACTCTGCAAAGCCTGACTGCAGAATTTCTGACAGTTGAAAATGGTTTAGAACCCTGACGAGAGGCAGTCGATCCTGGAGACTCAATGAGAGTAGGAGGGTCAACTGAGTTCAGTGTTTGGACTGAAAACCTGGCCTTGATTCTGCAACTTTTCTCTTAAGATTTGTAGCTTAGCTAATTCCTCTGGATCTCCCTGACCTTCCCTCTCCCAATCATAATTTCCTTTCCTGAATTTCCTGTGGGTTTTTGGAAGAAGGGTGGATCTGGGTGGTAGCATTCAAACTTTGTAAACTTAATTTCCCCATAGTCAAGAATAACTTACCCTTGATACAATTTATCTCCTGAATCATTGTATGAAACTTTTCTAACCAAAAGGCAACAAAATCTCCCGAGACTGAGTAAGGCAGGTCCTTTTCAGTCTCTCATTCCTGTGTCCCTCCCCCCACCTGAAGCTTCTCCCTAGACAGTTGTTAAAGATACCTTGTATCCCTCTGTCCTTTACAATCAACCCTGTAACCTCAATAAACCCTGTTGTTCACTTAATGAAACCTTTGGCTAAATCATTGGCTGATTGATAAGAGAGGTAGAAGGGGAGAAAGGAATAGTATTCTCTCTGGGTCTTGAAAGGAGTTGGAGGCCTCCGTTTTGGAGGAAGTGGTAATTCCTATACTTCCTCTGGACTCTTCCTTTGTGAACTGGAGAAACTGACTAGGAAGCCCTCTAGTCAGTTTCAAGCCATTTCTGGCTGGCCCCAACCTTTTGTCTGTAGAAGTGCCCTTCCTACCTGGTGGGCTGAGTCTGTTTCCTTTCAGTGTCTCTGTCTCAAAGTTGTGTACCCAGTCTGTGTCTCCCAGCTGCAGCTGCCTACCCAATTACCTCATCCTCTTCAGTGATTGATATTTCCCTAAACTCAGTCATTCCTTACACCTCCCATCACCTCAATTCACTACCTCCACCTTTGTACCCTCCTTTTCCCACCTACTGACTTAGGGACAGACAAACCCCATCCACTTGCCTTATCCCCTATTACAACTACCTTATTACCTTACCTTGCTTAATCTCATCATTACTTCCCTCCTGCCCTTAATCCCTTATTACCTCCAGCCTAATCCCCTTATTACCTCCCTGCCTTATTTGCTTATTACATGGTCTATTTAAAAAATCCTAGATAATCAACTAAAAAGCTAATAGAAATAATCAACAACTTTAGCAAAGTTGCAGGATACAAAATAAATGCACATAAATCATCAGCATTTCTATATATTTCCAACACATCATAGCAGCAAGAGGTAGAAAGAGAAACACCATTTAAAATCACCCTAGACAATATAAAATACTTAGGAATCTATCTACCAAAACAAACACAGGAATTACACAAACACAACTACAAAACACTTTCCACCCAATTAAAACTAGATCTAAACAACTGGAAAAACATTGAGTGCTCATGGGTAGGACAAGCTAACATGATAAAAATGAACTTTCTACCCAAATTAATTTACCTATTTAGTGCCGTACCTATCAAACTACCAAAAAATTTCTTTACTGAATTAGAAAAAACTATAACAAAGTTTATTTGGAAGAACAAAAGATCAAGAATATCAAGGGAAATAATGAAAAAAAAAACATGAAGGAAGGTGTCCTAGCAGTACCAGATATTAAACTATACTATAAAGCAGCAGTCATCAAAACAGTATGGTACAGGGGCAGCTGGGTAGCTCAGTGGAGTGAGAGTCAGGCCTAGAGACAGGAGGTCCTAGGTTCAAACCCGGCCTCAGCCACTTCCAGCTGTGTGACCCTGGGCAAGTCACTTGACCCCCATTGCCCACCCTTACCACTCTTCCACCTATGAGAAAATACACCAAAGTACAAGGGTTTAAAAAAAAAACAAAACAGTATGGTACTGGCTAAGAGACAGAAGGGAGGATCAGTTGAATAGACTTGGGGTAAGTGACATCAGCAAGACAGTGTATGATAAACCCAAAGAGCCCAACTTTTGGGACAAAAATCCACTATTTGACAAAAACTGTTGGGAAAATTGGAAAACAATATGGGAGAGATTAGTTTTAGATCAACATCTCACACCCTGCACCAAGATAAATTCAGAATAGGTGAATGACTTGAATATAAAGAAGGAAACTATAAGAAAATTAGGTGAACAAAGAATAGTATACCTGTCAGATCTATGGGAAAGGAAAAATTTTAAAACCAAGGAAGAGTTAGAAAAAATTATAAAATGTAAAATAAATAATTTGGATTATATTAAATTAAAAAGTTCTTGTACAAACAAAAACAATGCAACCAAAAACCAGAAGGGAAACAACAAACTGGGAAAAAATCTTTATAACAAAAAACTCTGACAGGGGTCTAATTACTCAAATATACAAAGAGCTAAATCAATTGTATAAAAAAATCAAGCCATTCCCCAATTGATAAATGGGCAAGGGACAAGAATAGGCAATATTCAGATAAAGAAATCCAAACTATCAATAAGCATATGAGAAAGTGTTCTAAATCTCTTAAAGTTAGAGAAATACAAATCAAAACAACTCTGAGGTATCATCTCACACCTAGCAGATTGGCTAAAATGATAGAAGGGGAGAGTAATGGGGGTTGGAGGGGATGTGGCAAAATTGGGACATTAATGCATTGCTAGTGTAGTTGTGAATTGATCCAACCTTTCTGGCTGGCAATTTGGAACTATGCCCAAAGGGCTTTAAAAGACTCTGCCCTTTGATTCAGCCATATCACTGAGTTTATATCCCAAAGAGATCATAAGGAAAAAGACATGTAAAAAAATATTTAGAGCTGCACTCTTTGTGGTGGCAAAAAACTGGAAAACAAGGGTATGCCCTTCAATTGAGGAATGGATGAACAAATTGTGGTATATGCTGGTGATGGAATACTATTTGCTCAAAGGAATATCAAAGTGGAGGAATTCCATGTGAACTGGAACGATCTCCAGGAATTGAGGCAGAGTGAAAGGAGCAGAACCAGGAGAACATTATACACAGAGACTAATACACTGTGGTAATATCAAATGTAATGGATTTCTCTACTAGCAGCAATGCAAGGATCCAGGACAATTCTGAGGGATTTATGAGAAAGAAAACTGTCTACATTCAGAGGGAGAATTGTGGGAGTAGAAACACAGAAGAAAAACAACGGCTTGAATACATGTGTTGAGGGGGATCCAGGAGAATGGAGTTTATTATATATATTTCAAGACTCATTTCACACAAAAGAACCCCCCCCTAAACTCTGCAGATGCGCAGAAGTTATAAATTATGTCATATCAAAACACAAAACATTCGGGGGCAGCTGGGTAGCTCAGTGGAGTGAGAGTCAGGCCTAGAGACAGGAGGTCCTAGGTTCAAACCCAGCCTCAGCCACTCCCAGCTGTGTGACCCTGGGCAAGTCACTTGGCCCCCATTGCCCACCCTTACCAATCTTCCACCTATGAGACAATACACCGAAGTACAAGGGTTAAAAAAAAAAATGTAAAAAAAAAAAAAAAAAAAACACAAAACATTGGCTTCAGAATAGAACAAGGCCAAGTCCGAATTTTGATTGGGTTCTTATCAGAAAACCAAGTTGGGAAATATCCCTCTCAGGGTCGAATTGCCCTCGCTAAGGTTTTGGCCTTGGCTATATCAGGCAGTTGCATTCCTGGCCAAAGGGGGAGAGTGTTAACCATTTAACTTCTGGTTAGCGAGGTACTTAAAGCTTTACAATAAGGCCACAATACTTTTCAACAAGAAATTACAAGGATCACAAAAGGGGTCAAAAGAGGAATATCAGATTTTTGTCTATTCTCTTATTGGCTTCCCACAGGGGATATTATTGGGGATGTAGACACTAAACAATTACTCTAGTGCAGCTATCAATAGTATGGAAATAGGTCTCGATTAGTGATACATGTAAAATCTAGTGGAATTGCATGTTGGCTATGGGGGGGGGGTGGCATCTGAGGAGAGGGAAAGAACATGAATCATGTAACCATGGGAAAATATTCTAAAAAAAATAAATTAAGAAAAAAAATCAGTAGGTCACAAGAAGCCTTAGAAATACAGTAGCAAACACACACACACACACACACACACACACACACACACACACACACACACATATATATATATAGTTAGAATGTTTGGGGGAGAGCCTCAAAAGAGTGTTTGGGTGGTAGACAGATGTGTGTGTTTATGTCTGGTTGAGTTCACCCTCCCCTTTAACTGGAGGTTTCAAGAGATTTATCCCTGTGATGATGTTGAGAACAGGGATAGACAGAAACCAGTATTCAGATAAAGGACCTCTATAGTGTGTGGTATAGATGGGTTTCCAGGACTTAGCGAATTGCCTGGACCCCAAGAAGCCTTTTCTGAACACATTCCTGTCAGGGAAAGACTGTAATGATGGTCAGCTTTGGGTTTGATGTAAACAAAACTTAATTAGAACAGTCTCCCCTAATTCTCTCTTTCACCTCCTTCTTCTCTGATATCTTCAAAAAAAAATATCTTATCTGACTGCCTATCTCTAAAAGGGGTAGTTTACACCACAGGGCAACTATCAAAAATATGGAAATAGAAAAAGAATGAAAAAAGTTCCGGGTTAAGATGGCGGCAGAGTAAGAAGCAGCTCTTAACCTCTCCTGACCGAAACACACAAAACTCCTCAAGGGGACATAAAAACAAGTCCAGACGAACGGAGGAACCCCACAACAGGGCACAGCGTGGAAGGTACGTGGAATCGAGACAGTTCCAGGCTAAAAAGGGCTCTCACTCAATCGCAAGCTGAGCAACCGCCCCACCCCCATCCCCTCCACACTCACCTATAGCTCCGAACCCAGCTAAAAAGAAATAGAGCAAGTTTGGGGCACCCATCGAGTCATCGGCAGCTCCGGGACCTGTTCCTGAGAGCAGCAAGACTTAGGACCCCATTAAGTCAAGAACGCACGCGAAATCTGAGTGCGCGGGAGCAGAGAGTGGACGCTGGGCGCGCGCCCGCTAAGCAGAGGCGTGGGTGCCGGCTGAGCAGAGGCGTGGGTGGAGGCAAACACAGCCAGGAACTAAAGCCTAAGTGGGGAACCAGTGCAGACGGGTATACGACTGTGGAAGCAGCGCCCTGAGACTTGTAAAGAAACCTCCTGCAGAGGATCAAGCAAGGGAATCCACCAGGGGGCTTGACCTTGGAAAAAACTAGAACTCAGACCTCAGGAGCCAATAGATCTCAGACAGACACAGAGAGCGAGGATAAACCTGAGAAGCTGCTCGGCTAATGATGGCTAATCAGTTACAGGAAATTCAGAAGAGAAAGAATAATAACAAAAAAAAGAAGTCTTTAACACTCGACAGCTTCTACACAGAGAAAATCCAGAC
>NC_058133.1:220151524-220221584 GCF_016433145.1 Gracilinanus agilis
GGGTGCGGGGGGGGGGGTTGAAGGGGAAAGGTGGAGCATGAATCATGTAACCATGTTAAAAATGAATATTAATAAATGTTAAAAAAAAAGAATGAAAAAAGAAGTGAAAGGAGCAAGATAAAAAAAAAAATATGGAAATAGGTCCTGATCAATGATGCATGTAAAACCCAGTGGAATTGCGTGTTGACTCCAGGGGTGGGGGGGAGAACATGAATCATGTAACCATGGAAAAATATTCTAAAAAATAAAAAAATTAATATAATAATATTTACTATGTAAATCTAAGATGGTTTAATTCCTGTATGCTTCCTATGCATCCAGAAAATATTGTCTACTGAACCATTTAACTTATTTTGCCCAAAGTCTGGTAGTCAATAAATATTTGTCTTTCTATTCCTCATTATTGATATTATAGGTAATAAACCCAGATTCCTGAGTTCTTTGATGATGTAAATGACCAACATTTCTTCCAAAAGTTTGTGATGGTTTCTATTCCTGATTGTTCCCAGATAGTGGTGTATTAATGAGTTGGATTGCTACTTAGTCACTTGCCAGATCCCATTCATACACTGAGGAAATGACTGTCTTTTTCCTGGACTTTTGCTTCAACTCATCCTTTCAGTTTTCTGGTACTGTCACCAGCATCAAATATCTAAGGATCCATTATTGAATGTTCTCACAATGTGGATGTACATCTCCCCTACTGCCACCCCCCCAAAAAAAACTTTCTAAAGTAGGAAAATGAAAATCTCATTGGAGGGTAAGCTAGGGTAGGGACCCAACCTGTGATTTTATTGATATAGAGATTTCTCAAGTGAGGAAAACTACCTTAACCAATTTGGTCAACACCTCTGAAATATATAATCTTGGGAAATAGCTTAGACTGGGTTGAGAGATTGACTTGCCTAGGGCATTGCACCTAGTTTGTGTAAGAAGAGAATCTTGAACTCCCTCTGGCCTCTTTGGTTTCAAGATTGGGTCTCTATCCATTACTCTTTGATGTCTTTCAAGGGGCAAAGAAACCAAGCAATTAATATATGCAATAAAGCTAAAATAAAAGACAGGATTAAAAATGTTCCACAGGGAGGGGGGGAATCATTGAATAAATAAAAAGATATTTAAAATTAAGCAACTGAGACATGAAAGCTCAAGACAAGTGAATGAGTCAATATTCTTTCCAGCCAACATCAGAAAACCTGACCCAAAGATCAGGTCAAACTCAAAAACTATCACGAATAATCCAAAGTAAAAGAGGGGATTTAAATGACCATTCAAAAAAATAATGAAACTTAAGACCCAATAATTGAATAGAAGTAATAAGAGAAAAAGGCAATTTTTCATAATTATTCCTCACATCTTCACATGTAAAATTGTTAGGAGTACCCAAGTGCTAGTATTTTTTTGGAGAAAAGGGTCAGATTTGCCCATTTGTCACAGAGGGCTACTACAGACAACACTTGTGTTTGGGTGTCCCAGGTGTCCTCCTTCCCAAAGTTTGGTTTGCTTTTTCCTCAAGGGCTTATTTCTGCAAGGGCCTAGGAGTTAATTTATATTTGTATTATTGATTTCTCTCAGCTTAAAGACTCTTGGTTACAAAAGTATGCTTTACTTCTTCAATGTTCTTCCATGCTATTTGTGGGTTCAGTGAGGTGGCACAATAGATAGAGCATTGGGCCTAGAAGATTCACTTCTGAGTTCAATCCAGCTTCAGTGACTTAAAGTCTAAGCAAGTCATTTGACTCTATTTCCCTCAGTTTCCTCATCTGTGAAAATGAGCTAGAGAGGGAAAAGACAAACAACTCCATAATTTTGCCAAGAAAACCCCAAATGGGGTCCCAATGAGTTTTACGTGACTGAAACCTCTAAAAAAGTGTAACATTTGAATGGTATCACTGCTTCTCTTCTTTCCTTATGAATCATCCTCACTGAAGCTATCACTTTATAATAATCCAAACCTTTGCCATCTGTACATGCTTAATACAGATCACATAAATAAGGATCAACAATCACCAGATGTTTTATACAGAGTGGGAATAAAATAGTAGCAATGAAAGGACAGTGAATATTGACAGTAGGGAAAGGTTCACTTGGAAAGAAGAAGCCAGTGGCTCATATTGCTGGCTACAGAGGAAGACTCAGCTTTTCTCCTGAGTTCATTCCTCTCCCCCAAAGAGAAAACTGTCCAGAAGTTAAAGAAGAAAAAAGTTTGGAACCAAAACCTCCTTAATCCATAAACGAAGGGAAATGTACTTCCCACTGGCTTCTTTACAGTGTCCAAATAAAACTCATCAGTTCTTGGCCAAGGGAAAAGAGCACTCTCAATTTCTGATTCATATCAACTGTTTGTGGTGTCTTGGAACCAGGGAAGAAGGGAGATGGCACCCACTTGATCCTGCTTGCCTTACTTCCCATGTGATTCAACAGAGAAGTTGAAACTGGTAGTGGAGAGCCTTGAATAACATGATAATTGGTTTAAATGAGGAGCTTGGCAAGGATTTTGTACAGGGGTAATGACACAATCAAATATGTGATGCAGTGCCAAACATGATTAATTACTGTTTCCTAAGTATCTGATTTCACTATGATTACGTATAAATTCTTTTCCTTTTTTTCTGCCATAGCACCCTTATTAAAAATGTTTGATCTTTATTATTGGCTTCGCTTTGGGTGAGTCAGAAAATGTTTGTCATTTCCAGAGCTTTCCTTTTCCTTTGACCTACTCACTGTCTGAAGATGTCTCCTTGTGTCATTATTTCTTGTAAACTCCAAGCTAAGGTAATTTGTGCTGCTGTTCATTTTTTTCCAGCTTAATATTGGTGAACACTCACTTCAAGCAAATATAATGTATCAATATTATATCTCCTTCCCCTTAGCATGTTTGAAGAATAAACAAACCTTAGTAGTATGAGCTAGGAAGGAATTTAGATAATTTTTTGGTTTTATTTTTTCATTTTATAAAAGATGAACCTCAGGCTCAAAGAAGTGAACTAGCTTATTCAAGGCTTCACAGAGAACAAATATCAGATATGGGATTGAAACCCATATCCTCTGGTTCAGTGTTCCTTCTGTAGATGAAGTATGGTGTGGAAGAAAGAGTATTAGATCTTGAGTAATGAGACATCTGGTTTTTAATCTGGTTTTAATACTCATATTTGTGTAATCCCAGAGAAAATGAGCATGGCCAACCAGATGATTTGTTTTTCTGTACTTTGTTATGAGAGAGGGTTATTTTGTAATAATGGAAGAAGAGTCACTGGAAAATCATGTCAATTTAAAAAATAAGACAATAAACAACAAAAACCTGTTTTCTTCTCTGAAGAGTGGTAATAATCATACTGTACCCCATGTGTCAATAGAACCCTTAAACCTTTCTCCCTAGGTGAAATAAGTTCAATGCCATGGAGGCTGAGAGTAGAGAAGTAGAAGAAGAGAAGGACTTCCTGATGGTAAATATCTTCTATGTCTCTCCTTGGACCTTCAGAATTAAGTTTGTATTTCTGTAATGCTCTGCAAGCAACTAAGGCTACCAAACCACTAACAAAGAACTGATTGATTATATGCATACAAAGAAAATTAATTCACTCTAGCTTCTTAGCTAATCAATAGTTGTAATCCCCTATCAGTAAACTCAGCTTTTCCCTTAACCTTATATGTTGAGTCCCAGTCATTGGTGAAATACTAACAACTGATGGAATTGAAAACCTCACTGCAATTCAATTCATTGCTTTGTGGCTTCTCTTTACAATATGCTTTCTCCATTACTCCTAGGAATCTACAGCTAGCCTTACTTCTGTGACTTCTGTTATAAAGAAATAAGGGACTCTTGATCCTACTATGCTTCTAGGGGATATTGGTTAGGGAAGCTGTGTCTTTGTATTCCCCTAGGTAGCTGGTGACTGGGGAACACCAACTCAGTCACCTTTGCTGGATGATATAATTCCCCTATTCTCAATAACAGTGCCCAGGCAGGACCCTTAATGGTCTGGTGGATGAGTAACCCTTTCAGGTCCCACCTGGGGTTGGATTATTAATATTGGGCTCTAATTAGCTTTGGATCACATTTTCATCTGGCTATGTTGCTTCCTCCCCAAGGGTCCTGATGTAATAACCACTCAAGGAAGGTACTTAATGAAACTTTATCTATTGATCTTAAATAGGGAAAGGAATAATCAGGAACAGATTGGGGATAGGTTACCCTGTCCCACTAATAGCTATGATCAACAATCCCTCAGGACTGTAGGCTATTGTTTCAGTAAGCTGGAGCCATTGTTCTTCACCTCCTCTGGTTCAGGTTGGCCACTGCCAAACCAGAGAGAGCAATCTGCTCAGTTGGTACAGATATCAATGATCTCTCTCAGCTTCCTTATTATCAGTTTGTGGTATGTCAGCCTGACAGCCTTCAGGAAATATTTACCCTTCACCTCCCTCTTCTTCATCACCTCCCTTCTTCCCTTCACCACCGGGCCCAGATACCTAATAGCTAATGATGATTCAAATGCCTAAAGATCTAGGGAGATTCAGAGAGAACCAATGACCAATGGCCAGAGACCCACAGATCAATGGTCAAGGACCAAGACCCAAAGATCAAAAGTCAAAGCCCAAAGGCCAAAGACCCCTCCCAGATGACTGTTAGGGGTATTTATACTCAGGCCAACTGCCTTTTCGCTGTCCTCAGGGCCTCTGGGAATATTCTGAAGTCTCCAACTGTCTTCACTTGTCAATCAAGGTGAGACTAACAATTCTCAGAGTTTGAATATAACACTTCCAGTCTTAGTTATTGTCTCTCAGCACATCCTACGGCTCTCCAGGCACTCAGATTGGCACAACTGAACTAGCTTTTCAACTGTATGTGACTCAAGGCTGTCCTTCAGCCGGTAAGGCTTATTTTGGAACTATTTGGATCCTTTTAGCATGAATCCTCTGATACACACCCACTATGCTTATAACACCTACCTCATAGCATTGCTTTGAGGAAAGGATTTTCTGAACTATCAAATGCCAGCTTACTTTTTGTGAGCTATTTTTGTTCTATGATGACATACAGCCTACAGCACATTTCTTTTTTGTTTGTTTTTATGAAAGGATGAATAGGAGAACTTTTTAAAAGATACACTTGTGCATTTGCTATAAAAACAATTTATAAATTGGGTTTACATGTAGCTTTCCAGTAACAAATTTCACAAAGTATATTTTCAAGTTTACTCTCATTTGCTCTCAAGTCTTCTGAGGTCTGTTATGTCCTCCTCACTTTACAGTTGCAGCCTGGAGACCTTAAGCCTCTTGCTTCTCATTGCAGTAACTCAGAGCCAGATCTAGAAATAGAATCCAGTATTCCAAATGACATTTTAACCAGTGGGCACTATTCAGATTGTCTTGCTCTTCTAAATAGAACATTGACTACTGTACAAAGGATGAGGTATAAGGTTGAGCTGGCAAGTGATGTTCCCTTAACTTACAACATTGGTGTGGAATTAGCATTTAAATAGAAGTTTTCACTCGGAGCACAGCATGCACACAGTTTTAAACCAAGCTTTGTACTGGACTAGTATACCTTTAAAATGCCTTGTTTATTTCTTTATTAGAGAGAAGGATCACAGAGCAGAATGAAGACCATCAGGTCTTTTCCAACTTGGGACACTAGAACTTGAAATGACACTAGGGATGTGTAACTCAGAGATTTATATTATCCAATTCACCTTCTCTGTCTTTCCTTGATTCTAGATTCGTAGCTCCTTATATGTACTTCCTCTCTACTCTCTTCCTTGAGAATTTTACGGGACTGGGAAAGCATAAACTAACATAACGCTTTCACAATTTCAAAAAAATGAATTAATTAATTTCAGTTTAACAAGCTGAATTCCCTTCTGGCTCCAAGTTCTTTCTTTCCTCTGTTAAGAAATCAGTTTGGGGAATCCCTTCACCTTTAAGATACCTTTTCTCTAACACTATTTAATGAGATGTACGCTTTTGTTTAGCAGAGAAAAGTTAGTAAAAATAAAGTAGCAGAAGCCAGAAATGAAGGACTGTATCGAGCAATGGGACATCCTACAGGTGCTTTCACCAGAGGCTCCAGCTGTGCCTCTCTTCCCTAAAGGACCTTAGCTTTCACCCCTCCGCCCCACAGCCTAGCCGAAGAAAACACTACCACGTGGCCTCCAGCCACGTACTTAACCCCTAGGCCCAATGAACAACGCGTGACCCGACAGGAGGCTGGGTCCTCCCCAGGGAAGTACCACCCCTGGCCTTTGGCGATTGGCTGATCCGGCAGCCCCTACCCTGGTGGGGTAACTACCAATGGCAGGCGGCGGTTCTTGGCTCCACCCAGTCAGCTGCTTGGTGGCGGCGCCGGGGCTGCTAGCTGTGAATGTGGGCCCTAGGGTCCGAGTTGGGTAGGGGTTATTGAGGACGCCGGCGCCGCCGAGAGGCTTATCGTGGCAGCCGTGGAAACCCGGGCTGCTCGCGACCCGCCCCCTCCTATCGGGTTGAGTCCTAATTCCCCTCCCCCCATGGAGGCGGAGGCGGCCGAAGCCCCCCTGGGTGGGGCGGAGGCCGAGGCCGGGCTCAGCTGTTTCTCCTTCAACCAGGACCGCACGTAAGCAGCGCTACCACCTCCACCTCTCCGAGGCCTATCGCCTGGCGACTCCCAGCCAGGGGCGGGGAGGGACCTGTCGCGACCGGTGCCGGGCTGAGGTCTCCTCCTTCCTTAAAGAATCAGAGGGGGTGACCAGCTGGCTAGGGGAGAGATATCTAGTCGCGGCTGTTGAGAGATGGTGGGGTGGAAGAGGAGGCTGGCGGTCACGTGAGGGTCGCGTGATTCTCGACCCCCAACTTTCCACCCAGGATAGAAAGCGAGTTCCACCCAAACCAAAAGCTGCTTGGCTTGAGAAAGGAGGAAGGTAGAGAGATGAGCAGAAAGTAGGAAGGAAGTAGAAAAAGGAGGGTCGGTATGGTGGTGGGAAGACTAGAGGAGGAGGGGAGAGAAAGGGAACAGCACTGTTAGGTCAAAGCAGAGAGAAGAGGAGCTTCGAGAAATGAGAAGCTGAACTCTAGCGCATAGTAGGCATTTCATACCCGCTTGTTGATTTGAATTCAGGAACATATTAGAGGAGGTTAGAAAGGGGGACCACGAGAATGGTTGTGAAGGGTTGTTTTTAATCCGACTGTCCCTCGTCACGGTAACGTGGCATCTGCGCTGGAACTCTGGAGTAAGATGTGGCAGTCTTTTCAACTAACCCCTTCCTGCTCTAGTCTAGCCTTGTTGTTAGGGCAACCTGCTTTGCATTGATCCAACCAATCTTCAAGCACTCTAGCTTAGGCTTCTGCTTGGCTTTTCATTTATCCCAGATGACAGAGCCAGAACCTGTTACTCTAAATCAGAAAAGGCGTTTCCACTAATATTTCCTTTTCTAGAGGAGTCGAACATCACATTACTCTTAAATGAAATCCAACCAGCATTTTTTAAAGTGCAGAGGCATTGCTTGCTATGCACTGGCTTGGGGGGGGGGGGGGGAAGTCTGCCGTAAAGGAGCTTAATATATCCCTTTGGTTCCCCTCTTTGGCCCTGGTTGTTAGCCATAGTTGCTTAACCACAATAGGAGGTTGTTAAACAGTACTTTAAGGTTTTTTGACCCAAAACACTAGACTCTTTTTCCATTAAACTGTTTTGCTTACAACCAACCATATGGACAGCTTCTTTCATACATGTAGTCTCAGAGTTGACTTTCTCATTTGCACTTCTGGCTTTGCAGTTTTTGTTGTCAACTGTAAAATGAGAATAATAATAGCATTTACTTCACAGGGTTGTTAGGAAGCTACAGTAAGATGACATATTTAAAGCATTATATAAAATTGCTAGCTATTCTTCTGAGTATATTTCATGCTTGAGGTATGGTAGCTTCAGATCTATGCTAATATTGAACATTACTGTGGTATAATTAAGATCACATTGTACTTTGTATGTAGCCCAGCTCTCCATTCACCTTGTTTTTATTTTAAAACATACTGGGGCAGCTGGGTAGCTCAGTGGAGTGAGAGTCAGGCCTAGAGACAGGAGGTCCTAGGTTCAAACCCGGCCTCAGCCACTTCCCAGCTGTGTGACCCTGGGCAAGTCACTTGACCCCCATTGCCCACCCTTACCACTCTTCCACCTATGAGACAATACACCAAAGTACAAGGGTTTAAAAAAAAAACATACTGTGCTTCACAATATGCCTTTGTTTGAAAAGCTTTGTGTAACCGGGCAGCTTGGCCTTGATAACATTTTAGGATTTTGTAAGATGTATTTTGCAAGTAGGTGTGTCTGTTGAAATGTCTGGGTGATAGCATTATTGCTCTTCCCAATTGAATGCAGGTTAGAAAGAAAGGAATCAGTTTGCAATATAATAGATGCTGGAAATTTCATGTTAAAGCCCACTTCATAGTGGATTTGAAGTAGTGCTATTAATTTTTTGTAGTGTTTTTAAACATTATTGAATAAATCTCAGCTTCTGCTGAACCATTCTTTTCAGATCTGTGGGCATGTGAGGATTAACCTCCTCAGCTCCAACAATGTCACTTCATTTTTTTTTTTTTTTTCAGAAGGAAGCTCTCTGATGGGCAGCCTCATCTCATCTATAAATAAAAGTTGTCGTTATAGTCCCTGTGAACCATGGATTATATGACATGGTTTTAAAATAAATCCATGTCCATCATCAAACATATTTAGTGTGTAATTGTATTCTTCATAAAGGTGTAAGTTAACACTTAAGAATATAAAAGACATAACTCATAAGAGTGTTAATAATATACTCTTAGGAAAAAGCCCCTTGTTATAAGAGGCAACAACATTTTAATAATGTAGTAAATCTTGAAAACAAGATCTAGAGGTTGGATCTCTAGATTTTTTTTCTTCTGGCTAGTGATCAGGAATCACCCACAGATAAAATGAAAATACTTAGCACCATAGTTGAAATAACAGCACTATTTAAAAATTACTATTGAGTGTGAAGTATTTTGGCCAGTAAGACAAGAAGCAGTACTTTCTAAGCCTTGGTTTGCTTTTTCAGTCATTGCAACTGTCCTGGTGCTCAAACTAAGAGAACTCTATTTTTAAGCAAGTGTTTAAACTGTTAAGACTGATTTTTCAGCTATTTGAGGTTGTTAATGGCAGGATCAGTTACTATGCTCTGAAGTAAAGTTAGCTGTCTATATCAGCAAATGATTATAATGTGTTTTAGAAAAGCCATTGAGCCCTATAATAATTGGTTTACTTTCTATATACCTTGATGGAAAGTTTAAGTTTAGTTCTTAATAATTTCACCAAAGTAGATAATAATGAAATACATTCTATTTAACATCATAAGGTTTTGGTAGGAAAGGGTAACCTCTTTGAGCCTAAGACAGAACAGATATATGTCATAGATTAAGGGAGGTTCCTCACTTAGAATTCCTTACACAAATGAAATCCTAGGTTCAAACAAAATAATATATTTATTTTTTTTATTTTGAATATTTTCCCCTACTTACATATTTCATGTCCTTTCCCTCTCCCCTTAACCCCCCTTAGCCGACGCACAATTCCACTGGGTTTTACATGTATCATTGATCAAGTCCTAATTCCCATATTATAATTCCATATTATTGATAGTTGGACTAGAGTTATGGTTTAGTGTCTTCTTCCTCAGTAATATCCCCATCAGCCCATGTGTTCAAGCAGTTGTTTTTCTTCTATATTTCTCCTCCCACAGTTCTTCCTCTGAATGTGACTAGTTTTCTTTCACATTAGCCCCCCGGGCTTGCTCTGGATTCTTGCATTGCTGCTAGTAGAGAAGTCCATTTTGTTCGATTATACCACAGTGTATCAGTCTCTGTGTAGAGTGTTCTCCTGGATCTGCTCCTTTCACTCTGCATCAATTCCTGGACGTCATTCCAGTTCACATGGAATTCCTCCAGTTCTTTATTCCTTTGAGCAAAATAGTATTCCATCACCAACAGATACCACAATTTGTTCAGCTATCCCCCAATCGAAGGACCTTCTCTCGCTTTCCAATTTTTTTTTGCCACCACAAAGAGCGCAGCTGTAAATATTTTTGTACAAGTCTTTTCCTTACAAAATAAGATATTTAGGAGAAGATATTAGAAGCTTAGTATTATTACCACCCTTACTTTACAAACTGAAACAAAAAGAGGTTAAAGGGATTTGTCCAGGGTCACATAGCTACTGTTGGAGACAAGGATCCAATCCACATTTCCCTTATCTCCAAGTCCAGAAGAAAATCATCTATGCCCTTCTATCTCTACTTAGTACTATTTTATGATTCTGCTGAAGGTTTTGTTCACAGCTAATTTAGATGCAGATTATTGGGAATAAAATAGTAAGTTAAAAACATAAATTGGAATTCAAGAAAATTTTTACCTGACTTTCTGTAATCATCTGTGCTTATTTCCTTATGGAGTCAAAGAACTCTGGAGTTACAGGATTATCTGTTACTTGGTTGAAACAGGAAAAGTTAAATCAGTCATTTTTATTTTACCTGAATTGTGCCATATAATTGATTTGACTTATTTTTTAAAACCTAAGCTTACTGATTATTTTTATTTCTTTTGGGCACAGTTTAGTAGGTATAAATCCATCACCTAGTGTGATAGATTTTATTCTAATATTACTTTTTGAGCTGGCAGAGAAAACTGTTGACAATTCAGAAATACCCCCCAAATCATTACTACTTAATGTTTAAGAAAGCTATGTATTTAGTAGGTTTTCATACTATTAGTGAAGAACGTATTCAGTTTTCTGGCCTTTAACTATTTTCAATTTGCATTTGACGTTTAATTTGACCTCTTCATTTTGATTATAGCTCTGCCTGCCAAGATGTGATTATATAGGAATTTACCAATTCAGACTTGGTGGGGGATGGAGGGGAGCAGAGAAATAGAAAGATAGTAAGAGTGTGTATGTGTTCTTGGCAGACAATATGTTAGGTTGAGGAGAAAGAAGGTTTATTTCATTAGTCTGCTTGACTATAATGCATATAGTTATTTCCATTCTATTTTTTTATCTATTACAGATCCCTAGCAATCGGAACCAAAAATGGGTATAGGTTGTTTTCCTTAAGTTCTGTGGAACAACTGGACCAAGTCCATGAAAGCAGTAAGTCAGTGTAATTTTATTCCTACTACACAATCATTTTAGATGTTAATTTCTAGCATTGACAAATGCCTTCCCACCCCTACGCCTTCCTTATTCCTTATAAACTTAGTCCTGATTTTCTAGGATTTGCACTGCTTCTTGCTTTAAAACAAAAAGGGTTAGGGGGAGGGAAGAAATTACTGATCCGTTAGGTGAAGACTCGGTTAGAATTCTTTTGTATCCTGAAAACCTCTTATTTGAGACAGTTTTGCTAACGTGTTTTCTTAGGTTTTAATTATATATGAAAAGCAATATGATGTAGTAGAAAGGGAGTGGAATTGTAAAACTTGGGTTTGGTCCTTGGCTCTACAGTTGAGTGGTTTTGTGACCTTAGTCAAGTCACTTAATCTCTCTGGAGCTTAATTTCCTCATTTGTAAAATGATACACATGACTTACCTCACCAAGTTGTTGTGAGGAAATTGCTTTGAAAATTATAAAGTAGTATATAAATATGAGTTTTTGTTGTAGCCATGATTTAATTGGTTGATGGGATTCCTAGAAAAGAAACTTCTGCCATTGTGTATCAGCAATGTTCTGCAATTAATTGTCTTCAAAAATTCTTTGATGCTTTCTGAGAATGTGACTTGTTCAGGGACAAAGAGCCTGTGACCTTTTTTTTTCTTTAACAGTTACCTTATATCTTAGAATTGATACTGAGTATCAGTTCCAGGGCCGAAGAGCAGTAAGAATTAGGCAATTGGGGTTAAGTGACTTACCCAGAGTCATACAACTAGGAAGTGTCTAAGGCCAGTTGTGAATCTACGACCCTTCCTTCTGCAAGTCTGACTCTGACAGGTCTTGCTAACTCCCCTTCTAACTTGCTATCCATTACATTGTGCTACTATTATTATTTTACATTATATTTACTATTTTATTGAGGTCAATAAGATTTATTAAGCTCCTACTATATGCTAGGTACTATGTTAAGCTCTGGGAATCCAAAGAAAGACAAAGGATAATAGTTCCAGCCTTCAAGGAATGCACAATCTAATGAATGTAAACAACTGTACAAAATAAGCTATATACAGGAAAAGTAGGAAATAATCAACAGAGGGAAGGCACTAGATTAAAGAGGGATTGGGAAAGTCTTTCCTAGGAAGGTAGAATTTTAGTTGGCACTTGAAAGAAGCCAAAAGGCAGAGATAAGAAGGGAGAGCTTTTCATCAATTTAGAGAGAGCCAGTGAAAATGCCTGGAGCTAAGAGTTAGAATGTCTTATTTGAAGAACAGTAGGGAGACCAGTATAATACTAATAATAACAACAAATATTTATATAGCACTTATGTGCTGGCACTTTGCTAAATACCTTACAATTATTTCTCATTTGAGCAAACCTGGGAAGTAGTATTATTCCCATTTTGTACATGAAGAAACCAAGGCAAACAAAGGTTGGGTGACTTTCCCAAGAACACACAGTCTCTGAGGCCAGATTTTAATCTAGCTCTTCCTGATTTCACGCCTGACACTCCATCCATTGTGTCACTTAAAATGCCCCACATATCACTAGATCAAAGAGTATATGGGAGACTGTAAGGTGTAAAAAGACTGAAAAAGGTCAGAGGAGTTAGGTTGCGATGGACTTTGAACTAGTATGTAACCGGTCAGTTTCCTCTGTCTTATTGTTTGACAACCAGTGGAAGTTTGGCAACATTTGCATCTGTGGCTATGAATGTAAGAAAAACAAATTCCTTAGCTTTATTAGTAGCACCCACCTCTCTTGTGGGTGTACTGTTGTTCAGTACCAATATTACAGAGGTCTAAGACCTCTGCTGTGTTTTTTAAAATATTTTAATCTCAGGAATAATTCCCTTCAGACTAATAAAGCTGGTAGCACAAGTAGTTCACTTGTCCCAGGAAGACAATGAAATGGTAAATTTTTTTTATCTTCCCTTTCATATATTGTTATGAAGCAGCCTTTAAATAAGAATCTCTCATTTTTATCTCACACCTCAATAAAATAGGCAGAAAACTGACATTTTAATAACTAAATTTATTCATTCTCCACTATGTGATGAGCACTGAGCTGAGTGCTGGAGAGTAATATAAAATAAAGTGTCTGCCCTTTCAAGTTTTAAAACTTAATAGGAGGAAAAGACAAATAGATAACTACTTACCAATATTACATGATACATGTCTTTGAGAAATGCAGAACAAAATACAGTATGAAGTTCAAGGGAAAAAGACAGTAGAGGTCAAGGTAGAGGCTAAGAGGCTTTATAAGGAGTAATATTTTAGTTGGACTTTAAAGGATGCATAGGAATTCAGTAGGCCGAAAGAATGATTATAGAGAGCTTTTAATGTCAGGTAAGAGAACTTTATTTGAGGAGCAATAAGGACCTAATGAAGAGTTTTTAATAGAGTAGTGATATGAATAGATCTATACATAAAAAGATTACTCTGGTAAAGATGGGAAAGATAGATTGGAAGGGGGAGAAAGTGGAGGCTAGAAGACCTGATGGGAGAATATATAATCATTCAGGTAGATAGGAATCTATCTATGCTAAGGTAATAGGAGAGAGGAATAGAGAGGGTGAAGACAGATGCCAGGGAGATTATGGGTTCCACAGACATAGTAATTGATATGAGAGACAAAGAGAAAGGGCACAAGGTAACTGGAGGTACCATAAGTGAAGTCTAAAGGTGACATGGGGAAAACAAACAGCTTGCTTTGGAACCTGTATAGGCATTTGGAGATGCAGATCTGGGGCATGGAAAAGAAATCAGGAGTGAGAGAGAGCAGTTTTGGAGGTGATGGTTGAAACCATGAGAATGAGTTGCTAAGGGAGATGGCATTAAGAGTTTGAAAGAGGGTGACAAATCAGTGAATGATAGGAACAATTTTAGAAGTAGGAGGAAAACCACAAGAATATAGTGTCTCTGAAGACAGGAGGTGAGAATATCCAGAAGGAAAGAGTGAATCATTTGTTTTGTTTTGCTTTTTAATTTTTAACTTTTTTAATTTTTAAATTTAAATTTTTAAACTTAAAAATTTAAATTTAATTGTTTAAGAAAAATTTTCCATAGTTACATGATTCATGTTCTTTCTTTCCCCTCCTCCCAACCCCCTCCCATAACCAATGTACAATTCCACTGGATTTTACATGTGTCATTGATCAATACCTATTTCCATATTTTTGATATTTGCACTAGGGTGATCATTTAGAGTCTACATCCCCAATCATATTCCCATTGACCCATGTGATTGAAGCAGTTGTTTTTCTTCTGTGTTTCTACTCCCACAGTTCTTTCTCTGGATGATTAATTTGTTTAAAGAAAAAAAGTATAGAGAAATCAGGGAGAATAAGGAATAGGGGGCAAAAGACCATTAATAGTAATTTAGGTTACTAAACACTTCATAGTGCTTTTAGTACTGTGGTAGATGTGAAAGCCAGATTGAAAAGTTGTGAGTGAAGAAATGGAGACTTTTTTAAGTGTAGATTTTTCAGAAACTTAGCAGTGAAGAGGAGAGAAATGTGTAACTTGGTAGTGAGATAGCTTTTTTTAAGATTGGGGAAACCTGAGCATGTTTGTAGGCAAATGAGCTATCAATAATGAGATATCAAAAAACTGAAGATGAATGAGAGAGAGGGTGGTCATAGAATCTGCCCTCTTTCTCCCTATCTTACAAAGGAAGAAACTAAGAACCGGGGAAGCAAACTGACTTGCCCAAGTTCACTTATTGAGTAAGCCTCATAAGTGGAAAAACTCCCAGGAACATCACAGCCAAAATTCAGAGCCCCTGGGTCAAAGAAAAATTACTACAAATGTCCAGATTGAAAGTGCAAATACCAAGGAACCACAGTCAGGATCACATAAGACTTGGCAGGTAAAAGAAGGTATAAAGAAGTAGAAATCTTGGAATCTGATAGACAAAAAGGCAAAAGAGAATGACTTATAACCTAGAATAACTTGCACTGTAAGACTAGGGGAAAAGTCCTTTAGTGAAACAGAAGAGTAGACTTTGGAGCATTCTTGATTAAAAGATGAGAGATGAGCATACAAATTTTGAAATTCAAGTACAGAAGTCAAATAAAACCTAGAAAAGTAAATACATTTGAGAATTTTAAAATAATAAAATAACAATCAAATGCTTATCTTCTAATAGGAGGAGAAAGAAATATTCAAGATCTAATGTCCCAAGTGATTAAAGTAGGCAAGAGTTATAAAGGGGATACAAAAGCAAAAATAGGTAAGCAGCTAGTTTCTATTATAGATCACTAGCACTGATCACATTCCTTTCTTTTACCACTTTTTTTGTAAAAAGGAGATCAAGGACGAAGAGTAAAAAGTAGAATAGGTTATGTTGGAGGGAAATACACAGTATGAAAGCTATCTGGCTATTATTGAATGGAAATTAAAAGAAAAATACACATTCTCAATATTACATAGCACCTTTACATAAATGCAGAAAAGCAAAAATGTTTAAAATAACATCCTTTCTTGACCACAATTCAATAAATATTATAATCAATAAAAGGCCTCTAAAGAGAGGGCTAAAATTTAAATGGAGAACTTACATAAAAAAATTGGTGAGTCAAAGAATATATCATAGAAACAGATAATTTCATTCAGAGAATGACAACATGCCAACTTTGAGGATCTTCCATAGCAATTTTAAAGAAGATGTATATCTCTAAATACATCAACAAAAAAGAGGCAAAATAAGTCAACAAATTAAGCATGCAATGAAAATTTAAAAATGTACTTAACACTAAAATCAAAGAAGAAACTAATTAAATATATAATAATTAGCATTAAAATAAAACATTTAAATTATTGATAATTAAAGCTAGGAGCTGGATTGGGGGTAAAAAAACTAATAAAATAGATAAATCATTAGCAAACCTGATCTTCAAAGAAAGTGAAAAAAAAATAGATTCATAATACAAAAATGAAAAAAGCATTATAAAAGATGAAGAAGAAATAATGGAAGTTATTAGCAACTCTTTTGAATAATTACATCCAGAAAATATGACAGCATAAAAAAAACTTTCTTTTTTCTTCTTTAAACTCTTATCTTATGGCTTAGAATCAAATCTGTGTATTGTTTCCAAAGCAGAAGAGTGGTAAGTGATAGGCAATAGGGGTTAAGTGACGTGCCTAGGGTCACAGAGAACAAATTTGAACCCAGGACCTTCCATCTCCTGGGCTGGGTCATCTTCTGTGACCAGATAGAAAGGATGCTGTTATTAAATATTTAATGAATAGGAGAGGATAGCTGAGAAGGTTCTTGTTATTTGGCCTCAAATGGTGGCTAGCATCATCTGCTATGAGTAAAAAGATTTAGGGGAGAAGAGAAGAGAAGGTTTGGAGTTATTGTGGAGGATGTAATGAACCAGTAAGATTAGAGCATTAGAAGTGTTGAGCAACAGCAAAGGCTTAGCTTTATTCACCATGAATTTTTAATTTTTAATTTTTTTATTTTTTCGTTACATGAAAATTTCCAGGTATCGTTCAGTAGCCATAGGAAAGAGATGGAAAAATCTTATGAAGAGTGTTGACCATGGATTAGGATTAGCAGAATTTGGGGGATAATCAGACCTCTAACTGTTATAAAATAGTAGTCCTCAAAACTATTTGGCTACCAGTTTAAAAAAGAAAAAAATCAGTGCAATAGACTAGTTAAGCAAGAAGAAAAAGCAGTCAAATAGTCTAATGGTTGACAAATCCAAGAACATAAATTATTGGGGGAGGGACTATTTTATTGTATAAATACTATTGAGATAACTAGAAAACAGCCTGACACATATTAGATTTAGATGACACAAACATTTTATATCAAATTCCACAATAAGGTCAGAATTGACAGCCTGAATACAAAAAGTTACATCATAAAAATAGAGAGAATGAGACTTAGGTACCTTTCACTGCTATGGCAAGAGGGAAAGTCTTGGGGGCAGTTGGGTGGTTCAGTGGATTGAGAGCCAGGCCCAGGGACAGGAGGTCCTGGGTTCAAATTTGGCCTCAGATACTTCCCATCTGTGTGACCCTGGGCAAGTCATTTAACCCCCATTGCCTAGCCCTTACCTCTCTTCTGCCTTAGAATGTATTGATTCTAAGATGGAAGGTAAGGGCTTAAAAAAAAGAGAGAAAAGTCTTTTTTAAAAATTGTATTTATTTTATTTTAATAATACATTTCCACATAAGTTTTCTGAAGTTGTATGATTCATGTTGTCTCCTTCCTTCTTCCCTCCCCCTTCCCAAAGCTGACAAGCAATTCAATCTGGTTTATACATGTATTATCTTGAAATAGATATTTCCATATTCATTTTTGTAAGTAAATAATCTTATGGAATCAAAACCCCAAATTATATACCCAGATAAATAAGTGATAAATCATATGTTTTCATTTGCATTTATATTCCAATGGATCCTTCTCTGGAGGTGGATAGCATTCCTTTTCATAAGTCCCTCAGAATTGGCCTGGATCATTATATTGCTGTTAGTAGCAAAGTCTATCACATTTTATTGTTCCACAATATTTCGGTTATTATGTATAATGTTCTCCTGTTTCTGCTTATTTTACTCTGCATCAGTTCATGTAGGTCTTTCCAGTTTTTTGTGAAATCATCATGTTTATCATTCCTTATAACACAATAGTATTCCATCACCATCATATATCCATATACCACAATTGGTTCAGTCATTCCCTAGTTGAGAGACATCCTTTTAGTTTCCAATTCTTTACCACCACAAAAAACACAGCTATAAATATTTTTGTATAGATATGTCCTTTCCCATTTTTTTTATCTCTTTGGGATATGTAAGGAGGGAAAAGTCTTAACCAAATAAAGTTATAGATAAGATCAAAAGACATAATAGACTCTCTATTGCATACAATTAAAAGGCTTTTTCATACACAAAATCAGTAAAGAAAAGAAAAATTGTAGAGTGGAAAAATTTATTTGTGTTAAACATCATTGAAAAGAATAAGGGGCAGCTTGCTGGGCACTTCCTAACTGTTTAACTCTAGACAAGTCATTTAACTCCAGTTACCTAGCCCCATTCTTCTGCCTTGGAACTGATGTTGAATCTAAGACAGAAGGTAATGGTTTTTAAAGAAAAGAATATCCAAGATATATAGGGAAGTGACAAATATATAACCCAGAGAGCTATTCCCCCATAAATAATCACTGGTTAAAGAAAATCAAAAGGATTGCAAGCCCAAAACATCCATTTGAAAAATATTCAAAATCACTTAATAAATGGAGAAAAGCAAATGAAAACAACTCTTGAAGACTTCATTTCACACCATGTTTACTGGCAAAAGATATTCAAAAAATGAGACCAGTTAATACTGGTTTTGCTAAGAGAAGATAAGTATGTTAACACACTGGTGGAGCTTTGACTTAATTGAACCATTCTCTATATCAGTTTTGAATTATGCAAAAATAGCAATTAAAATAACCCTTACCCTTAAGCCATCAAGCCCACTATTGAACATCTAACCCAAGAAAGTAAAAATTAGAATGAAGATCCAATATTTACCAAAATATTCATGACATCTTTTAGTAGTAGTAAAGAACTGGAAAGAGGGTAGGTAACTATTGATTAGGGAATGTCTGGAAAAAAAAACAGCTATGGTATATGACTGTAATGGAACATTTTTGAGCAATAAGAAATGACGAATATGAGAAATTTAGAGAAACAAAGAATTTGTATGAATTTTATATGCAGTGAAATAAGTAACAGAAAAAGAAGGTGTTGATTCAATGGAAAGAGTAGTAGACCTGGAATTAGGAGTACTTCTATTAAAATCCAGTTTCAAACACTTACTAGAAGTGTAACTTTGGGCAAGTTAACCTTTTGCCACAGTTTCCTCCACTGTAAAATGAAGATATGAATAGTATCTCTTTCACAAGGCTGTTGTAAAAATCAAATAAGATAATATTTGTAAAAGCACTTAGCAAATCCCTAGCACATAGCAAACACCATATAAATACTCACTTCTTATGAAATGAAAACTACAATGTAAATGGAAAGGTTACACTTTGGGTAAGCTAGTCTCTAAAAAGTTAAAAACAAAACAAAACTGAAGGTTTTCAGAGAACAGGCAACAAAACTTATTACTTCTCCACTTGTACCTCAGTCATAGAAAGAGGGGACTACTGGAGCAGAATGCTACATATATTGTTAAATGAGATCAATGTATCAGTAGCAAGTAAAAGAAACTTATACACTTTTTTTTTTGTTATGAGGGAAGGCCACCCTCTCCCCAAAATTACTCAGTATAAAGTCATAAAGTGTCACTAAAACCCATTAAAAAATTAGAAGACAAGTGACTCTAATGCCAAGTTGACAGGCCATATAACACAGGTTACAAATGGGGGAAAGGGGAATGCAGATTGAAGCTAAGAGTGCATGAAAAAGACTTTGAGAGTTTAGATAGATCAAGGTTTTGTCATAGTTGGGAAGAATAAGTTTAATAGGAGAGGAACAGAGAATGAATTTGATCAGATTCTCAAATTCCAGAGTTTTTTTGAATTTGGGTTTTTCTGAATTTGAAAAAATGGTAAAGTCCAAAATGTGATCATGTTGCTAAGTAGCTGAAATTGTTTGTAGAATGAAGTGGTTGGAGCTGAGGAGGTAGAAGAATCTTTTTGTCAAGCTATTAGAAAGGTCATCAACACATGTATTAGATGCAAGGAATGGAATGGGGAAAAAAACAACCAAGAGAAAGTCAGTGGGAAAAGTTAAGAAGATAGCTACAAGAATGAGCAGAGTAACTAGTTATGAGGAAAGAATGATTTTCTTTATGAGGAATTATGAGGAAAGAGACAATTTTGATTACATAAAATCAAGGAATTTTTACACAAACATGACCAGTGCACCTGAAATTAGAAAAGAAACAAGTAACTGGAGAAAAAATATTCACAGCAAGTTTCTGTGATAAAGGTCTAATTTCTAAGATATCTAAGGAAAGGATTCAGATTTATGAGGGTAAGAGCCACTACCTAAGTGATACATCATCAAAGGATATAAACAGGCAATTTTCTAAGGAAAAAAATCCAAGCTTGTCAACAGCCATGTGAAAAAATGATGCAGACCTTTGCCACAAAGAAATAAAATATAATAACTCTTATGTACAAAAATATAGTGCATTTTGTGAAAACAAAAAACTGGAAATAGCCGGTTATCTATCAGTTGTGGAGTGGTTGAACAAATTATGGTATATGAATGTAATGGTGCCATAAGAAATGGTAGAAAGGAACAAATTCAGAGAAACTAAATAGACTAAAATAGAATTGAACAAAACTGAGGAATGATTTATACAGATAACAATATTGTAAAGACAGGCAACTTTAAGACTTAATTCTATTCAAAGCAATAACCAATTACAGTGCCAGTGTGCTGATCACTTATCAGGTGAAGGTCTTGGTGCATATTGAGAGATATTTTCTGGATATAAGTAATTTGGATTTTTTTTTTGCTTGCCTGTATATTTGTTATAGAGGGTTTTTTTTGTTTTTTTTCAATGAGATCCAAGGGACAAAGGAATGTGAGGAAATTTCTGTTTATAAAAAAAAAGATTTTTTTTAGAAAAAAAAGAGGACATTGAGGGATGAAGATAAGAAAATGGCATCAAAGTAGAGGTGGAGATCAAATCCTATATACCCCTAATAATGGGTAAGTTGGGGAATGAGTAGATTCTGGTGTGTTTTATTACTTGTAGGTTCAATTTACTTAATTGTAAACAAAAATGTAGACAAGAAATCTACATTTAGTTAGAAATAGCAGCTTAAGTCACATTTGGATAATGGCATATTAGTCTTGACATTCTTTCTTTCTGTGGAGAACAAGAGAGAGATTGAAGAACAAAGTCATTACCCAGGTTTTATTAAGCAGGAAATAGAGGCTAAAAGACTAGGGAAACTAAGTAAAAGTCTTGAAGAATCTATATGGCCACACTTCTTTCCACAGTACCTCCATATTAGATGCAAGAGAGAATTAGTGAGTCATGGAGGCTAAAATACTTCTTTAATAATGCCATGTATTTCTTATAACTAGGAAACGTTAGACTACATTGAAATTTCCTCCGAACTCTGTGGTTTATAAAGAAAATCAATGAATGAGCCACCTTGTTACAAAGTAGAAAAAAAGAGGCCCTGTCAGTTAGTATGACTTACCCAAGGTAGCACAAAAAGTATAAAAATAAGATACTTAGTGCCTTCCTCTGTTGATTACCCAAAACTTATCCTGTTTACATCCTATTTGCATGTAGTTGTTTTTTGTTTGTTTGTTTTTGTTTTTTGCTTTCCTTGTAGACTGTAAAATCCTTAAGGGCAGGAAATGTTTATGTTTTTCCTTTCTTTTTCTCTTTGTCACTTAGCACAGTGCCTGACACATAGAGAAGTTTAATAAATGATTGTTGACTGACTATTTGCTAACCCACAGTTTTGAAGTTTTAAACAGTAAGTTAAAATTTCCTTCACTCAGAGAAGTGGTAGAAACAGCATTTTTTAAAAGTCACAATTAAGGCTGCTTACTAATGGTTCACATACTATGAGTAGAACTTGAATGCCGGAGATTAACTCAGGACTCCCAAATAAAAATAACTTTTTAATAATGAAATAAATTTAATAATGAAATAAATTTTTTTCTTTCCCATTTAGGTGAAATACCAGATGTCTACATTGTAGAGCGCCTGTTCTCTAGTAGCTTGGTTGTGGTGGTTAGTCACACAAAACCACGGCAGATGAATGTATATCATTTCAAGAAAGGGACAGAAATCTGTAACTACAGCTATTCTAGCAACATCCTATCCATAAGGCTGAACCGACAGGTAAGGAAGTAAAGTCCTCTTTTTCTGGTAGTATGAATTAATGACAGTGATACTGCAAAAATCTTCATGAAATAGTAAACAATACTGTTCATAATCATCCATTTCATTGGTTCAGGGTTATAGAGATCAAGCCAATTCTAAGTTAGGGACTGTGCAAGGAGAAGGAGACAGAAAAAGGAGAGGAGGCCAAAACCTAAACGGAGCCACCAGAAAATTAAGCCCCAAATCAAGGATTCCTTTGGATGCTGAGACCAATTTGGGCATGCTCCTACTATCCAAGAGTGTGAAAAGAACCACAGTCTGATTCACATATCAACCACCAATCCAGAAATTGCATGTGGAGATATGGGTAAACAGAAGAAAATGTTGAACACAATGAAAAAGATGCCTTATACTGAAAATAGGCCACTATGTAAACCCAGAAGACTAACGTTATACAAAGTCTCAGAGAAAAGAGCATATTGGTCACAAGGTCTATAAGAGTATCTGTAAAAATGAAACAGTACAAAAATGACCAACCTGGAAAACATCTCAAGGAGAGTCTGTTAAAGAATCACTAAGGCCAAGCAGTTAGGAGGTCCCCAGATAGAACAACAGGCTTGGAGTCAGGAGGACCTGGGTTCACATCCAGCCTCAGACCTAGCTGTGTGATCCTCAGCAAGTCACTCAACCAGATTGCCCTTCTGTCTTACAGTTGTTGCTAAGACAAAAAATAACCATTTTTAAAGAAATTTTTAAAAAAAGAATCACTATATGACCTGTTGCTCATGACAAAAAAAAAAAAAAAAAAGCCTGGGTGCCATATCTCAAGAAATCAAACAAAAACTACCCAGATGCATTAGAACTGGAGGGCAAAATGAAGATGGAGAGAATCTGCCAATTATCTCCTGTGCTAGGAGCAATATCTTAAACCCAGTCTTCCTGCAAGTTAGGCTAGTTTTTTTCCTGAAAGGCTATTAAAACCATTATTGGAATTGTGTATTTTCAAAAGCTCAAACTTTCTTGATTACTTGAATGCAAAGCAACCACAAGGAGCTCTATCTGATGCATATATGATGAAAAATGATGAACTACTTATAAGAAATAAAATTAACATATTTTATTTCTTACATACTCAGGCAGTGGAGCTTTGCTAGATCTTGTTGAATGACCTCTTCTGTTTCAGTAAATTTCATTTTGTTAACGACTGAATGACCTCTCAGTGTCTCTTTTTTTTTCCCTAAATATCAAACCTAAACTACCAGGAGATAGCCTTGCAACAGGCCTAGTCTGTGATATTTCTTGAAATAAGCCCCCAAATGAAAACATCCAGAAATATCATAGCCAAAATATACCTTCCAAGTTAAAAAAAATTCTGAAAGCAATCCATTGTATGCCTTGTTTTTTGTCATTCTTCATTCTTCTTGCCTTTACTGATTTTGTTTTTTGTTCCAACAGGTGGTTTCAGTGCTTATAGATAGCTAATTCAGGGATCAATAATGAGTTTTTTCCAGATTATTAAAATCTACTTATTTTTTGTACTATTATTTGCTGTTTGCCATGTTTGGCACCTATTTTTTCAGTTGTTCATGTTTATTCTACAACTTTTTGCTTTCCTTTATTCTTTTTCTCTGATCCATGCTTTTGCATGTAATTCCCAATATCTTTATTTTTTCATATCTTTGCTGTGAAGTCATCAGATATCAGAATGTATATGGATTTAATTTGGAAAATCTCATAGTTCTTCATAATATTACTCTGCCTTTTCATCCTTGGCACCCACTGTTTATATAAACTGCAGTGTTTTTCATGGTAGTCTTTTTTAAAATACTTGCCAATACATATGAGATAGCCAAATATACTGTTAATGACATTTCTTGTTGCTTTTGTATGCAGTAAAACCCACTTTTTTTATTCCTTTCTTTGCTCCATCAGGAAGTATCTGTCAGCCAACCTTACTTTTTAGGTGCAAATTCATTTATAGCCATTTATAGCAAGCATCAAGATTGATATAATTTAACTCATCTGCCAATATATTTATGTTGTCACAATGGCTCCCTTGGAACTCACATTTAGAGTACCATTAACTAATTTACAATTTATAGGCGTTATAAAATCTGTATCATTCCTATAATCCTCTGCTGCCATCACTGCCATTATCACTGTAAAAGTAAGAAGGGGCTACGTAGTACTAAGGGCCATTTTGTGTTTTTCCTTCATTTCAAAGGTAGCCACAACCACACATAAAAACAAATACTTTATATTAACAAATTTTATTAATATGACAAAATATGTCATTAAAAGGGCAGATCTTAATAAAGAGAGAGGAAAATGATAATGTGAAAGGTATTTTTTGTCTGTTCTCCCTTCCAAGGTGCATAAAATACAGCAAATAAATTTGCTTGCAAAAGGAATAAAATGCTTTCTAAGCCTATTTGGGGGAAGATATCATTTTCATTGAGATAATATAATTTCACTTAGGTCTCCACTGAATTATGTGGAAAACAGGTTGTTTGCTAGGTCTAAAATTCTTTGCTGGCAAAGTATGTCCTTTGTACTGAGAGAGTAGAGTTTGTGGAACTTAAATGGGTGACTAGCAGGAAAGAATGATTTATATTAAGTGAAAGAGAGATAATTTGAGTGTATTTGTATTTAAAAGCTTTAAAGGAAAATGTTTGAATAAAATGCTGCCCTTTTTGGGCTTCAAACTAATTATGTGTTCACAGTGTGATGTGGCAGCTAAGGGTCATGGTGCCCAGGACTAATGAAATAGTAGAATCCTGGTTATTTCACATCTAATATATATTATGTCAGCATGACATTGAACAAAAAACAAAACAAAAGTTATTTGAGGTTATTTGAGGATGTCCAGAAAGGGCAAGATGGTAAGAGGCTTTAAGTTCAAGACTATGTGATTGAAGGAACTGGGTATGTTTAACTTGGAGAAAAAAGTTAATTAATGTGTGAAGAACTGTCATATGGAAGAAAGAATAGACTTATATGGGCCCCAAAAGACATAGAAGTTGCAAAGAAATGCCTTTAGGTATGGAAAATCTTTTAAACAATTAAAACTGTCTAGTTTTAGTAGAATGGATTATCTCAGAAGATAATGTATTTCCTCTCACTAGAGGTCCTTGATCAAAAGGTTGTTAACCAATTGTTAGACAAAATCTTAAAGGAGCTTCATTTTTGGCAATTAGTTGTATTAGTTAACTTCTGAAATCCCAGCTCTTAAAATTCTGTGACTTGTGACTTGTTTGTAGCCTTTTGGACATATTTTCAGTCACCTCTTTTTGTCATTGATTTGATCTTATTTTAAAAAAAATTTTTTTTAAACCCTTACCTTCTGTCTTGGAGTCAATATTGTGTGTTGGCTCCAAGGCAGAAGAGTAGTAAGGGTAGAAAAATTTGGACAAAAAAGATAGCTTTTTACTTGGAGAGAGAGGTAAAGTATTTTGCCATTAAGAGAACAAAGAAAGGAAACTTCATTGTGAACTTTCAAAGAAGCCTTCAAAACATATCTAACAGAATCACTGATATTTTATTGAATATCTAAATAGGGATTGAATATCTAAATGGGAAGATCTGAGCAGAAAATGTATTGGAACTATTACCCTACAAAAAAATTACACAAAGAAATGAAAATGGTAGATTTCACTTAGAAAACATAATTATTTGAGGTTTTACATTTTTCACATTTCAAATATATATATTATGTGTGTGTATATGTATGTATGTATGTATGCGTGTGTGTATTGTTATCAAGATGTAAATAATCTGAGTGGGTCTTGAACGCAATTTGGGTGTGAGGAAGGATAAAGGGGATACTAGGTGATTATAAGGTGATTGGAGGAGGAATGAAGGTACAGGAAGATATATAGGAGATAAAGGAAATATGGGGTATGTAGGAGAGGGCAGCTCAAACAGGTTTATTCCCAGAGGCTTGAGACAGAGGATACAGGGAGGAAATTAGGGCCAGTAAGAAATGTTTAGGTTTGGCTGGAGGGTTTCTCTTGTTAGTTTCTAAAGTCTCTTGAGGGAAGAGTCTAGAGGGCCCCTCTCTGCCAGTCAAACTGATGGCTGGAGGAAGTCTTGGGTAGGTACTTCCTACCAAGATGGATGCCCCCAGTTCTCTTAAGAAATAAAAAGAAAATGATTCCTTCCCTCTTTAGCCCTTGCCTCAATCTTCAATACAATGATTCAGCAGAGGCTTTGAGTAGCTAACAAGGGGATTTATTAATCTCAAGTTAATCAGAGGGAAAGAGGTTCAGGATTTTCTAACTGTTCCTAGGGAGAGGGGTGATGGTGGGGGATGGGTCGCGGAGAGGTTTAGACTGAGAGAGCCTGCTCTCCCAGTCAGGAGATTTGACTGCCTTTTAAGTAAAGTCCTTATTAAATCACTAAAACTAGGGGTAACTTATTTGAGGATACTCTGCTTGTCTATAGAAACTAAAACCCACAATGTCCAATCACCAAGCCCTCTCTTCCACCCAGGAGCCAAAGGTAATTCAGGGGAGGGGGAGGGATATGGATGGAGAGATCAGAGAGAGGTCCAGAGAAATAAGATAGGTCTAAATTTCCCCAAGACAAGATAAGCACAGGCCAAGGCCAAAGTAATTAGGTCAAAGCCAAGCCAAAAGGCCTAAGCCAACAAGCTAAGCAAAAGCAAAAGCCTCCAGCCACAGCGAAAGCCAGAAGGCAAAAGCCCCATTAGTTGGAACTTCACCTTTATTTATAGTTTCAAGTCCTAAGTGACTTTCTGAAGATTCTAAGATGTTTAACTGACTTTTTGTGACCGTTAGAAATTACAGAAGCAAAAAGTTTCTGTTAGCCACCTTGCATTAACAGTGTGTCTGTCCACCCGTGTCCATGTATCTGCCAGCAAAAGTTAGATTTAGGTCAGCACTTGTGAAATCATAGAATCTCAGTGATTATCTAGTCCAACCTATACTTATAGGACAGGGGTCAGCAACCTTTTTGGCCGTGAGAGCTATAAACACCACATTTTTAAAAATGTAATTTTGTGAGAGCCGTACAGTGCTCACAGTGTGCGCTCCTGTAACAGCGCCTGAAAAAAAATTGACTTTATGGCTCCTGCAGAAAGAGCCATATCTGGCCCTCAAAAGAGCCAGATATGGCTCGAGAGCCATACATTGCTGACCCCTGTTATAGGAGAATTTTCTCCTCTGTGACATTTCTGACAAGTGGTCATCTAGATTCTATTTGAACATGCCCTCTAGTGAACATGTAGGAAGAAGTAAAGAGCAGTAGAAAGAGTTCAGAAAGAAGATCTAGATTCAAATGCTGGCCCTGTTTCTTACTATTTTTGTGATCTTAGATAAGTCATTACTCTTTCTAAGACTAAGGTGTTTTGTCTTCTGTAGGATGAGGGGTTTGACCTAGAAAATCTCTAAAGCCTACATCAGCTCTAAATCCTTTAAAACTTTAGCTCCTAGGCCCATTAAGCTTTCAAATAGCTTTAATTTTAATAGTTTTTCCCTTGTGTGAAGACTACTTTGCAACTTGAACTCACTAGTTTTAATTTTGACTCCTGGGTCAAAGTAATGTAATTTTAATCCCTCTTCTCATGACACCATTTATATCCTTGAAGGCAGCCCCTTTTTTTCTCCAAATTAAAATATCTCTAGTTCCTTGAATTAACTTTCATATGGCATGGTTTTGAGTCACATCACTTAGTCACTTTTCATCTGTTCCACTCCAGCCTTTCAGTGTTATTCTAAAAACATAGTACCTAGAAATGAACACAAAACACTAGATATGGTCTGACCGGAGCAGAGTATAGCAGGACAAGTCCTTTCCTTGTTTTGATCACTGTAGTGGAGTTAATAATGTAGCCACAAGAGTCCATTAGCTTTTCATAATGATCATGTCACTCAAAGACCCCAATCTTTGGGGTTCTTTGTTTTGTTTAGATAAACAGTTTATCATCTAGCAATCTCTTCTATCTTGTATTGTGCAGCTGAATTTTTAAAAACAAAACCTATAGGACTTCCCATTTATCCCTGAGTATTTTCATTTAATCTGCTCATTACTTTTTAAGGAATTTGGTTCAGTAGCTATATCTATCTATGTGGTTGCAGAGGTTGCTGGTGTGCCTAGAGGAATCCATTTATATTCACAACATTAAAGATATGAAGCTATTGAAGACTATCCTGGATATACCTGTAAACCCAACAGGTGAGTCAAAAAAATCTCACAAAAAGCAAACACTCCAAATAATTCATGTGTGGATGCTTTTCTCTTACAGATCAGATTTATGCTCAAACAGAAAATTGCTAAGGTGTTGTTTTTTTTCATATTTAAAAAGCCTTAAACTTTTTTTTAAACCTTCTGTCTTAGAATCAACATTAAGTATCTGTTCCTAGGCAGAAGAACAAATCTCATTGGCAGCTGAATGGAAGAGACTTATGTCAGGAGTCAGGAAAGACTTGTGACAGACAGACCAACTAGCAGACTATTACAGTAGTAGGGTGGTGGCATATCAGAAGAGAGAAGAGGAGGGTACATTTGATAGCTGTTAAAAAATAAAATTCACAGGGCTTGGCAACAGATTGATGTTTAACAAAAGACTGGATTTGCTTTGATAAGGAAAAGAACAACTCCTTTTAAGTGAGACAAGGATGGATTAAATAGTAGGAGAAGCTTCCTGGGGCATATGAATTGAGGAGAAGAGGAAAGGAAATTCTTGGTAAATGTCCTCAATCTTTTCAGTGATTTAAGTAGCAAGATTCTTAGCTGAGAGGATACCAAGGGAAACTTGAAGAAGGATGAAAAAGTTTGGAGTAGCCTCTTTCATCAATGGAATAGCAAATCGGGAAGATATAAAAGGATTGTATTACTACCGTGAGTCAAATTGAGATGGTGTAACAAAAATTAGTACTGGACCCAGTCAGCATGGTTTCATAACTTTCCCTAGTTCCATTCAATAGCATGGAAATAAGAGTGAAAGTAGTGGGTGAGGAAAATAAGCCAAAGCTGGGGTTTAGCAAGCCAGGATTGGTGATGGTATAAAGAAATTCAGGACTTGTATAGAGAATAGTAAAGTTGAACTGATTTGCCAAAGGGTCTCCTCTCTCCTATCTCAAGAAGATTATTAGGCTAGAATTATATATTTCTTCTACATCTCAAATATATGTAGTCTGGGAATATGAGAGGTTCAGAATAAAAGGCAATTTTCTCTTCGCTTTCAAGGAAAGGGTAACATTTAGCTACTATTGCCAACTTAGTTCCCTCTTATCAAATTCTGCTTATAAAAAAGACCATCATAAATAGCTAGTAAATAAATGGCTTTTTATCAAAGTAAGCAGTAAACAGAAATTGAGGAAATTATATAAATTGGAGAAATTATATAGACTGGAATAGACAAAAAGATTTACACAAGTAAACGAACTTTTCAGATGGGATAGCTTAAGGAAATGGAGAAAAAACAATCTCATGAAAAGAGTCTGGTCTTAGGAGTTTCTAGGGTTTCAGGCACTGAGAATAAAGGGATATATATGGTAGAATCCAGCTTCCCCATATGTTAGTGGCTCTGGGAAACTTTCCAGTCCACATTCAACTCTTGAACTCCTCTCTTGAACTCCTTCTGTAATGTGTCCACCTTATTTTGGTGGTAATCCAACATAGCAAAATGAGATTTCTCAACCAATCAGGAGTCACATCTCCCTCCACATATTAGAAACAGCAAGAAATACTAGGACAAAATCAAAGTTTTCTTTAAGGTAAACGATATCAAAAAGCGACCTGGAAAATAATTGAGAAAGAGAGAGACAATTTAAGAACCACTGGACTTCCTGATTCCTTTATTAAAAAAAGGCCTGGACACATCATACAAATAGTTCTCACTTATTCTAAATTTACTTCAGGAAAAAAAAATTTGACTTTTTATAAAGAATTCTAAAATCTGTTCTCTTTTCATTTCTACCCCTCAACTTGGAATTCAGTGGTTTCCTACCTCCACAAAAAAAAAAAAAAAAAAAAAAAAAAAAAAAAAAAAGCCTAACTACTTTAAAAAAAAACCATCCAAATGAAAGAAGAAGGGGTTACATGGTCTCTCTCTGCTACTAGATCAAGGCTTGACTTGAAACTTTTGATATTGGTGCCAAGAGGAGACCCTTGTCCCACTCTGCCCCTCATTCTTTCTCCTTTGCTTTTATGTTCAGCCCCCATGTATCTTCCCCTAGACCCTACTCCTCCAGTTCTGGTCAGGCCCTCATTGTCCAGTCCCTCTCCCCAGCGTTCCTCCTCCTGCTGTTGCTTCTCTGTCCCCAGTTTGTTCTTGAACCAAGTGCCAGCCTTTTTCCCTCCCTACCCCAGACCCCCAAGCAAATTCACATTAAATAAAAGTTGCTTCATGTAGAAGTCTGTACAATGATACCCTTACATAAAGCAAGAACTGTCTGTATTTCAAGAAATCCTAAATAAAAACTGTCCAAATAAATTAGAACTAGAGGACAAAGATAAAACAAATCTACCAATCACTTCCCAATAGAACTCCTAAAAGAAAAAAAATCCCAAGAATGTCTTAGCCCAAATCCTATATTTAAAAAATATATACTGCAAAAATACCAAAAAAAGCATTTCAAGTATTAAAGAATGATAGTCAAGATCACAAAAGATCTGACAGATTAAACTATAAATGAGAGGAAATCTTGGAGTGTAGTATTCCAAAAGGCAAAAGATAATGTGCAAAACGGAAGGTAATCCAACATAGCAAAAGTTGTACTTCTACTGGAATAGAGATTTTTCATACATTTCTTTTTTTTTTTAAACCCTTACCTTCTATCTTGGAATCAATACTGAGTATTGGTTCTAAGGCAGAAGAGTGGTAAGGGCTAGGCAATGGGGGTCAAGTGACTTGCCCAGGGTCACACAGCTGGGAAGTGTCTGAGGCCAGATTTGAACCCAGGACCTCCCATCTCTGGGCCTGGCTCTCAATCTACTGAGCCACCCAGCTGTCCCCCCTTTCATACATTTCTGATGAAATGAGTAGAAACTTTGAAATGCAAACTAAGTTTAAAAAAAGGTAAATTTATTCATGCAATTGGGAGGAGCTATATCATAATATAGTGATAACTTTCTAGTAGGAAGAGAAGAAATGAGAATCTCTTTGGAACTTTAATGCCTTTTTATTTTTTAACTGTTACTTTCCATCTTAGAATCAAAACTATGTATGGGCTCTAAGGCAAAAGAGCTATAATGTCTAGGCAGTGGGGAGTTGAGTGACTTGCCCAGTGTCACACAGTTAGGAATTGTCTAAGGCCAGATATGAATCTAGTACCTCCCATCTACAGGCCTAGCTCTCTATTCACAGAAGCACCTCATTGCTCCATGAAATTTTAATGTATTTTTTAAATTCTGAACTTAAACACCAAATAAAGTGTGTGTCCTATAAACATATGAGAACAGAAAAGGAGGATTTTACATGAAACTATAGATCTCTGTTTTGTATAGCTTCCTTTTCTTTTTAAGTAAATAATTTCTACCTTAGTTTTCAAAGCTTCTTTCTTGCCTGTGCTTCTTTCTGACCTTTTTCATTGCATTTTTAAAAGAAAGAAGATGCCTCATGGACCTTATTTTCTCTCTGTTACCCTATCCTTATTCTCCTTTATCTTCCCCACTCCTTTTTTGGTGAAAAGACAAAGAAAAACAAAGCAAAGGGCCTTGATATGAATTGATTCTGTTCTGAGGATTTTAAGAAAGGAAAGAGAAGAGACAGTAAAAAGAAATTCTTAATGTAGAAAGGAGGAAGGAAGAAGAACTTGCTATTTCTCATCATTGAATTGTTTGAGAAAGAAAATATAAGAGCAAGGAGGAAAGGGTGGTAAGGGAACAGGCATCATATGAACCTCACTATATCTTAAAAGAATAAACGCACAGTTTGACAAAGAAATAGATATCGAACTCATCAGTGAAACAAATTGAGATGTGGTAGTGGTTAAGCTGGAGGATAATACCAAGGACAGAATGGTAAAAAGCAGAACAAACTTCCTCAAAGGAAATTTTTTTTAAAAGAAAAGAATGAAACTCTGAGAGAGTGACCATTAATTGGCTGAACAAATGAGTAAATGAATGTACTGGAATATTATTATGTTGTAAGATTATGAAAGAAAGAATATTTCATAGAATCCTGTATAGCATGAACTGAAAATAGAGAGAAATGAGTTTTTATAAGGACTTCAACATATAAAGAAAAAATAATTTTAAAGACTTGAGAACTCTGATTAGTATAATAAGCAACCACAGTTTAGATGAAGCATGCTATCCATCACCTGACAAAGATGCGGTGGTATAGAATAAGACCTGTGTTTTGGATATGGTCATTGCTGGAATTTTCTCACCTTATGATGCATATTTGTTTTAAGGGTGTTTTGTTTTTCCAATGGAGAATGGAAATCAGGAGAAAGAAGAATAATAAATTTGTCATTGAAAAAATTTCAGTTTCAGTTTTTTAAATTACAAAAACATCTATTCAAAGTGTGAAGGATTAGCAAATTTAAGATGGAGGTAACAATACAAATGAAGTTGTGAATCAGTTAGTGACCTTTTCTAGTGAGAAGGAGACTGGCTCAAAGAGCTTCCTCATCTTTATGTTCTAATTCCTGGTGGGTTCTTATGTTTGATTAAAAGAGCACTATCTAAATAATTAGCACTGCCCATTTCTAAACTTGGATTTGGTGAACAGCTCACAAACAATGGCTAGAAAACTGTTCAATCCATTTTTTACATAATTTCTACTTTCTTTAATTTTGTGATTCTTGCCATCTCCTGTTGTGTCAAAGATTGCATATAATTTCCTTTCAAACTGTTTAGCCACAAGAAAACAATTTCCTGGCAGCCCAGCAGTCTCTGCACTGAGAAGTTAGAGACATAAACCATTGGAAAGATTTACCAACTCTATAACCATGACAATAATCACAACTTTTAATGGAATGCTGACAGAATAACCCACTCCACCTAGAAATATGCATTCTAAACTAGGCTATTAATTTTTCCAGGGTCTGTTCACTATCCATAGCTGTAGTAAACTGTTAATGGTCATTTTGTATCATCAACCAAATTTCTTCCTTATCCTCGTTGGTGATTTATGTTGGAGATAGTTGTTGAAGTTTTTAATAGTTATACTCCCTGAAAAAATATGGGGTAAATAAAGAATCCTAAGAATCCAGGAAGTCTGGATTCTGACCCTGATTCTGCCAAATAGTTTCAGTTTATATCATAAAAATAACAGTTGACATTTATTAAGATGAAAAATAATAAAGGCTGATATAAATATATAAATTAGTATTTTAATTAAAGCCATGCTGATAGATAAAGTCATTAGACCACGCGCTTGTAAGAATTCAAAACTGCCGCCCCATTCCCAAATTTCACTTTTACACATTTAAGAAAGTTTTTAACATTTCTATATCAACTTGAAGCTCATATTGAAGACCAATTCCAGGTGAAATTGGACAGAGGAGGAACTCCAGTGCAATTGTTTAGCCTAAGTCTAAAAAGAAGTTTTTCAATTTCACATAATCTAAAATTGTTTTGATTTGAGCTGGTTGGTTTAATATAAGACCTAATATGAAAGTCAAGTTTTATCATTATGGAATTTCTGATGGCCTTCATTAAAACTAACACAAGTGTTTGTGATCTTATTTGTCATATTAGTAGTCAGAATTGTAAAATGAGTGAGGTTTGACTTGGCTCATGATGTACAGGCATTAGAAGAAGTAGGTAGGAGTTCTGGCTCTAAATATTAACTTTATGTGTCTGGTTAGCCATTACATTCAGATCTTAGATGTCAAAACTCTAACAGAGAAATTCTCTGCAAAGAATTTTTGAAAGTTAACTTTTTTCTTCTAGTTTTCTTTTTTTTTCTTTTGTGTAAGATATTGGTATGAGCTTAGTTTCTCTCAGACTGCTTTACAGTTTTCCCAGCAGTCTTAGATGAATAATGAGTCCATAACCCAGTATTTTGTATCATTGGGTTTTTGGAACATTGTTTTTGTATCTTAAAACCTAACATGTTCCACTGATCAACTTTGCCACTCTTTTTGATGTTTTATATTACTAGTTAGATGTAATAACAATTTTCCACATCAGTTTTCTGACATTATATGATCCAGACTGTGTCCCTTCCTTCTCTCCCTCTTCCTGGAGATGATAATCAATTTGGTATGGGTTATACATATATCATAATACAAAACATAATTCCCTATTGGTCATTGCTATAAAAAAATTCTCATATAAAACCAAAACCCCAAAATAAAAACCTAAATAAACTAAAGTGAAAAATAGTATACTTTAATCTGCATTCCAACTCTAACAGTTCTTTTCTGGAGATGGATAATATTCTTTGTCATAAGTTCTTTAGAATTATTCTGGATCATTGTATTGCTGAGAGTAGCCATGTCTTTCACAGTTTGCTCATTCCACAATATTACTGTTCAATTCATGGACATACCCTTAATTTCAAATTCTTTGCTACCACAAAAAGGGCTGCTATAAATATTTTTTGTACAAATAGGCCCTTCCCACCCCCTTTTTTTAAATCTCTTTGTGATACAGATCTAGTAATACTATTACTAGATAAAAGGGTATACACTGTTTTAGAGCCTTTTGGTCATAGTTCCAAAGTGCCCCTCAGAATAGTTGGATCAACTCCACCAGCAATGCATTAGTCTCTCAATTTTGCCACATTCCCTCCAACATTTATCACTTTTCTTCACTATCAGATTGGCCAATCTTATAGGTATGAGGTAGTACCTCAGAATTGTTTTATTTTGCATTTTTCTAATTAGGTGTAATTTGGAACATTTTTTTCATATGATTATTGATAGCTTAGATTTCTTCATCTGAAAACTGCTTGTTCATATCCTTTGACCATTTGGGGTCATCAATTGGGGAATGCCTTGTGTTATAAATTTGACTTTAGTCCTCTATATATTTGAGAAATGAGACGTTTATTAGAGAAGTTTGCTATAAAATTTTTCTCCAATTTTTTGTTTCCCTTCTAATCTTGGTTAAATCTTTTTTTTTGTACAAAACCTTTAAAATTTAATATAGTCAAAATTATTCATTTTACACCTCATAATATTACATTCAATGATATCTCTTGTTTGGTCATAGATTCTTCCTTTCTCCATAGATCTGACAGGTAAACTAGTCTATATTCCCCTAATTTACTTATGATATCAATCTCTATTACTAAATCATATACTCATTTTGACCTTATCTTGGTGCATGGTATGAGAAACTAGTCTGTAATCAGTTTTTGTCATAGTTTTCTAGTTTTCCCAGCAGACTTTTTCAAATACTGAGTTCTTGTCCCAAAAGCTGGGAACTTTGGGTTTATTAAACACTAGGTTGCTAAAATCTTTTACCTCTAATTTATTCCATTGATCTACCATTCTATTTCTTACCAGTGATGATTACTGCTTTATAGTATAGTTTGAGATCTGTTGGTACTGGTAGGCCACCCATCCTTCACTTTTTTTTCATTAATTCCTTTCATGATCTTTTGTTCTCCCAGATGATTTTTTTTCAGTCTTTAAATAATTTTTGGAAGTTGAATGGTATGGAACTGAATAAATAAATTAATTTAGGTAGAATTGTCATTTTTATTATATAAGCTTGGCCTACCCATGAGCAATTATATGTCTTTCCAGTTTGTTTAGATATGACTTTTTTGAATGAAAAGTGTTTTGCGATTATATTCATATAATTTCCACTTATCTTGGCAAATAGATTCCCAATTATTTTATATTGTCTACAGTTATTTTAAATGGAATTTATCATTCTTTCTCTAACTTTTCTATTTTTTAATCAATATCAAATCATTCAAATGATTACTTGTGATAGTGTAGTTTGAGATCTGGTCCCTTCCAACTTTTTTCATTATTTTCTTTGAAATTCTTAACCTTGCATGCCTTGAAATAACTTTTGAAGTATAAAAATATTTAATAATTATTTATTATAATATTTTATTACTCCATGGCTTAGTTCTATAAAGTTGTCCTTTGGTAGGTAGGAGTTTGATTGGTAGGAGTCTTAATATCTAAATTATATTGAATTATTTTTATTATAGTAATATAGCCTAACTGTGAATGCCTCTAATTATTCAGGTAAAGAACATTTTATAATTTTATCCTACTATGTCCTATGTGTTTTTCAGAGAACTCCCAGGTATTTTATATATTACATTGTTACTTTGAATGGAATTTTTTTTTTTCTATCTCTTCTTTCTGGATTTTTCCTGGGTTGTACCTATAATTAATTACATGAGGACCATGAAAAGCTGTGACTACAAAAAAATTAAGGCCATAAACTGCTGGTAGCAATGAGTGAAACTCATCATATTCTGTAGCTCAAAGAGCGAAAGTGTATTCTGATACAGTTTCTAAGACACTACTCTGTCCCTGTTCTTCTTCCCACTGCAATTTAGACTCTGGGACTCTGAGCTCTGTTAGATGAAAACCAGGCTTCCATATCATACTATTTCCTCTCTCTGAATTACATCCCTTACCCCACCCCTCTTTTTATATTATTTCCTTCTATTTAAATATAAGCTCCTTGAAGGAATATACAATTTTACTTGTATTTGTATCCCAAGGGTTTATCACACTTTCACATAGAAAATGCTTAATATATGCCTTCCCATTTATTTATTCATTAGAGAATTTGGTTTATATATTTTTTCTTTAATTTTTACTGGTTTGGGTATCAGGACCATATTTGATTCATAGAATGAATTTGGCCATATACCATCTTTCCCTATTTTTGAAAACAACATAAAATTTTAGTGAAAATTGCTCTTTAAGTGTTTTATAGAATTAACTTTTCAGACTATCCATCTGAGCCTAGGGATTTTTCTCAGTGAGTTCCTTTATGAATTGTTCAATTTTCTCTAATGAGATTGGGGCATTTAAAATTTTCATTTCTAATTCAGGTGTTTTGGGCATTTTATATTTTCTTGTGAATATTCATCTGTTTCACTCAAGTATTCAGTTCTGTTGAAATATAGTTGGATAAAATAGTTTCTAACTTCTTTATTCATTGTGTTTTCCTTTTTATATTGGAAATTGAGTTTTTCCCAATTTTTTCATAGTAGGTAAGTTTCTTGAACCTATTTTATTTATCAAATCAATAGGTTTTGTTTCAATTTTATTTATCTCTTTAAGAATTTTTATTTTTTTATTTAATTGCCTTCCTAATTTTCTTTTTGTTGCATGCCCAATTCATCAATCAGTTCCTCCTCTTTTCCTGACACATGTTTAAAGATATTACTTTTCTTTGAAGTACTGCTTTGTCTGCATCCTTAAAGTTTTAGTATGTTTTCTCATTGTTGTATTTTCTTTGATAAAATTATCTATTCCTATAATTTGTTTTTTGACCTACCAGTTCTTTAGGATTATTTAGTTTCTTTGACTTTTTTTATTCTTTCATCAGTACCCCTATTTTTATTGTAATTTTGTGTCATCAGTAATGACTGTATCTAATGTTTCTGCTTTTCTGCATTTCTTTATAAATACATGTACAGTTTTTGTCTTTACCATGCAAAGTATATCCCTTTTGTTTCTCATTTTTAGTGACAAGAGATCTCTCATATCTAACTTTTCTAAAGTTCTATTCATTACATTACCTTCTTATTAAAAATATTTGTCTTGGTCTGAAAGGGGCACATCGATGTCTCCAACTATTATAATTTTGCTCCTTCTATTTCTCCTCATAATTCGATTGATTTTTCCTTTGAGAATTTAAATGCTTTGCCATTCTATGTCTATATTATACAGATATTATTTCATGCTGCTTTTAATTATACTGTAGTTATGGCTGCTTTTACTGCTGGGTTATGTGAAATGATGGTTGTCACCCTCAACTTTGTTGGACTTATTTAGCATGTAAAGAATTGTACTTTGGCTCCTCATTTTAGCTGTATATGAATCTTTATGCTTCAAAGGTGTTATATACAATTTAGTGGTAATCTACTTTCTAATCTATCCTACCATTCTCATTTGGTTTATGAGTGAATTCATCCCAGTAACATTCACTGTAATGGTTAATTGCTCATTTTCCTATGTCATATTTTTCCTATGTCATATTCTTCCTCTTTTCCTCCTGGACTTTTTAAAAAAACAAAGAAGGAGTTGGAGAAAGAGAAAGAATCCCAACACTAGGAATTTATAATTGAAGTGGTCTCTTATATTCCTCTATATTGTCTTTATTCACCAAACCTAAGATTCCTGATTTCTGTTCCTTAAATTTTTTCTGACTTTTTAATTTCCACTTCATGATTCATCCTCCAAAGCTGAGATTTTTTCTCCTTGTAACTGTTACCCCCTTGGCTCTTCTCTCCCTCTTCTAACTCCCTATCCCTGTCTTTCTCTGAATTGAATGTATTTCTACAAGAAACTGCCTCTGTGTATTCTTTATCCTGACAAATAAGAGTGAGGTCATAAGATGCCTGTTGCCCTATCTCTTCCATCTTTGTAGTCTTCTTAAATATTTCATTTATGCAAAATAACAAGATCTTCCTCTTTCTTCCTCAACTTTGAGAAAGTTCTTATATATCTAAGATGTTTTCTTTTATGATTTATTGAAATAAGGTTTCCAGAATTTTTCGGTGGTCATTGTTTTCAGTGAATATCATTCTTAGATTGTCTTTCATTTACCTGTTGTCCAAGTTAGTAGTTTGTTTGTTTTTGTTAATTTTTTTTTATTTTAAACCCTTAATTTCTGTGTATTGGCTCCTAGGTGGAAGAGTAGTAAGGGTGGGCAATGGGGGTCAAGTGACTTGCCCAGGGTCACACAGCTGGGAAGTATCTGAGGCTGGATTTGAACCCAGGACCTCCCGTCGCTAGGCCTGGTTCTCAATCCACTGAGCTACCCAGCTGTCCACCAGGTCAGTAGTTTTTGATGATGTGTAACTAATAAGTGCTTCCACTTCCTTTGCTCTCACTCTCATCTTGACTCTCTATGGTCTGGCTTCTGACTTCATCATTCAACCGAAACATTTCTCTCCAAAGTCATTGGGAATCTCTCTTTTTTTAAACCCTTACCTTCTGTCTCAGAATCAATACTGTGAGTTGGTTTCAAGGCAGAATGGTTAAATGACTTGCCCAGGGTCACATAGCTAGGAAATGTCTGAGATCAGTTTTGAACCCAGGACCTCTTGTCTCTAGGCTTAACTCTCAATATACTGAGGCACCTAGCTGTGCCCCCATATAATTTTTATTATTTTACACCACAAACAAATGATGATAATACATGTCTGAGCATCAGTAACTCCTAAATTTTGTTCTTGTCTATGAAACTGATGAGCTAAATAGACCAGAAAAAGTCAGTCTTCCTCCATTTTGTTTTTTAATTTTTTCTTTAAAATCCTTACTTTCTGTCTTAGAATCAATACTCAGTATCAGTTCTGTTATGTGGAGATGCAAAGCATGGAATCCCTGCAAAGATACAGGGACTGCCTCACCCAGAATTCCAGGGGACCCCCCTGGAGAACTTTGGGTCAGGGGGCAGTTGAGAAGGGTTTGAGTCAGTTACTTTGTGGAGGTTGAAGTGAGCAGACACCCTGCTTACTACTCCACACTTGGGGGTTCACTTGAGAAGCCATAGTGGCATAGCCAGTATGGTTACTACTTAAGGATTAGCCTGTTTAGTAGGATTAGTTTATATCAACTTCATTACAACAAATATTTAGTAGATACTCATCAATAGCAAGAGATCCAGTTTTAGTTAAGTGTCTCATCCCCTCCTGTGAGGGGGGAAGGGCAGTTTCAATCTAACAGTTCAGGGTCACCTTTCATTATCCTAATACCTTCATTAATCTCTCTAGTTTTCCTTGTTATTACTTAATATAACCTTTATCTTCAAATCTGTGCCTAGTAATTATTTGGGGGGATACTCACAACTTAGTCTGGACATCTAGTTTGAATCCTGTCTGCTGCCAGTTTAAGATCTTCTCTGTCCTCAACAGTTAAATAGCTAGCTTCTATATACTCATCTAACTGACCTGCGAGGAATATAAATTAAAGAAAAGGAACATTATTGGGGTTTCAGTCATAAGAGAAACTTACCAGAAGAATCTCATTCCTGCTTTCATTACCAACTGAAACCAGCAACTGTTTAGGGGGGAGGGGTTTGAGAACCAGGAGTGTTTAGCCTCCTCCTTTCCTCACTGAAGCCTTTCAATCTGTGGCTCTTTACTTGAAGCTCTAATATTGGCCCTGACACATTATCTGCTTCTCCAAATTATCTGTTATTATCATCATAACAGTTCCAAGGCAGAAGAATGGTAAGGGCTAGGTAATTGGAGTCAAGTGACTTGCCCAAGGCCACACAATGAAGAAGTGTCTGAAGCCAGTTTTGAACCTGGGGCTACAATGTCTATTTCCATATTCCCCATGTTGTGACTGAAGACACATATCATAATATGTGATCTTAATTACAATATGCTCTCTGACCTTTTCTCAGTGCTCATATTTCTTGACCTCAATGCAGCCTTTGACACTGTCATTCACTCACTTCTCTCTGGAGTTTTATGATACTGTTCTCTCCTTGTTCTCCTACCTATCTGACTACTTCCTCTTAGTCTCCTTAGCTGGATCCTCATCTATGTCATAGAAGCTAACTATGGGTTTCCTCCAAGCCTAGATGAGGAAGATACCCAGCATAGGTCTTCATTTTAGAGCCTCTGCCTGGGGACCACTGTTAACCTGCTATGGTTTGACAGACCAACAATTTGATTCAGCAGGCCCCAAGTCTTTAATTTAGTCTTAGTTGAAAAGATTATAATTATCTTGCATTTCCTTGGAAATGTTGCTTGTTTCTTTATCTGTTGAATTTGGAAATGATGTATAGATTTTGGTTGGAAATACTACTTCCCCAAACCATTTTACAACATGTATAGCAACCTACTTCTAGTCCCTCCCATTTCCAATTCATCCTAGGGATCTGCTATCATATTATTTTTTCTGAAACACACCTTCTTTAATGAGTGTCTCCCTCATTCAAAACCTTCAGTGACTTTCAGTGATCCACTGACAAAATAGGTCTACTGGCCCATTTGGACAAAAACCAAATTTTTTAACCTAATATTTAATGCCTTCCAAAATCTGACCTTAGCCCTCACAGGGTTTCTAGATTTATCCCATACTTATACAAACCCACCACTTTAGCCAAACTCATTTCACTCTATGCCTGAAACCCTCCTCATCCCTCCCCATCCTCAAATGCCATTCCTCTCCTTTATGCTCTTCCTTTCAGTTGCCTTTCAATTCCCAGTAATATGGCTCAGAAGAATGATTGGGATGCAAGATCAAAAATGGGTGTTTTCTTCATTAAGAAATCTCCCATAATAGGACTGCTTTTAGAAAAAAATTTTCCATGGTTACATGATTCATGTTCTTGCTCTCTCTCCCCACCCCTCCCCCCTCCCCCCATAGCCAACATGCATTTCCACTGGTTTCCTCCTATGTCATCGATCAAGACCTATTTCCATATTATTGATAATTGTTCTAGGGTGGTCATTAAGAGTCTACATCCCAAATTATGTCCGCATCAACCTATATGTTCAAGCAGTTGTTTTCCTTCTGTGTTTCCACTCCTGTAGTTCTTCCTCTGAATGTGGGTAGTGTTTTTTTTCTATAAATCCCTCAGAATTGTCCTAGGTCGTTGCATTGCTGCTAGTACAGAAGTCCATTACATTCAATTTTACCACAGTGTATCAGTCTCTGTGTATGATGTTCTCCTGGATCTGCAACTTTCACTCTGCATCACTTCCTGAAGGTCATTCTAGTACACATGGAATTCCTCCAGTTTATTATTCCTTTGAGCACAATAGTATTTCCTCCAGTTTATTATTCCTTTGAGCACAATAGTATTCTGTCACCAACAGATACCACAATTTGTTCAGCCATTCCCCAGTTGACAGGCATACCCTCGTTTTCCAGTTTTTTGCCACCACAAAAAATGCAGCTATAAATATTTTTGTATATGTCTTTTTCCCTATGATCTCTTTGGGGTACAAACTCAGCAATGGTATGGCTGGATCAATGCAGAGCCTCCATTGCCTGTAACTTAGATCCCAGGACCAACTTAGCTATTTTCCTGCCACTGATCTTTGATAGATAATAAGAACAGTTATGGTATTGATTATTACCAGATGCAAGAGGAAGGAAAGCTATGTTTCAAATCCATGTGTGACTTAATTATTCTTGTATTTGCATTTTCATTAGTAGATTGGGGTATATGTAAACTTTTCTAGGAAATCAACTTTACATTAATACTTATAGCTAGCCAGCTAGCTAGTTAGCCATGGCTTTTAAACAACTAAATCACTTCATTCTCACCTGCCTATTTGTTGTTGTTCAGTTGTTTCAGTCATGTCTGACTCTTCATGTCTCCATTTAGGGTTTTCTTGACAAACTTACTAGAGTGGTTTGCCATTTTCTTCTCCAGTTCATTTTGCAGATGAGGGAACTGAAGTAAATAGGGTTAAGTGACTAGCCCAGGGTCACACAGGTAGTGTCTGAGGCTGGATTTGAACCCAGGTCTTCATGACTCTAGGTCTGATCCACCATGCCACCTACCTGCCTACTTAGGTTTTTCCAAATTTTAAAAATCCAAATTCTAGTAGTTGCAGGGAAGGGGCCCTTACTAACTAATTGAATTAAATAATGTGATATATATGCTTCTATTGTAAACACTTGTAAGAACACTCCTACTTGAAAACAAAATGCTTCTATGTTTTGGTTTGGTTTTTTTACTAGACTTGGGTCTTTATTGGTATAAATCAGTGGTTCCTAAACTTTTTTGGCCTACTGCCCCCTTTCCAGAAAAAATATTACTTATCGTCCCCTGGAAATTATGAAACTATTTATTGAACTCAGAATAGAATGTAATACAAAAAAAGTGTGGCCATCACCACTCTCCTGGATCACTGCAGCACCCACCAGGGGGCGGTAGCGCCCACTTTGGGAATCCCTGGTATAGATAAAATTCTAGATAAGGTAAGTCTTTCTACAAAGCAGATTAGCATCTGTTTTGTAACATGTGGTTTCAGCGGGGCACTGAGTAGTTGTGACTTGCCCATACATTTGTAAGATTAAAAATTAATATCCATATACTTCAAGTATTATATTTTTATAATAATTTATTAATAATAACTTGAAGAAAATGGAAAATGATAGCCTTAGCAAAGAGAGAGTTGTCTGGACCATGAAAAGCAGGAAGAGAGAGCAAGCAGGAGAGCAGGGGAAGAAGAGAGCGAAGGTGGGGTTACACACGGATGAAAGAGGAAAGGGATGCTGGGTAATGTAATTCAAAGGTACAAAATTCCAATTACACACACGTAAAGCTGGGAGAAACTTTAGAGACCAGCAAGTTCAATGCTGCCTACCACCCCCTTATTTTGCAGATGAGGAACTTGAGGCACAGAGAGGTTAAATGACTTGCCTAGGGTCACTCAGCTAGTATGCTTGAGGCAGAATTTGAACCCAGGTCTTTCCAGCTCCAAGTCTGTGATCATCCACTTTGTCATATTGCATAGCCAATATGTGTCAGATGGTAAACTCAAACCCACCCACCTTCCTGACTCTGAGGCCAACTCTCCAATCACTATCTCACGCACCTCTTTGATATTTTTTTAAATTACTAAATTTAAATAAAAATAAATTATTTCGATCCACTGGGTTAGCTGCACAGCATTTGGTTGTCTCTGTGACCTCTTTAACTGTAGACTTAAAAGAAACTTTTTTACTCCTATGAAATCGCCCAGTTCTTATCACAGCACAACATTTGGTCTTAGAAATCAGCAATCTATCATTAGTCTCTCTCCTCTACTACATCAGGCTCCAGTTGGAACTGGCAGCTAATTATGTATAATCATCTGTAACCAGTGTAACACAGTGACTAGTTAGAATAGATTTGTTTGTTATCAGCAAATGCACGTGAAGGAGAATGAGAAATAGAAAAACAGGTGTTGTTTCAGAGCCCATAGGGATGGAATCTGAATAAAAGCCTCCTTTTTTAAAATTCCAGAAATTAATTGCTTATCTTCAAAAAAGATTAGTTTTTTCCCCAGCTGTGTGACCCTGGGCAAATCACTTGACCCCAATTGCCTAGTCCTTATTGCTCTTCTGCCTTAGAACCATATTGATTCTAAGACAGAAGGAGAGGGTTTTGTTTTTTGTTTTTGTTTTTTAAGATTAGTTTTGTTACCAGTGGCCAAAGTTTGGCAAACACTGAGTTCTTTCCTGAGCATTTACTCTTTAAAGTGAATTTTGGTTAGAATGATAAAGGAAAACTGTCCCCATAGCACTTTTCCTCATTCACCAGTAGGTGATGCTGTAGTTGGTCATTTAAATTACTGCTTAAAAATTAACTTAATTGTATTCTCAATCTATCTTCTTTACCAGGTTTATGTGCCCTATCTATTAACCATTCCAATTCTTACATTGCCTACCCTGGAAGCTTAACTACTGGGGAGATTGTACTTTATGATGGAAATACGTTGGTAAGTTGACTATAATTTGAATTTTCTAGATGTGTGTATAATCACCTGTCTGCTAATAAATGAGGCAAATGGTGATGGAGAAAGAGCAGAGCTTTGCAAAGAAGATACATAATATTTATCTTTATGCTTCCCTAGCCACTCTAGTGAGGTGTGTAGCAGGGACAGAAGATGTTCGCTTTCAGTCCAACCAACAAGTCATTATTCAAACATTACTGTGACGCAGAGTGAGAAGCTAACTGAGACATCTGCCCATGGCTGATTGCCACTTAGACATATCGCTTTATGCAGTGCTGTAATTCTGACCAATGCATACCTGTTCCGTATTTCCTTCGTTTAGGGGCTCACAGGGCATAATGATTCTTTGGGGAGAACCTGAGTTCAGAGATGGTAGCATATCGTAAGAAGACATACACTTTTATTCAATAATATCTTTTGACTTGGCTGTGTGTCCATCTGTCTGAAGACAAGAGAGGAGACAGGATGAACTGGTGTATATGCTGCTTCCTTTTGCTGCCAATTCCATTTGTGAAAACCAGTGAAGGAGTCATTTTATGTCCTGGGTGAGAGGGGAGAATGGCAGAGGCAGTACAGTAAGATAGGTAGAGAATCCAAGATGAAGATAAAGGAAAAGAGGCTCTGCTTTCTTCCCAAGTCAAATCCCTTTTGTTCCTTGTCCTTAACAGAAAACAATTTGCACAATTCCTGCCCATGACGGTCCACTTGCTGCCATCACCTTTAACTCTGTGGGATCCAAACTAGCCAGTGCTTCTGAGAAAGTGAGTGGGTATGAGACTAGCTGTTTACTAATTTCTTCCTCTTCCAAAGGTTGAATGAGGTGATGTGGGGAGGGAAGTTTGTGGCACTGCCTAGTCTTTCTGTTGCTACATTGTGACTGGCATCTGTCCCTGCCAAGGATAAACTTCAGAATGAAGCTTGCTCCTTTTAGCATATCTATATCACATTCAACAAATTAATTCAACCTGCAAATATATAAGTGCCTAGGATATTGTGCTTAGAGTTAAGAGAGGCATAAAACGAGTATGATACAGTCCCTGCTCTATGAAACTCAAGTCCAATAGAAGAGCTAGGCCATTTATGCAAAAAGCAATACAATAAGGCAGCATGTAATGAATGCCATAAGAGTGGAAGTGAAGTGCAATGTTAGTATTTCAGAGGAGAGGGAGCCCATTTTTGCAGGGGGAATGAGAGAAGGCTTCCCAGAAGAGGGGGCATTTGGGGACCTGGAAAGATAGTTCAGATTTCCAAAAGTAGAGATAAAGAACATTCTAGATATAGCAAACAGTTGCATGAGAAAAGCATGCTTTGTGCAAGAAAGATGCAAGTCATGTTTGGGGAAAGTCTCTTGGGAATAGATGTGGACAGCCCCAGGGATAAAAAGGCTTTACTTTGTTCTTCTGCCTCAAAAAGCGATGTCAATAAGCAACAGAAAAGGGAACACCATCTACATGAAACCTTTAATGGCAATGAAATGTTAACTTTGTTGTCCTTTTTCCCCCAGGGCACAGTCATCCGGGTGTTTTCCACCCCTGAAGGACAAAAGCTCTATGAGTTTAGGAGAGGAATGAAGAGGTCTGTGTTGAATTTAAAATCAGTTTTAAAGTATATCTGGGGATTGTGCACTGGAATAATTGGAAGCCAAGGAGAAGTTGTGGAAGGTGTGGATATGTGTCTCTTTCATTGGAGAGTGCAAGAAATAGAAAAATATAACCAAACATTATATGTAGAAGCCCTACTCAGTGAGTGCTTAGTAGAACCAAAAACAAAGAAGCTATTTCAACTGATCATAATCCAACTATTGAAGTCTTTTCTGATCTGTGCATATGAGGGATTGGCAGGAAAGGATCCAAGGAAATTGAGTACATAACCCAGAGGAAATTCTTAATGACATTCACTGAAGACAGAAAAGTATTGTGTTAGTTCCATGCAGATTACTGTTTATCTCATGAGAAGAAAGATGCAAAGCACATTTATTTGGAGTTCTGTCTGATTTTAAAGACATCAGAGCATCTGGCAGGCAGACAAGGTACCTCTAATGGTCAATAAGAAGAGGAATGATTTTTCCTTCTCTTTTGGACATGATCATAACCTTTTATTAATTATTTGATCTTATAATTTCTAGTTATTCGGTATTTATGGATAAGATGATTTCAGGTGATATTAATACCTTCTTCAAGATGTGGTTGTATAGCCACTCTAGCTTTTTCCTTACAAATGAATATATTCCCTTCTTCCTAGGTATGTGACTATCAACTCTCTAGTTTTCAGCATGGACTCACAGTTCCTCTGTGCATCCAGCAACACAGAAACAGTGCACATCTTCAAACTGGACAACCTTACCTCCAGGCAGGTATCACACTGACAGCTAAGTAAAGCCACATCCTCTTCACATTCCTTTCCACATAAATGGCCCTCATTGTCAAGTCCTTGTTTTTCAAACCAAGACCTTTTAAAAGGCATGGTTTAGCTTGAAGATTTTGGCTCCTAACTAGTGACTGTTAGTGCCTTTGATTAGCATAAATGCCACCTTTTATTTCCTTACGTCAGAAATATGATATATCTCTTATACTTAATAAAATTAGCCTATGGAAACAGGTGAAGATCATAAAGATCTGTCTTTCTAGACTTAGGAGATGCCCATGAATGTGACAAGGCCAGAAGGAGCAGAGTGTTGTTAATGCCGAAAGCATCTTAGAACTTTTTATAACTTCATTTCTTAGCAAGTAGAATGTAAGTATCAGCTTACAGTTTTTAAGCATCTCTTGAGTGCCCGGACCTGTACTAGAGGCTTTCTCTTTTTTCTGGTGAATGTAATACAATGGAAAACATTTAAACAGTCTAGTAAATACCAAGAACATAATTTTCAAGGCATTGTTGAAAGCCTTAAGAAAATTGACCTCTATTCTCTCTCTCTCTCTCTCTCTCTCTCTCTCTCTCTCTCTCTCTCTCTCTCTCTCTCTCTCTCTCTCTCTCTCTCTTTTCTTTCTCCTCCCTCCCTGCTTCCCTCCATCCCTCCTTTCTTTCCTTTGCCTTCTCTTCTGTTCCAAAGACCCTGCATTAGGAACTAAATAATAATAGTCTTAAATGACTGATTCCTTTTCTCAAGGAGCTTAGAAACTCTGGGATCTATGTTGAATTAATATTCATAGTATTTCTTCAGTAAATAAGAAAATTAAAGCACATAAATGTTTAATGACTTGACCAACTTGGTTGATTTTGATAGGGTTTGTCAGTCTTTTCTAGAAAAGCTCCATATAGTTTTCACAAAAAGTTTAGAAAACTCCAACCAGGAGTCTCAATATTGACCTCCATTTTTCATTACATCTCTTCCTTAGTCAAAAGATGTTTCATATTCTTAGACTGCATAGCCTTGCATGGAGGAATGTGTCTGCACATTTTGGAGGCAATATGACTTACAGTCTGCTTTTGCCTCCATCATTCTGCTGAAACTCCTCTGTTCACATTATCTGAATGATCACATTGAATGGCTTTTTCTTAGTTCTCATTCTTCTTAATTCCTTTGAAGCAATAAATACTAATGACCACTTCTTCCTTCTTGAAAGTGGCACTCCCTTCTTTACAGGGTCTACATATTCTTCCTTTGCCATGAATTTGGGTATAATGAAAGGCTTAGCCCATTTTAAAAATATTTTCTTATTCCCACTTTTATCATTCACTCTTATTGTTTCTTGATGTCTCATGAAGTCATTAGCTTCTATTTGCCCAGTTCTAATTTTTAAAGACTGAATTTCTTCCGTGACCTTTTGATCCTTCTTTTCCATTTGGTCCATTCTACTTTTCATGGAACTCTTTTCTTCATTGGATTTTTGTATCTCTTTTTCCAGTTGACCAATTTTGCTTTTTAAACTGTTATTTTCTTTTTGCATTACTTTCATTTCTTTTTCCCATTTTCTGACCATTTTTCTTCAACTGTATCTTATTTGATTTTTTAATTCCTTTTTGAGTTCTTCCAGAGCTTGAGACAAAATCCCATTTTTTTGTTGTTTGTAAGTTTTGCATGTGATTGCTTGGATCTCACCATCCCCTATTGGTTCTGTGTTTGTCCCCTTAGAAATTTTCAAGGGTTAAATATTTCTTTTGCTGTTTGTTCATTTTCCCAGCCTTTTTTGCTTTTGGACTGCGAATTCTGAAAGCTGCTTGCTGCTTCTGTCTCCTCTGCTGCTGGCTCGAAGGGCTTAGCACTGTGAGCTATTTTACCCTGGGGCTAGGTCTTCACCACAGCAGAGCAATGGCCCAGCACTATGGACTTCCAGATTTCACTGCTGGCTGGGTGCCAGGGCCTGGGACTTCCAGGGGTGACTCTGAAGTGCTTTTTTGTTAGTGTTGTTCACCTCCTGGGATCCCAAAGTCAGCCTGTGTCCAGTTGCAGAATCTGGCAGGGGTGAAGGGTAGGGGATGGGGGGCAGAGATGGTTGGCCAGCACTCTTCTTTGTACAGATTTGCTTCTGGTTCCCCCTTATCCCATGAAAATCAACTTTCTCTGCTATCTTTCAAGTTGTGTTCAGCAGGAGAGACCTCTCATTCCATCTTGCTGTTGGTTTTTAATTCCTGTTGTTTTGAGGTGCAGTGCTTTTTTAAAGATGAGTTTGGAAAGATTTGTCAGAGAGATTTCAGCTTTCACTGCTACTAAGCTGCCATCTTGGCTCTGCCCCCAGTTATCATTCACTCTTAAGAACTTACTCTGCTTTGTGAAGCAAATTTTTCAATACTAGTTCTTTGGAGTGTATGCATCTTTGAACAATTTAAACCAAGAATCCACATGGAATGTCTAAATGACAAATAGCCCTTATTCCTTATAAGATCAATCAGGTGTAGTATATTCTACCATAAAACAGCACCAGAATAAGGATTTTTACCTCATCCCAATGCATGCTATAAATTATATTTTGACCTTGTAGGGTTTTTGTGTTTTTTTTTTTCCTTTTTACCATTGAGGTAGAATGTTATCTCTGCTAATGGACTTAGTGCTTTGTTAGGTGCTTCTGTCTGCAATTTAGACACATCATTGCATCTGTATTGTTCCCACTAGTGGGCCAGAAGAGCCTTCAACTTGGAGTAGCTATATGGGGAAGATGTTCATGGCTGCTACCAACTACCTCCCTTCTCAAGTATCAGATATGATGAACCAGGACAGAGCTTTTGCCACTGTGCGTTTGAATTTCTCTGGTCAGAAGAACATCTGTACCCTTTCTACGTATGTATGACATTACCCTCTTCCTTCTTTAATTTATTGAGATTGAGAATGAATAGATCTTATAGTTTAGGACCTTGTTCACTGAACTGAAACAACCCGTCCTGGTAAGATGCTGATCTAACTCTGCATGCTGCCTCTTTAAGCATCCAAAAGACACCCACTCATGCAAAAAGAATAATAGCCCTTATTTGTGGGTTAATGTTACTATTTAATTACAGTAGCTTTTTTTGAGGAAGCATTTGTATCACAGGGGCTTCTTTATGTAAGGAAAGGTGATGTTCGTGATGAACCCAGGAGATTTTTCACCAAAAGGTGACCTGTTGGCACACTTTGTTAACAATCAAATTCCATGTTTTCATTTGCTCTATAGTATTCAGAAATTGCCCCGGCTGTTAGTTATATCATCTGATGGACGGCTTTACATCTATAATTTGGACCCTCAAGATGGAGGAGAGTGTATCTTAATCAAGACCCACAGGTAAAAATGGTTGGTTTCAAAAAGACAAACTTTCAGAAAGTGTTAGAATTGCCTCCTTAAAGTAGGTTTGGAAACTACTCTGGGCATGCTTCAGAGCTCTTGCTTTATTCTCATCCACAATTATAGGTGTTTATTGAATTACCTGATTCTTTGTTGGACAGAGTTGGGTAGGTCCAAGTCCACATATGCCTTAGTTTTCTTTTAACATTTTAGCAACTTTACAAATGTTTCAACTTTGCTCCAGTGACACCTTGTAGGTAACTCTAGGCTCTTGAGACTGTACTGTGCCTGTGGAGCCCAAGCATTGGCAAATCTTTCTGAGCTGGATAGGCTTCCAGTAAAGGTCAAGTGATAGATTATGTGTCAGCCATTCAACAACCAGCATGCCTACAACCCTGGACACAGGGACTATCAAAGGACTTTCACCAAGTCAAAGGTGTAAGCTGTATCTTTAGATCAGTGGTTCCCAAACTTTTTTGGCCTACCACCCCCTTTCTAGAAAAAATATTACTTAGCGCCCCCTGTCACATACTATCACTGCTCCCTTACAGATATTCACTACCTCCAAATGCACCTATGGCCATCACTGCTTCCCCGGATCACTGCAGCACCCACCAGGGGGCAGTGGTGCCCTCTTTGAGAATTACTGCTTTAGGCAAGATATTCAGACCACTGAAATCAGAGGTTGAAGTATAACAATCATTCACAATGTCTTTTCCTGCTTAATCCTCTCTGTAATGCTTAAATACCTTCTCTTGCCAACTGTAATCTGTTCTAATCCAGTGTGGATAGGAATGATGATAATGTCTTTCTCTTGGTGTTTACATTTTAAGACAGCACTGCTTCCTTGGGTGCTAATTTTTGTTAAGACTTTCCTTAGCTATTTTGAAGTTTATGTTGCCCCTCTGAGAAGTTAATATAGCCTCCGTTCAAGTATCCTGGGAAAGCTAGAGAGTCTATAAAGCCTGGTTCGGCCTCTGAAAATATTTCAAATACAATATATCCTTTTTTTTTCCCCAAATTGATAAAATTTAGCTTGCTTGGCTCAGGAAAGACAGAAGAGAATAAAGAAAATGACCTCAGACCTTCATTACCTCAGTCTTATGCAGCAACAGTAGCCAGACCAGGCACAACGTCTTTGTCCTCAACAGTGCCAGGTGAGCAACAATCAGACTGATGTGGTATGATATTTCTAATGTTTACTTATTCCTCCCAAGGTGATGTTTACCAAAAATATTCTTTTCTGAGGCAGCAAGATGGCTCAGTGGATAGAGATCCAGACTGGAGATGGAGGGTCCCAGGTTCAAATATGACAGACATTTTTTAGCTGTATGAACCTGGACAAGTCACTTAGCATCAGTTGCCTAGTCCTTACTAGTTTTCTGCCTTGGAACCCACATATAGCATTGATTCTAAGTTGGAAGATAAGGATTTTTTAAAAATTCTCTTTCCCTTATTTATTGCCATACAATTGATGCCCCTTATGTTTGGCAAACATAAAATTTGTTTTCCTGATGATTAGCTCAACTCCTTTGACAGCAAGTTAGCTAGTTTTGACAGATGCTTCAGCTTCATCTTTCATGTATTCATACCAGCAAGCCAAATTGCAAGAAGTTGCATCACTTTTTGACACTTTTCTGTAGTACCGTCCTGAAAGTTAAATGGTGACAGCTTGGTACTTTTCATTTCTCATGTTTCTCCTGGCTTTCCAGGTTATTCTGAGGATGGTGGGGCGCTTCGAGGAGAGGTTATCCCTGAACATGAATTTGCAACGGGACCAGTGTGTCTTGATGATGAGAATGAGTTTCCTCCTGTGAGCATTAGGAGCCCCTAAATGAGTGCTTCAGACTGCATAACAAGAAGACCTTCTCCTCCAAGAGGCGAAGTCACTTTCCAATTCTGTTAATCTAGCCTATAACTAATTCTCTCCACTAATATTCAGAAAGCCCTAAAATGATTTTTGTATCCTAAGCTTAAGATCTTAAAGAATAGTAATTAGCTATATGCTTACTATTGACAGTAATTAGAACCACAGGATACTAATCCAGGAAGCTTTTGGACTGACTGGCCCTAAGATCAGGGGCCTGAAAAACTTTTCTCTGGCTTAGCTACCTTTTGTTGATCATAATTAACAATTTACTATAACAAAACTGAATTTTCCTTAGATTCCTAAGGATGCTTTGGGGGTGGAGATGGGGAGGGCTGTTCTTAGCCTTGTGGAGATATTTTTCTAGTGATAGGCTGCTTTTTCGGGATGGGGGCCTACATTACAGAATTGGTAACTGCTGTAACCTTGAAGGGCACTGTTATGTCCAAGAGGGTCATCAGTTGTTGTTTCGTTGTCATGCCAACCCCACATAAGTCTGAGTATCTGTTGAGTGGAATCTTGTCCACACAGCTAGGAAAAAATGAGAGAGTTGGAACTAATGTTATTTATTGGTTATTTCAATAGTAATGTGTATTCAATGTTTACAACCAAGATGAGCCTTTTAAAATGGAATCAATGTATGTGTACATTTAAAATCACGATTTCTTGGAATCATGCCAGAGTTATTAAAAGTCCACTTCTACAATAAGGTGGGTAGTGTTTCTATAGTCTCAAGTATGGGATTAACATGGATAGACTAACAAGTCAAGCATAGCATGATCTAGCCCCCTATTGACTCTGCATGGACTCAGATATCTTTATAACACACCCTGCTTAACAGCCTCTTCCTAGAAAGAGTAAGGACATTTTGTTTTGATTTTGGTAGATAATCTTGTGCCGTGGAAGTCAGAAGGGCAAAACGAAGCAGTCATGATGAGAAGCACACCTCAGAATTCAGCACATCCCTTGTATCAGGTGGTTTTGGAAAAAAAAAACCCAAGGTGGAAGAATGGATTTGGATTTGTATGAGACAGACACAGGGTGTGGTGTGGGTGCAAGAAATAACCCCAGGTGCTCCACTTTTTTTAAAACTACAGTATATTCTTAAACTTTTACCATGCTTTCTTCACAGCCCTGGTTTTTCACTGGGTGTGGTATACATTATATGCACATTACTCTAAAAATATTTTAAAACCACAGTGTACATGCTAACTTAACCATATTGGTATGTAATCAAAATTTTGTATAAAATGGGCATCCTTTTAAAATTTGTGCTGTGTGCAAATGTATTTATAGAGGAAAATCCTGTTGAATTGTATTTCTTTGTACAGTATATTACACACACACACAGATTATTTTACCTAGACAAGTATTTTTGCAATAACTACTGGAAAAAACCATTTATTACCTTTTGAAGAGATCAGTAATAAAATCATGACAATGCATACAAATTGTTCATCTTTCTTTATGGGTTTCGGAGGAGGAAGAACTATAGAAACCTTGGGGCTACAGTTTTGTCTTCTAAAAACTACAGAGAATATGGAAATAGATTTTATATAATCAATATCATATAATCTATATCTCTTCTCTACAGATGGAGGATAGAAAGGAAGAAAATTTGAATCTCAATTTTTTTTAATGAACGTAATTGAGAAATATTTAAATAAATAAAAATGTATTTTAAAAAATAAAAACCACAGAGAATCTTGACCATTGAAGGATCTGAATGGATACTTCTGGCCTCATACTCCAATAATTAGTTTGATTTTTTCTTTTTAATTTTTATCCTGACTACATACCAGTTAGGATGAATCTCATATGAATTAGCCATTATATTTGTAGGGTACCATTCTAGTCTCTACAAAGGCAGACTGCCTGCCCAGAACAGCTACTTTCTTGAATTAATTTCTTCTAACTCTATTATGAAAAAAAAAGGACAGTGCCTGTAAAATGCTTGAAGCAAGATCACAGGTTTTATTTTGAAAAATATGATAGAAAATTGAAAGGCCCTAAAAACTGAAATCTGGAGGTCCACCTAACTTTTTTTCCCCCGGCTGCCTCCAGCTGTTATAACTAAAAATGAATCTTGGAGGCTTTGTTCTAAATTTATAAGTAAAGATAAAGAAAGAGAAATACGGTTTCCATCCTTTCTAACTTAAAGTAAGATCCATCCCAGGGGGAACATGCCAATGCTTGCCAGAGATTGCAAATGATAAAAGCTGCCAGGATGGCTCAGAGAAAAAGTCAGACCAGGGACAGGAACCAGAGCAAAGACAGGCCCAAGCGCTGGCTTTTCAAACTTGAGCTCCTCCCCCTTCAATTGGCCAATTGCCTTCATAGGTCATGTTGTGCCTCCTGGCCTCCCTAGCCATCAGGCTGGCAGACAATAGGATTCTGACTACCATGGTGAGTCCTTCTGGGATTGGACTAGGTTGGAAGTTGCCCAGATATTTATTTCACACACAGCTGAAACACTGAAGCTAACTACAAGAGCTGGCATCGGCAAGCCATCTTGAGTGCACTGCAACAGGGGATCGCTGAAGGATCATGAGAATAATCTGCTACTGAAGTGTTATCACTTATGATATCCTCAAGAACATCCACAAGAGCCCCCATGACTTCAGTCAATTTGTCCCGGTAGATAGCACTGCTGCTATCTAAAGGTGCACATTCTGCAGGGTCCTCTTGTAGATTGAAAATAAGAGGAAGCTCATGATGCTGTTCAGGTCCAAGGCTCCCATCACAGGCTTTTGCACCACCTAGACAGGAGGGGAAGAAAAGTAATCCATTAAATCCTTCTTTTGTGGCCCAGTGATGCAAGCACCAAAACTCTATAGAGGTTGGAGTAGTGACTCACAGGTTCAGAGGAGTGCCATCCCCTCTGAGGATGCTAGTGGAAGGCTATTAATTAATCCCATTGTTTAGGATTGTTTAGGATGCCTTTTGGAATCACCTTAACCTGAAGCCCCCTCTTGGATCTGAGATTGGACATCCAGAATGATTCAGCTCCTGATTTCTAAATAGTTCTTTAAGACAATCAATGGTTGAACCAAAAAGCCCAGAGAGTTTGTGTGGTTGTCTAAATAGACCTCTAAGAGACTATTTTTAATGCAGGCTATTCTTAAGTAAATTGAATTTTAAAATCGTCTCTAGGCTTCTAACTTATGTTCATCCATTTATGATCTAACAATTAAAAGGAACAAGTACAGTGAAAGAATTTCAAGAGTGCAAAAAATAGCCCTGAACTTGCCGTGAGATAGAGCAGGATGAGTAAAAGGCTCCTATCGAATAATTGTGAGTACAGAGAACAAAACATGGAGCCCATTAGTGGCCTGTGGTTAAAGGCAACTCAGAGCAAGGGGCACAAGTTGCTTAGGGAGCTGGGAATGCATTCATCTCATAAAACCCCATTAAGAGTCAACTGTGGCTTCAGAAGGAATTCTAGCCTAGGAAAATCAGTGGAGTAGACACAGGATACAGCCTGTGAGTGAGTGGAAGGGAAAGGGGGCTGGGAAATGGAATGTCCTCCTTCCTCAATAGAACTTTCTGTGGAAGGAGAGGAAGAGTGAATCTTACCAGTGATGTAAAAGGCCTTATATTGCCCCAGACGAACAGTCTCTAGGGCACCAAAGCTTCCAGCAGCCCCACTGTTAGGGTGAAACAGCACCTAAAAGACATAGAAACTAACATAGGGGGCAGCATCCTCCCTAGAGTCTGAGCAGTTGCCTATACATTTAGATTTTTTTTAACCCTTCCACTTTAGAATCAACACTGTATAGTGGTTCTAAGGCAGAAGAGCAGGAAGAGTTAGGCAATGGGGATTAAATGACTTGTCCAGGGTAACACAGCTAGGAAGTGTCTGAGGCTAGATTTGAACCCAGGACCTCCTATCTCACAGCCTGGCTCTCAATCCACTGAGCCACCTACTTGCCCCCTAGATAGTTTTCTAGGTTGCTCACAGTAAATTACAGCTCTTAACCATCTCTAGTGAAGGTCAGGTTTGCATTAAGAATTCCTCTTTAGAGGGCAGCTACATGACTCTCTGGATTAAGAGTCAGATTTGGAGATGTGAGATCCTGGGTTCAAATATGACCTTAGACACTTCCTAGCTGTGTGACCCTGGGCAAGTTCCCATTGCCTAGTCCTTACCTCTCTTCTGCCTTAGAGCTAATACACAGTATTCATTCTAAGATGGAAGGTAAGAGTTTTTTTTTAAAAAAAGGATTCCTTTTTAGCACCTTTGTCACAGTGACTGCTTATCAGGCACACTTAAAAAAAAAAAAGATCAGGGACTTGATTTGGGCTAAGCTTTAGCCTATTATAGCACAGAATTACTCACCTGTATTTCCTCATCTGGTCACAGATGAAAAAAAGAAGCAAATAGAAACAGGAATTCCCCTATTCCAAGGGAAGAGGGCAGGATTTAGTAGGAAATGTTTATAAATGATCAGTGAACATAGTAGGTTTGGCTTCTGCATTCAAAGACTTGCCTGGAACGAATCATGGCTGTATATCACTGAGAATGAGCTTATATGATTCAAAGTTTCCATTGGGCCCAAAAATCAGAAATATCTGCTGAAGTGGTGACTGTCTGTTCCACTAAGTTTAGCAACAGAGCACAGCTGACTCCTTGGCCTGATGCGCATATACACTTATTACCTTCAATGCTTTTAAGGGTCCCAAGTAACATTAATGTAGCCCTTTTCTAAAAATGAAAATAAACTGAAACTTGAAACACCTTCGTTTCTTTCTCCCTTGCAGAGGGCCAGGATGGGGGCCAAAGAAAATATTTCCTTTTTTTCTTCTTAAGAAAGAGAACCTGGCACTTCAGCAAAGCTAGCAATCACATTCTGGGTGTCTTAAGAGCTATTACGAGTAATAGAATGACAAAGTGAACTTTGCATGAGGACACTTCCCTTCTAAGGAAGCCTGTCTCATCGGAAATAACTTTGATTTCCTGTGAGTGTATGAAGACATGCTCTCCTTCAGCACCCAATTACTCTGGGTTGCCATGTGTCCCTTGCTCTGTTCTGAAAGCTGTGTTAGGGGGAGTACATTCTGTCTCAATAAGTCATTTTGGAACAAATCCTTGACTTTTAGTCCCAAACCAGTTGACCTTTCTCAATTACGTGGTCATTTATGTTCTGAAAAGGGGTGAGGCAAGGAGTCAGCCTTCTCCCCCCATTTTCCTCCTTGTCATGCTGTGAATAGGAAAGTATTTCATGCTAGCAACCTTCTAAAAGAGAAGCGATCAGTGTTCCTGAAAGGAAAATAAGCCAATCTCATACACATCTGTCCAGCTTAGGATGTTCCCAGTTAGATGTTTGTGCCCAGGGCAGCCTCCAACTGGGCTCAGCTGCTATTGAACCATCTTGGACCACCTGCATCCCCCAACACCCTGAAAGAGGGAAGTGGTGAGACTGGCACTCAGATACATCCTGCTGCCACATCAATAATGGCATTGTTATTTTCAGTTTCAAAACGAGGGACAGGAAGGCTGCATTGAGAGCAGTACACCATCCAGAACCAGGGAGGGAGATCCGTGCTGTTAGCAGACAAATGTCTAACGTATCATATATAACAAAAAATAAAGTATCATATTTAGTTTCAAGTGCCACATCTTCAGCACATTTGCAAAATGGAGGATCAGAAGCCTCCAACCCAAATGTTATGAAGAACGACAGAGGAAACTAGAAATGGATATAACTTAGAAAGAAAAGATTTGTCAGAGGAGGGAGGGATGGCATCAATGCCTTCAGATAGTTAAAGGACTATCACAAGACAGTCTGCATGAGTCCAGATTGCCAAACCTAAGGAGTCACCTTTTTTTGGCAGCAGTGTGGTACAATGGATAGAACAGTGGTTCCCAAACTTTTTTGGCCTACTGCTCCCTTTCCAGAAAAAATATTACTTAGCCCCCTGGAAATTAATTATTTTTATCTTAATAACAATTAATAGGAAAGATAAATGCACCTGTGGCCATCACCGCTCCCCAGGATCGCTGCAGCACCCACCAAGGGGCAGTGGAGCCCACTTTGGGAATCACTGGGCTAGAGTTAAGAGCCTGGAGTCAGGAAGATCTGAGCTCAAATTCAGTTTCAGACACTTAGTGGTCTCTCTCTACTCCTCACCAGTCCTTTCCTTCTCCCTCTCTAGCTATGCCCAGATGGGGACATGCAACATGCACACAATTGTAATAACAAAAACTGAAGTCAGTCTCTTCTCACAACCTCCTTGAGTTTTGGATCCCTATTGCCAGTTGTCCATTAGGGGATAGAATAGGTGATTCAGTGTTAATAACGCCTCTGTGTCAACGTGAACGCGAGGTTCCACTGATGAGATCCAGGAGATGAGAGACATACATCCCACCTTAAAACTTGGAGCCCATAAACACAAATGCACCTTGGTGTGAGGGGTCTAAGCGCAACAAATTTAAAAGCTAAGACCCTCTCGTCCACGTAGTCCCCATGTGACATTAGATGAGTCTTTAGAGACTTAGTTTCCTACTCTGTTGAATGAAGATATTAAGATACCTGATTGTGACAGAGAGTGAAATAAGCAGAACCAGGAGAACATTGTACACAGTAACTAAAATATTGTGGGACAATCGAATGGGATAGACTTTGCTACTAACAGCAATACAATGCATGACAATTCTGAGGGATTTATGAAAAGGAATGCTATCATCTCCAGAGAAAGAACTGTTGGAGTAGAAATGCAGATGATTTATCACTTATTTATTTGGGTATATGATTTGGGGTTTTGGTTTTGGTTTTTTTAATTTTAATTTTGAATATTTTCCCCTAGTTACATGTTTCATGTTCTTTCCCTCTCCCCCAAACTCCCCTACCCCCCTTAGCCGATGCACAATTCCACTGGGTTTTATATGAATCATTGATTAAGACCTAATTCCATATTATTGATAGTTGGACTAGAGTTATTGTTTAGTGTCTGCATCCCCAATAATATCCCCAACAGCCCATGTGTTCAAGCAGTTGTTTTTCCTCTGTATTTCTCCTCCCACAGTTCTTCCTCTGAGTGTGGCTAGTTTTCTTTCTCATAAGTCCCTCAACATTGCTCTGGATCTGCTGATAATAGAGAAGTCCATTACATTCAATTTTACCACAGTGTATCAGTCTCTGTGTACAATGTTCTCCTGGTTCTGCTCCTTTCACTCTGGGGGTTTTGGTTTTATAAGATTACTCTCTTACAAAAATGAATAATATGGAAATATGTTTTGCGTGATAATATATGTATAACCCAGACTGAATTGCTTGTCAACTCCAGGAAGGGGAAGGGGAAAAGAAAGGGAGACAACATGAATCATGTAACTTTGGAAAACTTATTTGAAAATTTGTTATTAAAGATAAATTTTTTTAAATACCTAATTTTGGGGCAGCTGTGTAGCTCAGTGGATTGAAAGCCAGGCCTAGAGAAGGGAAGTCCTGGGTTCAAATCTGGATTCAGACACTTTCTAGTTGTGTAATCCTGGACAAGTCACTTAAACCCCAATGCCTAGCCCTTACCACTCTTCTACCTTGAAACCAGTACTTACTACTGATTCTAAGATTGAAGATAGGAAAAAAAAAGATACCTAATTTCCTAAAGTCACATCCAACTCTAAAATCTTATATTCCTACCACTAGAAGTATTTTATTTTGGAAGTAAGGGTATGGAGAGCTGGCCTGATGATTTGTTGCTTAAAGTCTTAAACTGATTTACCTATTTAAGTCAAGGGATTTCGTTTATAAAATGAAGCTCAGAGGCAGGAAAGGGAGGTAATACAAGGACTTTACAAGTTATAGTGATAGTTTCTTTGGTTCCTGAGGGAGGGAGTTGGTGATAGGGGTTTTTATAAATGCAAATATATTCCTTCAGTCAGACAGCTGGGTGCCCCATTGGATAGAGTGCCAGGCTTAGAGTCAGAAAACTCTTCTTCATGAATTCAAAGCTGGCTTCAGACACTTACTAGCTGTGTGATGCCAAGTGAGTCATTTAACCCTGTTTGCTTTAGTTTCCTCATCTGTAAAGTGGGCTGAAGAAAGGAAATTGCAAAACCATTCCAGTATCTTTGCTAAGAAAACCCCAAACTAGGTCAGGAAGAGTCACCTGTGCCTTAAAAATGACTGAACAACAACCTCAAAATTCCCTCAGTCAGTTTCTCCTCTCCTTTTGACAAATAGAAACTTCATGGAAATTTCTAGATAATAATAATAAATCTAAAACAGCATTTGCATAGTACTTTAATATTTACAAAGCATTTTACATATGTTACTTCTCCTGGTCCTTACAACAACCCTATGAAAGTACTGCTGCTTATACCCATTTTACACAGGAGAAAGCTGGGGTTGAGAGAAATTAAGTGACTTCCTTGGAATCAAAGATTTAAATAAGTGTTCTAAGGCAGGTTTTGAACTTGGGTCTTCCTACCTTCAATCCAGCTTTTTATCTGTTTAGAATGTGTAGCTGCTAGCAGCATTGACATTTTCTGCCTGCTTCCCTCCCCTCAGTCATTACTTTAAGAGTCCATTGAAAGACTGACCACTCATCATATAGGGTCCGTCCCTAGACCCTGACATTCTTTGCTTTAGAAGGCTAGCAGTACAAATACCTAAGCCTACTCTGTGAGTGGAACCCAGCCTTAGAGAACTAGAAGGTACCTCAGGACCTTTAGGGAGCTGGGAGAAGAAATGCAAGAATTCCAGATTTAGGAGAGACTTCTTTTGTTCAGCTCTTTGTGACCCCATTTGGGGTCTTCATGGCAAAGATACTAGAGTGGTTTTGCTGTTTCCTTCTCCAGCTGATAGATGAGGAAACTAAGGCAAACAAGGTTAAGTGACTTGCCTAAAGTCACACAGCCAGTAGGGGTTTGATGCCAGCTTGGTACACTGGTCTCCCTAACTCCGAGCCTGGTTCTCTATCCACTGTGCCACCCAGCTGCCTAGAAGGGACTTTAGAGGCCATCTAATCCAGAGAACCTGAACACGAGTCTCTCAAAAAGGCTTTAAAAGGGGCCATCCAATGCCTTTTCTTGAAGATCTAGCACTCCCCTCCACCTCTACCTCCCCCTCAGAATCTGTTCCACTGTCGGGCAGCTCTAATCATTCAAGAAGTTATCCTTACATCAAGGCTGCCCCTCCAGCTTCCAGCCACTACCTCTAGTTCTATTCAGGATTGCCAGGCATGAATAAATCTAATCCATCTTCCTGACAATAGCCATTAAAATAAATGAAGACAGTAATCACGAGCCCCCAAGTCTAAAATGAAAAATCACAGAACAGCTCAAAAAGCCTTGAAGGATACATGTATATCCTATTTGAAGTAAATCAACGTACAGAATTCTTTAGAATCGCAGAAAACCATTCATTTCCCCAAAGGATTCTTTTCAGGGTCCTGATATACTAAATGTCTTTAATATACTCAAAATGGGATTCAGTTTCTATAAATACACCTTTTCAGATGCCTAACTGTTGCTGGGAGGCTCAGTGGATGGAGTGCCAGACCAGGAGGCAAGAAGACCTGAGTCTAAATCTGGCCTCAGACACTTAGCTGTGTGATCCTGAGCAAGTTACTTCACTCTGCCTCGGTTTTCTCATCTGTAAAATGAGCTGGAAAAAGAAATGGAAAAATCTCTCCAGTAGCTCTAAAAACTCCAAAAGGGGCCATGGAAAGTCAGACAGGACTGAAAAATGTCTAAACAGCAGCAAAAACTATGGCATAAAGTGAGGCATCTCTGTAGAACAAAAGCTGAAGGTCAACATATTTCACAGGAGGGTGATACACACAAAGGGAAGTCTCAGACTTAGCAAAAGTTTATCCTACTCACCCTATGTCCAGTTTGTGAGTGTCCAAAGAGAACTTCTGACACGTCCAGACCATCAAAATGTCGTCGGGGGGGCAGGCTCACTTGGGCCAAAGACGCTATGGTTGGAAAGATGTCGAGCACACTATAAGGAAACAGATATTGGACAAGTCACTCAGCAGTCTCCTCTTTTTGACTAGGATTTGCAAAGAGCCAGGAGGTCAGAAAAAAGTCTAAGTTGGCATGGTCTGCTTTTTACTCTGTATTTCTGTTATTCATAGGATATAGACATATTCTTTGACCTCCAGTCTTAACATCTCCAACTGCCTTTCAGACATCCCAAAATGGAAGGACTGAAGACATCTTAAATGTAGGATTTACAACACTGAAATCATCTTTTCCTCTAAACTCCCCCTCTCCGGCTCCCCTCTTACTGTCAAGGGCAACACCATCCTTGAGCCCCTCAGCCTTGCAACTTGTGTCATCCTCAGCTCCTTACTCTCCATATTCAAATTGTTGTCAAGGCTTATTGATTTCATTTTTTAAAATTATATATATATTTATCAATTACATGTAATAACAAATTTCCACTTAAGTTTTCTGAAGTTATATGATCCAAACTGTCCTTCCCCATTCCTGGAACTGGCAAGCTATTCAATACATGTATTATCGATTTCATTTTTGCCATATTTCTTGAATAAGCTGTCTTCTGACACTGCCATCATTCCAGTGCAGGTGGGTTAGCCTGGCTCAACTCTCTCCCCTCTCCAGTCTCTCCTCTATCCAGCCTCTAAAGTGATTTTCCTGAAATTCAAATCTGAGCACATCATCCCCATTACTCAAGAAGCCCCAGAGGCTCCCCATTACCTCCAGGATCAAATACAAGACCCTCTGTTTAGTGTTCAAAGCCCTTCATAATCTAGTCCATCCTACCTTTCCAGGCTTCTTAGACTTTACTCCCTACCTGCTACTCTTGGATCCAGAGATACTATCCTCCTTGTTACTCCATGAACAAGACACTCTGGGCTCCAGATATTTTCTGACTGTTCCCCATATCTAGAATGCTCCCCACCTCCCTCTACCTTCTGGCTTCCTTTAACTTCTCAACTAATAACCCATTTTCCCCAGTCCCTCTTAATTCTGTTACCTTCCTTCTTTTTAGTTATTTCCCATTTATCTTATATCTAACTCATTTGTACATATTTATTAGCTTGTTTCCTTCATTAGATTGTGAGTTCCTTGAGGATAGGGACTGTCTTTTGTCTCTTTTTGTATCTTTGGCACTTAGCACAATGCCTGACACAGAGTAGGCACTTAACAACTAGTCTGCTAGGTGACTCATGTGAATAGAGCAGCAGGCCTGGAGACCGGAGGGCCAGGGTTCAAATATGGCTTAGCTGCATGACCCTAGGCAAGTCACTTAACCCCCATCGGATGCTATTCACCTCCTAATGAGTCTTTTGGGCAGCTACATTAGAATAATGACTTATATTGAGTTTGCAGTCCACTAAAGCCTCAGATCTTTTTTCAGAACAACTGCTTTTGTCAGATTTTTTTTGTGCCCATATACAAGACTTCACATTTATCTCTGTTGAATTTCACCTTATTCAGCCTCATGCTCTATCCCATTAAGATCTTTTTTTGTCAATAGGCATTTTAAAAGTACTTATGTCAGGCACTGTGTTAAAAAATAGACAACACAAAGAAAAAAGCAAGGATGGGGTCCTTGGCTGACCTCAAGGAGCTTACGTGATAATCAAAAAGAAAATAAACAAATAATTGTGTACATATAAAAGATAAAGAGAGCAAATGGTAGATAAACTCAGAGAGAAAACATTCACAGTTGAGGGTGCCAGGAGAGGAGAGAAGGTGGTAGTATAATGAAAATACCATCTAAGTCACACTGATAAAAATGTTAAGCAGCCCAGAGCCAAGTAAGGTCCCTGGAGTTCTCCAAGAGAGACTTCTATGATAATGATAATGAATCATTATCAACTACTCTTCCAAGTCTGGCTATCCAACCAATTCTATATAATTACATTATTTGCTAATCTCAGAGTAAGCAGCCTATGGCCTCTTGGGCCAAATTCCCTCACAGTCTGCTTTTGTACAGCCTGCTGGGAACTAAGAATGGTTTTTAAAATTTTTAATAAAGTCTTCTTGTATTTAAAGTTTTTTAAACCATTCTCAGCTCACAGACCACAAAAAAGACAGGAATCTGGATTTAGCCCAAGGGGCTATAGTTTATAGAATCAGATATAGGTCATTATTCCTCAGTCTTTTATGCAAAAATAGTATGAGATAATTGATCAAAAATCAGACTTTTGAAGGTAAATAAGAAGTTAGAGTGAATATAGAAGATGGATGCCTGTATATCAGGACAGAAATCATTGATATATCCTGATTACAAGGTATGTGACTGTCTCACAGAATACCTTCCTCTCCCTTCATGATAAAAGAGAAATAAGAATGAAATGTAATGATATGTGAGAACACTGAAGGAAGAATACGAGGAGCTCTGTCACTCACCCCTGCCAAGCATCTTTAACCATAATGCTAGAGGGAACAAAAGGGTAGAGGATTCTGTGACTCCACTGTCAAGAGTACATCATAAGGGATGAATCTAAACCAAGTAGATATAAAAACTTCTGTGAGGACAGAACCTGATGTATTCTGTGTTCTCTACCTCTGTCTTTTTCTCCCACCCTCTTGTTTTTTCTCTCTCAAGGGAATAAAGCAGACTGTGGTTTTATTTCATCTGTGTTCATTAAGTCTATTTTCTTTCTGTTTTCCCACTTTAAAAAAATGAATTTTCTCTAAAGCTGTATGGATTTTATTACTACCATATTGATTGTGTATGTGTCCTTAGAGACAAGTCGGTATTATGGTACCCAATGCTCATAGTTATTGAGAATATTATCAGCATGGGGGGAGGCGGGTCAGAACTAGATTTTAAAGAAATTTTATTGAATTCTATTTTATAGCACCCCCAAAGCAGAGGTAATATATGAATCAAGGCCAATACCCAGATCCAATGTGCACCCAAGTTAATCTTGGTAAGAAGAAGGGCTTCAAGCAAACTGAAGTTAGCATTTTTGAGTCAACTGCTTCAAGCATCCTTCTATTGTTTCTCCTAGACAGAACTAGAAGGAAACCAACCCTAATCCACCCCACCATTGGGCAAGGCAAAGGCAGTAGCCAGTCAAAAGGAAGAAACTAGCTCCTTTCCTCATCTAAATACCTTCTGCCTCTATCTACTAACAGATAAAGAAAAATAAGACACAAGAACTCAGTTCTAAGTGATAACTAATTATCATTTCAGACGAGGGATGATAAATCATACCCACTTGTCACTTCTTGGCAGAGAGGTGGTGGACAACAAATATGGAACAAGGCATAGCTTGTCAGATATGGCTAATGGGTTGTTTGGTTTTCTTAGTTGTGTTTTTTTATTACGCAGGATGTGAGGGTGGACGTGGGAGTGAATAACCACTAGGAAGAGACAAAAATATAAAAAAGTTATCAAAACATTCTTTTTCAAAAAGGTATGGGGGGAGAGGGAATGCAGCTAGGCAGCTCAGTGTATTGAGAGCCAGGGCTAGAGACAGGAGGGCCTGGATTTAAATCTAGTCTCAGACACTTCCTAGCTATGTGACCCTGGGCAACTCACTTAATCCCAATTGCCTAACCCTTACCTTTCTTCTGCCTTGGAATTAATACTAGTATTAATTCTAAAACAGAAGGTAAGGGTTTAAAAAAAAAAGTATGAGCTCCTCTCTCTCTTTTTCTATTTCTCTGAAAATAGGCTAAATAAATGAAGTTCTCTCCTCAAAATAAGTAGGATCTGGTTTGGGTCAGATTGTTCTGTTTGACTGCTGGGCAGATCATTCCATTTAACATGCATTTATTAAGTGCCTAATATGTACAATGAATTGTGCTGGGCACACAGGAAAGAAAAAAAAAGTCTATATCTCCTGACTTCAAGAAGTTTATAATTGAATAAATATGGCCTTTTCATGAGAGATTACAGTGATTTCCCTTCAGCGGGAGGCTCAGACTAAATTAAAAGAAACAATCATTTTGCATATAAAAATCTTTCCAAAAGCTCATTGATTAGATCATTGCTTAAGGTTATCCCACACTCCCTTCAATGACTTTGGTTGGGTTCTTATGGAGGAAACAGTTTGAGAGTTAGTCCATCAAGCCCTTTGAGACTCTTCATTTTAAAGATGAAGAAACTGAGGGCCAAAGATGTTACGTGACTTTCCAACGATCACACAGATTACACAGCAAAGCCAGGATTTTCATCCAAGTCATGTCATTCTAAATCCAGTGCTCTTTTTACTGTATCTCATAAACAGGAGTTTCATTTGATGGCTCTTGACAAAGGTAATTTAGTGATGGTGTCTATATCCTTGCTAATGCATTCAAGGAAGGCTTACTTTGCATACTGTTTCGGGGGAAGTTTGTTATAAATTGATAAAGAATTTAAAATATATTTTTACATTTTTCTAATTTCAGGGTCACAACAAACAGTAGACAAAATGCTGCCACGTAGAAATCTGACTGAATCCTCTTTGATGAACATTCTATTATTATTGTTGTTGTAGTCATAAGTCTGTTTTAAAAAAGAGGATTGACATACACTATTGTAACTAGCTTTACAGAATAGAAATAGGTACTTGTGTTGATACTCAGACATATTATTGAATTACAAATTCAAGTTACAAAAAGGCAGATTTAGGCTTTATATTAGGAAAAACTAAACAATTAGAACCATTCAAAGAAGATTTTCTAGCGGAGACTGAGGGGGGCATATTGCAGAATACCTTCTTATTTAAGGACCAACTAGTGGAGTCTATGACCCTTATGCTTCTGGGAGTTCTATAATTTTTTGAGCTTTTAATGATGCAGCCCTACTTGATGCTGAGGAAAACTAGAATTTCCCTGGTACCTTTATAAAAGCCATTTTAAGTCCATTGATTTTGTTCATTGCAGTAGCACTGGGTTATATTCAATTAGTATGTCAAATTAAGTACTTAAAAACACTTTGCTCTCTTAAATAGGTCCCTTTCCTTGGGAAAATTGTGGGGGGGAAGTATCTTTGGTATCTTCTCTCTTGGTGAAGTAAAAAAAGGCAAGGACTTGATTTTTGCCATTGTCACCAAGAGACTTGGCCGTTCATTTAACCTCTCTTATCCTCAGTTTGTGCACCTGGGAAATGAGGGGATTAGAATCCAGGGATTATGAGATGCTTCTGCTCCAAAATATTCCTGACTTCCTTGAGGCTCTAAGTTTCCAACCCATTTTTGCCAAGTAGCGTCCCATGGTCTAAAAGCCACCCTTCCTTTTTCCATGTGATCAAAACTGCAGCTAGCAGGACATCTATGATTTCTCCAAATTAAAAACCTACAGTGGCAAGGCAGTTTTAGCTTCTCACCTTAACAAAGCAGAGCTGGTAACATTGGCTGGCACTCTGCCAGGCCAGTAAGCTATAGCTGGGACACGATGCCCTCCTTCCCATGCGGTCTGCTTGGCTGAACTTCCTCCTGCAAGAGAAATTGGAGGCCATTAGCTTATGACTGCAACAGAAAGATGCTTCTCTTTAGCCATTGGACTGTGATTAGTAGACTTCTTATGAGCTAAGAATTTCCACAGATTAAAATAAAGGAGACATTTTGAATCACTAAACAATTACCCAATTCTGTTGAACCCAGGAGGCTGGAAAAGTTTAAATTGTGTTTTACAAAAAGTCTTGAAGACAAATTGAATTAACTATGAACATTCCCCTCAGCCCCACCTTCAGTTCAGAGAGACCAAAATGTCACTAGTTAATGTACAAAGCACCCTTCCAAGCCAAACACTGAACACAGTTACACATAACTTAGTCATATATCCCCATGATTTTCTAGCTTGAATAATGAAAACAATTAAGCTGACTAGGAGGGAAGGAAAAAAAGGACACATTTGTGTTGATCTGTAGTCATATTATTGCAAACTGAACTTTTTTGATGCTTCAGGCCAAGCATAACACACAGGAAATTCTCTAAATGCTTTGTTCTTTCTCACAACCAGTTTGTAGAAACACAAATAATTTTTTGCCTTTTTTTAAATAAAAATCTCATCTCATATCAAAATACATTTCGTTATATATAGCTTGCACTAGAAAACTTTTATCTTACTTTTGTCTTGAAATACTTTTATCTGAAACTCATTTCTTCTCAAAAATGAAGTCTTAAGTTCACTCTCAATCACTCTTGCTAATGGAATGGATGCCTGCTCCCCCATTTCTGGAATGCATTCCCTCTTTATCTTCATCTGCTAAAATCCTTCTCATCCTTCAAGACCCAATTCAGAAGCTGCCTATTCCATGAAGCCTTCATTGATCTCCCTGCATTGTTGTTGTTCAGTTGTATCTGACTCTTCATGAACTGGTGAACCAAGCTGACTATGGGGTTTTCTTGGCAACAATACTGGTATGGTATTCCATTTCCTTCTCCAATGGATTGAGATAATGCCCTAAGATTTAGCCTTCAGAAATTAAAATCAGGAAGCATATAGACTGCTTATCCTGAACCATACTGAAGTTGCCCATGGAGACCCCCAATCCCAGAGACCAAAGGGCTTAATTAAAAAAAAAAAAAAAAAAAAAAAAAAAAAAAAAAAAAAAGCTAATCCAATAGCTACTTGGGAAAGCTTTTTGCCCTAAAGGGATTGGTGTCTGGGGCTGAGGATCTTTTTTTTTTCTTTTAAATTTCATTTAATTAATTAAGAGAATTTTCCTGCAGTTACATGATTCATGTTCTTCCCTTCCTTCTCCCACCTCCCACCCCCATAGCCAATGAGCAATTCCTCTGGGTTTTACATGCGTCATTGATCAAGACCTATTTCCATATTATTGATATTTGCACTAGGGTGATCGCTTAGAGTCTATATCCTCAGTCATATCCTCATCAACTCATGTGTTCAAGCAGTTGTGTTTATTCTATGTTTCTACTCCCACAGTTCTTCCCCTGAATGTGGATAGCGTTCTTTCTCATAAGTTCCTCAGAATTGTCCTAGATCATTGCATTGCTGCTAGTAGAGAAGTCCATTACATTCCATTTTACCACAGTGTATCTGTCTCTGTGTACAATGTTCTCCTGGTTCTGCTCCTTTCGCTCTGCATCATTTCCTGGAGGTCATTCCAGTTCACATGGAATTCCTCCAGTTCATTACTCCTTTTAGCACAATAGTTTTCCATCACCAGCAGATGCCACAATTTGTTCAGCCATTCTCCAAAGGCTATCCTCTCACTTTCCAATTCTTTGCCACCACAAAGAGCACAGCTATAAATATTTTTGTACAGGTCTTTTTCCTTATTATCTTTTTGGGGTATAAACTGTAAAAAAGAAGCTGCTTCAGGGAGGGATGGGTCAGAGAGAGAGAAGGTCAGAGTAGAATTCCTTCTGTAGTCACCACTGAAGCAGCCTGATTACTTAGGGGGTATTTAGTTGATGGCTTCCCTAAAAAGAGTGAGTGGATTCACTCCTGCCACCTTGTAGTAGAAAGAGGATGTTATTTCCCTGTTGATAGAGGTATCTCTTGTCAATCTGTGATGTTCCCAGCCAGTATTAGCCAGACAAACCTCCCCACAGATCACCTCCCTGTTTCAACTGAAATTCAGTGGGCAAGATGGAGGAACCTTCTCAGGTAAGGCAGCAGGCTTGTCCACTTCCTTGATTACTTTGCTAAATGAACCAAACGCTATCTGACTTTATAATATGTCTTTAATAATAGGGTTGATCAGAGGTAAGAGATGAATAGCAGAAGGGAAGAGGGTATAGGAGACAACTAATGAATTATCCATTGATGCCTAAGGAGTCCCTGGCTCAGTCAGGGCAAATTGCCCCAAACTGAGTTTCTCTCCCCCTCCCCACTAAAATCCTTGCTTCTAACTGTCTCAAGGTAAAATTATTGATCACTAGAGGAATTATTGAAAGGGGACAGGTGATGATATCTGTGGTAGAGAGTCAGGCTCTCAATGAGTCTCTAAATCTCTTAGGTGTTAGAATAGAGCAGGGTCAGTCCTGGCAGGAATCCAAAGATGGCCACAGGAACTGTTGGCCTGGGACAACAAGGCTTTAAGTAGTCTTGATCCAGGAGTTGCAGGTTTTCACCTCCTCCTTCTAGCTCCCCAAAACCAACTTCTCTTGCTTGGGGGTTCCCCCTTTTATACTCCAG
>NC_058133.1:220221594-220225848 GCF_016433145.1 Gracilinanus agilis
CTGGAGTATAAAAGGGGGAACCCCCAAGCAAGAGAAGTTGGTTTTGGGGAGCTAGAAGGAGGAGGTGAAAACCTGCAACTCCTGGATCAAGACTACTTAAAGCCTTGTTGTCCCAGGCCAACAGTTCCTGTGGCCATCTTTGGATTCCTGCCAGGACTGACCCTGCTCTATTCTAACACCTAAGAGATTTAGAGACTCATTGAGAGCCTGACTCTCTACCACAGATATCATCACCTGTCCCCTTTCAATAATTCCTCTAGTGATCAATAATTTTACCTTGAGACAGTTAGAAGCAAGGATTTTAGTGGGGAGGGGGAGAGAAACTCAGTTTGGGGCAATTTGCCCTGACTGAGCCAGGGACTCCTTAGGCATCAATGGATAATTCATTAGTTGTCTCCTATACCCTCTTCCCTTCTGCTATTCATCTCTTACCTCTGATCAACCCTATTATTAAAGACATATTATAAAGTCAGATAGCGTTTGGTTCATTTAGCAAAGTAATCAAGGAAGTGGACAAGCCTGCTGCCTTACCTGAGAAGGTTCCTCCATCTTGCCCACTGAATTTCAGTTGAAACAGGGAGGTGATCTGTGGGGAGGTTTGTCTGGCTAATACTGGCTGGGAACATCACAGATTGACAAGAGATACCTCCATCAACAGGGAAATAACATCCTCTTTCTACTACAAGGTGGCAGGAGTGAATCCACTCACTCTTTTTAGGGAAGCCATCAACTAAATACCCCCTAAGTAATCAGGCTGCTTCAGTGGTGACTACAGAAGGAATTCTACTCTGACCTTCTCTCTCTCTGACCCATTCCCCACTGAAGCAACTTCTTTTTTACACCACCCCCCACATTTATTTATTTTTCAAAGAAAAAGTCCAAAAAAAAAATTAAAAAGCAGCTGTCTTAGAGTATCAGAAATGTGAGTTGCTCTCAGTCAACAGGTGTTCCCTGGCTACTTCTCCAAATATGAGCCCTAGCCACACATGTGTCCCTCTCCACATGTTTCCTAAGTGTGTCCAAACTTGAGGCTGCCAGGTTGCTCAGTGGTTAGAAAGCCAGATCTGGAGATGGGATATTGGCCTCAGATACTTCCTAGCTCTATGACCTTGATAAAGTCAGTTAACCCCAATTGCCTAGCCCTTGCCATTCTTCTGACTTCGAACTGATACTTAGTACCAATTCTAAGACAGAAGGCAAGGATTTTTTTAAATTGTCCATTCTTTCCAGGGATGGCATGTCTTATAGGTGGGGAAAATATTAAATTGTTACTTTTCTTACTCTGAATCTAGATGACACTAAAGCTTACAAAGGACTCGGGAAGATTTGAGTTCAAATACTGCTTTAGATACTTATTAGCTGTCTGACCCTGGGCAAGTCATTTAATCTCTATGTGCCTCAGTTTCCTTAGTTGAAACATGGGGACAATAACAGCCCCTGACTCCCAGGATTGTTGTGAAGATTGAATGAGATGATATTTCTAAAGTGCTTAACACAGTAACTGGCATATAGCAGGTGCTATATAAATGCTTGTTCCTCACCCCCATTCCATTTCTTTAAATGGTTTTGCTTTGAATTGGGAAAATAACAGACAAGATGGCTATAACAATTTAAAGGGAAGGAACAATAAAATGAACTTGAATCTTGTATAACCATAATGACCAAGTATGGTTCTGAAGAAAAGTTATAAAAATGTTCCTACTTCTCTTCACTGCAGAATGGGGGAACTATAGGTATGGAATATTGAATGCTGTCAGATATGGTTAATGTGTTGATTGTTTCTGCTGGGCTGATTTTTTTTCTTATTCTTTAAAAATTTTTGTTACAAGGGGTGACTCCCTGGGAAGAGTGAAAGGAAGGATATACTTGGAAATCAATATGACTTTGCGGACGTGGGCACAACTTAGAATAGGTGATGTGGTCAAAATACTCTGGAGGAGACCTCATTCTGGACTTCCTGAATCTCTTTCAGAAACTTCCTCTCTCTCTTTCTGAATCACTAGCAGATGACCCTGACTCAAAGGGATTCAAAGGCATCACTAACAACTTGCAAGTGCTAATTCACCCAGCAGTAAGCACATCCTTTCCTGCCTGCCTGCCCAGCCTCCTGCTGGATGGAAAGCCCAGGATACAGAATGTTGCTTCCCAGTGGGAAAGGTTATGCAACAACCTGATAGCATCAAATTATAAACTGTCAAGGTCTCCTAGGCGCAGCAGGATGCCAAATACACAAACACAACAGAATGCTTCCTCATCACTGGGAGATGGAGAGAGGGGGAGGGGAGGCACAGCAATTCTGTTCTTCAAATTAAGCCAAAGAAGTAGACAGAGGGGCATTCATCTTGGGGAATAAACAAGTCGTCACTTCCACACTAAATAGGAAATTAGGTCTGGGGGTAGTGTCAGGAAAGGGAGGAGTGGTGATTCCTAGGACCCTGAATCTAAGAATCTAAGTCATACACTGCATGGGATTATTATATATTTAGTGATAAAGGAATATTAACATTTATGTGTGTCTGTTTGTGTCTGTGTGTACATGTATGTGTATCGTGTATCACAGACTCCTCTGGCAGCCCGGTAAAACTGAAAAATATTTTTAAATGAAAAAAACAAATGCATAAACTTACAAAGGATACCAACAATATTGAACTATGGTTTTCAAAATATTTTTAAGAAAAAGTTCACAGACTCCAGGCTAAGAGCCTTTGAGGTCATCTAGTCCAAACCCCTCATTTTACAGTTGAGTATATACCACAGTCCAGAAAGATGCTCCAAGATGACCAGATGAATCCCCGTAAGGGTCCAGGGGCTTTCATCCTTATACTTTCTGTCCTTTGACCTGGAGAAAGAGTGCTCTGGGTCCCTCCCTCTTAATCTATTCTAGCTAACAAGACAAGCTGAGGAGAGAATGTGGTCCAGCCCTCTAATCCCTCTCACAAGCCACAGTCCTAAGCTTGGCAACCCCACAAAGAGGCAACAAGGCGAAATCAGGGCTACTGCCCCATCACATCAGCTGTACTCTGTTGCTGCCTCATCAGGTAGCCAAAAAGGAATGCACAAAAGTGGGGCTTTTTGAAGTTCTCGAGTGCCAAAGCAGCTCTCAGCCTGATGAAACAGGTTAGTTTTGAGAAAAGGCTAAATTGTGGTACTTTGTGCCCCCCTGATTGTGAAAACACAAACTGTCTCTTCAGTCACCCTTTCATCTGATCTAAAAGGGTTTTTCTAAGCAGTATTTCATCTCTGATCCCACCACACCAAGAAATGCTAAAATTGAAATGAGAATGAAACCGGATCTAGCTTACTGTAACAGGGACCTCAAGATTCAGTCTCTAATTCTACAATGAATTCATTCAACTTGAAGTCTTAGTACTTTCTCAGGTGTCTAAAAGCTAGGTAATTAAAAATAGTTTGGGCTATGACCCTGTATTTACAACACATTTAAAAATTTTTCCTTTTTTGTAGTTTCAATATTTTGTTAAAAAAATGGCAATATAAGGAATACAATTTGAGTTACTTTCAAATTTTATAACATTAAAAAAGACCTAATTTGGTTTTATTATGGAGTTATCACTTATGTATCTCTCCCAACTCTCTTCCATTAATTTCTTTCGCCTCTTACAATCATCTAGGTCAATGGTTCTCAAAGTGCGATATGGGGATATTCAAGACCCTTTTAGAGAGTCTATAAGGTCAAAACTTTTCATAATAATACTATCATGTTTTAATTCCTAATTTGGTAATTAGCAATAGGTGTAATCCTCAAAAAATATTCTTTGAGGGGTCCCTAATAATTTTTAAAAGTGTAAAGGGGGTCCTGAGACTCAAAACTTTGAGAATTTTGATTTAGGACAGGCTTGAAATGAGAGAAAAAGCAAAAATAGGATGTCTAGTGGGTCATTTTAGTTAGAAAAAAAAGAAGTAGCAAAGTATGGCAGAGAAAGCACTGGATTTAAGGTCAGAGGCGAGGGGGCAAAGAGAGAAAGAGAGAACAGGGGAGCGGGAGAGAGAGAGAGAGATGGAGGATGAAGAAAGAAGCAGTTAGGTGGCTTATTGGACCGAGAACCAGGCCCAGAAATGAAAGTTCCTGAGATCAAATCTGGCCTCAAAAATTTCCTAGCTCTGTGACCCTGGGCAAATCACTTAGGACCAACTGCGTAGCCCTTAACCACTCTCTGCTTTGGAACTGATATTTAGTATCATTTCTAAGAGAGAAGAGAAGGAAGGAAGGAAGGAAGGAAGGAAGGAAGGAAGGAA
>NC_058133.1:220225853-220236187 GCF_016433145.1 Gracilinanus agilis
TAAATAAGGAGGAAAGGAGGGAAAGAGGGGAGAAAGAAAGGAGGGAAAGAGAAAGGAAAGAAAGAAGGGAAGGATGGAGAGGAGAGAGAGAGAGAGAGAAGTGGAGATAATGACATGAGTACTACTGGAACTCAGAAGAACTAGCTTCTCTCAGTTAAGGTATTAACTAGCTGTGTGTGTTTTTTTCTCCTCTGAGTCACAATGTTCTTATATGGAAAATAAGGGGTTTGGATCAATTGATCTCTGAGATACCTTCTTGCTTTACATCTTGTGAATTAAAGAGTTAGTTCATCTAGGTCTTGAACTTTCTGACAAAGTCTACTTGAAAAGTGGCAGGCTAACACCAGGTCATCATGTGGAGTCAGGGGGTGAAATTCCAGCCCTCTCCAAAATCAAACACTGCATATCCCAAAGAACATGTTATGAGGGACATAGTGTGAAAGTGGATACTCAATAAAATTACAAAAAGCATGTGATCATATCAAATTGCATGCCTTATCAATGAAGGGAAGGGGAGGGAGAGAATTTGGAACTCAAACATTTTTTGAAATGTTAAAAAAAATTTTCCATGTAATTGGAAAAAAAATAAAATATTTATTAAAAAATATGTGATCTCTGTAGTCTAAACCCAGAATACAGCATTCAGAGTCCAAACTCCAGGAAACTGTTGTGTCTGTATGTAAGCCAAGACATTTTTTCCCCCTACAGTTCCTGGCTCCCCCCCTTACCCCTACCTCCTTCCCCCTCATTCTTACTTCGAGAGGAGGAACAGTCCTTCCTGTAACTTTACAAGGGGCCAGGATGTTATATTACATTAGGGAAATTTTTTTTTCACAGCCAAAAAGGAAGCATGGTGCAGAGAAGCAGTCATCCCTGGCAGTCAGTCTGCATCCCCACAACAATGCTAGCTACATTATCTTGGACAAGTTATTTTCCCTCTCTGTCTTTACCTGTAAAATCAGAGGGTTGGACTACACAATCACTAAGGTCCCCTGTAGCTCTAAAAGTCTACAAATTCAGTGATATATCCCTGGATGCCTTGCTGCTACATTTCACATTGTGGTTATTTATAACTTCTGCTCTGTAGGTGAGAACCTTGTGCTAATGAGAACAGCAGGGCAGGTACAGTACAATCACTCAGCAGGTCAGTTAGTTTCAAACACAGGAAAAAACCCTTTTCAGTGGGCACAGAACACATCCCCCAAGCCTAACAAGATGTATTAAAAATGCATCACAAAAGGGACTAGCTGAGATAACATCTATCCTACAGATTGTACCTCCTCTCCCCACTCCCTCAGTGGAGTATAAGCTCCTTAAACAAAGAAGACTGTGTCATTTTGATTTCTGTGTCCCCAGGGCTTAGCAAAGTGCTTTATATTTAGTAGAGTCTTAAATGTTTATTGAATTTAATTGGTGGTTCAGTAGCAAGATTTCCACTGTGCATGCTCCTCACTTGGAATACTAAAGGAACTTGTTTCCTTGTAAAAAATCTATGCTGCTAAATGCTAAAAACAAATAAGCCATCAACTTTAGATTCTCTAGGCTCTCTTCTTTCTAGTTTCTTGCCCTCTGCCCCTTATTGTCTTTCCACGAGAACATCAAAGAAGCTGTACCAACTAGTCCTATCCCACAGGGGACAGGGATGACAATAATCAAGCTGTAAGGAAGCAAAAATCATAACTGGAACCATAGGGAAAAGCATTCATAGCACCACAACACCCATATCCAGCATATACTTGTGTATCCCACAATCTCTCTTAGCCCTTTGTCTACAAGACCAAAAATTAAATAATTTAGAACTGGCTTTAGATGTCATCTCTTCTGACCCCTCCTTTACCAACCAAGAAAGAGTTCTAGTTAAGTGATTTGCCCAAAGTCCCAACAGAACCAGGACTCCAATGGACTCCTGGCCCATAGATTTTTCCACTGTACTTCATTATCTCAGCCCTGGTAGCTCAAAAGCTCTAGTTTGATCAAAAAGATTCATCTATATTAAGAGTTTTAAAACCAAATATGTAGCATTTAGTTTGTGGTCTTAGACATAAAGTTTAGAATCAATTTTCTATTTACATAAGCCACTTCACTATTGAAATTAGTGTAATATTTCATCTGGGATACTCCCTCAACTCAAACTAGCATTCATGCTCAACAGCTGGGTCTGCAACAGATAGCTGCTACCATAAGTTCTAGAAGCAATCCTATGAGCCCTTAATGCTCCTGAGCCCCACCTGTACACTTCCCATTAACAATCAATCAGCCAACAGACTCAATTAGCTCTTAGCAAAGGCATTCACTAGAATGATAGAGTACAGTATTGGCAAAACATCCACCTCCACCCCCCAAACCAAAAATACATACAGCACACATAGGAAGAATGGATTTCTACTTAGAGTATGATGGTGATGGGGCACACAGTGGAATACCTATGTGGCAAAGTCAACTCACAACTCCTGGTAATACAGAATCTGGTCATTCTTTCTCTCTTCATCAGACCTCTGGCAGCTCCCCTTGGGTGCACTGTCTCTGATGGCCATGTTGCTCAGTTGGGCTTCTAAGGTCTGCTTTTTTCCACTTCTATCCTCCCTCCCCTACCATCAGAAGTTTCATTTCTCAAAGCTTCTTCTCCATCAGGTGACTGCCTTCCTGTATCTGTGTCTGTTTAGAGAGAGTATCTCTGCTTCCTCTAATGAATTGTCTCTTACTGATAAAATAGTGGGGGCAGCTGGGTAGCTCAGTGGAGTGAGAGTCAGGCCTAGAGACAGGAGGTCCTAGGTTCAAACCCGGCCTCAGCCACTTCCCAGCTGTGTGACCCTGGGCAAGTCACTTGACCCCCATTGCCCACCCTTACTAATCTTCCACCTATGAGACAATACACCGAAGTACAAGGGTTAAAAAAAAACTGCCTTTAAAATAGTTCTGCTTCCAAAGGGATATGGCCAATATGAGATGAGGGGATGACAGAGAAACCACTTCCTCTCCACCAAAAGAGATTCCCTCCCTAGAGGGCCTGGTTCTTCCTCTTCTTCATATTCCCTGTTTTGTACTGCCTTAAGATCTAATAACTCAATCTTTTAATGTCCCTCAGAAGTAAGGATAGGTTTTCATTTAGCCAATCAAGGGATTTATTTGAACCTCATAAAGGCATGGCCACAATTTTACAGTTAATTTTAACACATTGTTGCCACATTAAGAATTCAGCAACTGTGACTAAATCCTATGACTGTATCAACTGAATTGATAAGGATGGAGTAGGGAAGTCATTTTTCCCTCTCACACCAGTCTTTACCTCCTGTGTGTACACTAAGAGGTAACTGAGGAAATACCTTCCTAAGGTGCTGGCTAGCAGGGATAAATAGGTCCAGGGTTTTAAAGTTTGTTCATGGATCATCAAAAGTATACAATACTTCTAAATCTGTCTGGATTTACAACCAATTCTTGATTTGTGATACTCAAAATACATATTATAGGATCAAGAGATCATGGGGGAAAGAAAGCAAGGAACTACGTAGAATTCAGAGAAAGGAAAGGTGAAGAGCTGAGCATGGATCAGTTTAATCAGGAAAAGCATTATGAAATAGGTGAGATTATAATTGGGTCTTTAAGAATAAGTAAGATTTACATCAGTGGGGTTAGGGAGCAGTGTGGAAGAAAGAATTATGAAAGACAGAAAAGCAGAAGGCTCTGTGTGCAGGACCAGTTTGGCTGGAATGGAAGGCTTGGTTCATGTTCTTCTTCTTCCTGACCTGGGAAGTTGGCCAGTATTTCTACTGCCATTTTACTAGAACAAGAGTGGTAGTTATTGAGAGCAGGATGTGTTTTGGAATCCCAGGGACAGAAATCTCAGCTTCTCAGCATAAGCTACCATACTAAATCACAGCTGAATCCCTTCTTACCAAAATAAAGGGGAAGATCCATTCCCTACCTCTATTAGTTTGCCATAGTCCAGTGAAGGGTCCCACATGTCCTGCCAGCTCACATTTCTGAGACCATGGGCCATTGTCCCCTGGAAGCAAAAGATGCAGGATATAAAAGTTGAGGCAACTTTGGCACCATGACAATCATTCAAGTCAAGCTAATTCAAATAGAAGTTAAAGGCTGTATTTTTGTTACTTAAAGCATTGGGTCATCTTAAGGAGCAGTCAAGATATTTTGGCTACCACCATATGGTGTTAATGGGGTCAAAAATAACAACACTAGACATTCACCTAGTTCTCCACAGTTTTCCTACACACACTTGGTTGTTGTCCTTTATACTCAAAAAGGACCAAAATGACATCACTATGTCTGGGTCAAGTGTACCATGTGCCCAACTGCAGCTGATCCAACCAATATGAGCTCAGAAGGCTATTCTACATATTGAGCAAAAAATATCCCAAATAAACATCTGGGCAAGAAATGTTTCTAAATTTGTGCATCTCATGTTTCTTTTGAGCTTCTGCAATTCTTCTTTGCTTATAGAACATGGCATCTTCTTTGACGTGGGCATGCCATGCACATTGGTCTTATATCTCCCATCTCACACAGTCAATGCTAAAGTTCTTCAAAGTATTCGAGTGTGTCCTTGTATCATTTCTTCTGATCTCCAGGTGAGTGCCTGCCTTGTGTGAGTTGTCTGAAAAATAGTCTTTAGTCCTGTCTATACAGTATTAGAGTATATCTTTATTATATATAGTATATGTCCTATATACTGTCTATATCTATAAAATGGTTACATATATACATAAATACATAGTGTATACACAAACATATATCTTTATATATACATATGTATGTATATACCACCTACAGCTTTAAATAACAAAAGTACCAACTTTTATTTCTACTTGAATTAGGTTGACATGTATGTAAACATACACACAAATACATATTTCCCCTTAGGTGATTCTTAAAGCCTAATAAGGTAGGTAGTGAAAGCATTCCCACCTAACCCCCACCTCCACTTTACAGATAAAGAAGTTAAAAGTTTAGAGGTTAAATGACTTTTCTATGGTGGTGGTTGTTGTTGTTTGTCCTTCATTTTCAAAGATGGCCAATGACACCATATGGGGGCTATATCTTGACTTGTGCGTGAATTGGATTTAAATGAAGGCAGAGTTGCACAAAGTCATCAGCCTCACTATAGCCAATAAATAGCAGAGCTGGGACTCAATTCCATGTCTCCAAACTTAAACTAAGTACTCTTTCTGTGGTTCCACAAGAAACCAAAGTTGTTAAATTCATCCCTCTTTACAACTATTAGTAAAATAAAAAAAATAAAAAAAAAATAAAAAAAAAAAATCTGTTCCCTAGCCCAGCCAACCCCCAAACCAGTCAGCTATCTCACAGATAGGTCATACTGATAACAATTGGAACAAGAGAAGAGGAGATAGACTATCTCTAATTTTAGAAAAAATAACTCTAAGTAACATTGTCTTAATCCATGATGGAGAACACATTCCTGTTTCTTGAGCACTCAATTGTATTGTTAGTTACCTTTTGTATTTAACTTTAAATGTGGTCCCTCCCTTTAAGGAGCTCACTAACATACAAATCCTGGACTTTATTTCCAGAAACAGATGGATATACTTGTCCCCACACTAAGTATATCTGAACTAAGACTTCTTTTATATGACTTTCTAACTCTCTTTTAGATTTCTAAACAGCCAAAGGCCTCAACCTCAAATTTAAAATATTTATTAAGGATGTCTTTATTAGCAAATGACAAGGAATACATGAAGACTATGTTGACCTATAATGCCAAAGTGATTTGTTAGCAACCAAGAGATACCCAGCAACCACCGAAGGTCATCCAATCAATCCAGAACATTGGAAAATGTCAAGTTCGCTTCCAGTCTGGTTGCTTTTTCTCTGAGTTATCATGCTCCTACAGCTTTGGTCTGAGAGATCCCAATATCCAGCTCCTACTCAGTTTCTCCCACACACAGTAACAATTTGATAAATGCTTGTTGAACTGAAGCAAAGCGATACAGGAATATGAAATGTGTCATGAGCGATCTCTCTTTTAATGAAAGGTAATCCTTATTTAGGCATTTCCTTTGGGAGGCAGCAGCAAGGATTTTAATCTGGGTTATCCATTACATCTTGGTTAGGTTGACTGCTTTTTACTACTTTACCTGTAAACCAGAGGAATGTGTTTTCTTTCGAAGTGCTGTCAACTTTGTCCTTTATCCTGCCGACCAAGCTGTCCATCTCCCATAAGCTATCCTTGTACACTCTTTGACCTGATAAGTCTGCTGACCGATGAGTCACAGTTAAGGGAACATGCATGTGAGTTAGGGCAAGGTACAGAAAGAAAGGCCGGCCACTATCACTGAAATAGAAATGGAGGAAATAGTCACATTTCAGTTATCTGTATGTGGATTGTCCAGAGCTATTTGTTTTAAATTCTATTAAAATTTTAAATTACCCTCCCTCTGCTATCCACAATGCTCTTAGATCATCATTTTCCTCCATCAAATTCCACTCCTTCTCCTCAGAACAATCATCTTGTATAGCTTTTATTAAAACCCTTCATAACCTGGCCCTTTCTTGCATTTTCAGTCTTCTCTAACCTTACTCACCACCACATAGTCTGTGATCCAGGGACAATGGCCTCCTTGCTATTCCTCAAACAGGACACTTTTTCTATACTCTGTAGCATTTTTACTGACTTCTCCCATGGCCAAGATTTTCTCTCTCCTCATATCCACCTCTAAGTTTCCCTGGCTTCTTTCAAGTCTTAGCTAAAGCCCGACCTTCTCCAAAAAGCCTTTCCTAGTTCTCCCTAGTACTAGTGCCTTTTCTCGAAGGGTTTCCCCAATTTGCCCTGTACATTACTTTGTATGTAATTATTTGAATGTTGTTCCTTCCCTCTCCCATTAGGCTGAGCTCCTTGAGAGCATGGACTGCTTTTGTCCTTTTTTTGTATTACTAGCATTTAGCACAGTGCCTGGCATATAAGAGGTGCTGCTTAAATGTTTGTTAACTTGACTTATATGTGCTCAGGTAATATAAAGTTATTTTCATGTGAACTTTGAGAAAAAGTCATAATTAAACTCAGTGTATTAGGAAAAAATTTTATATGGCACTATGCCATATTGCCACTCATGATATATTCTAAAGTCTGATTTTAAAAATTTCTTTGAATTAGCTGTAAAACTTACTTTATCTGTAAGAGCACCTCTATCCCCCTTATTAATAAAAATAAATCACCATAATAGATCATGTGATCTAATCCATTAAACTTAAGCCAATTTTTTATTAGTCTGCCAAACTTCTATTACCAAAAGTCTTTATTTTTTTTTAATCTAGAAACTTTAAAAAAAATGATTTTTCCTTCCCACTACATTCTATTCTTTTTCCCTCTGGCTCACCAATCCCTGCTCTCAAGAATCCATAGAGTCAAGATCTGAAAATAACTGAACTGGCTATAATATGGCTCTACTTGAACAGAATAAAATTTGTTAGGATTAAATATAAAGTCTTATACCTAGATTCAAAAAATTAACTTTAAAAGTATAGAACAAGGAGTCTGTGGCTCAGCAGAAAGAGAACTAGGCCTGTATAATGGAGGTCCTAGTTACAAATGTAGTCTCAGATAATTCCTAGCTGTGTGACCCTGGGCAAGTCACTTGACCCCAAATACCTAGCAGAAGGAAGGAAGGAGGGAAGGAAGAAAGGAAGGAAAACAGGAAGACAGGAAGACAGGAAGACACAGGAATATCACTGAGGTAAGAGAATATCTGGCATATGGTTCCATTCTAGGTATTACTTATTAAGAGTACAATACAGGAGGGGCAGCTGGGTAGCTCAGTGGATTGAGAGCCAGGCCTAGAGACGGGAGGTCCTAGGTTCAAATCCGGCCTCAGACACTTCCCAGCTGTGTGACCCTGGGCAAGTCACTTGACCCCCATTGCCTACCCTTACCACTCTTCTACCTATAAGTCAATACACAGAAGTTAAGGGTTTAAAAAAAAAAAGAAAAAAAAAGAGTACAATACAGGATTTTTAACCTTGCCGTGTTGACTTAGGGCAAACCTGTTAGTTGCCCTGGATGGAATGTTAAAGGTGGCATGAGCCACAACTGCCAGTGAACCAAGGGTATAAAAATCCCTGGAGACCATGGGCTGGGTTCTGTTTTTCCCCTGACTTTGCCCTGACTACTCACTTACCACTTACCCTGCCTTGGGCCCTGGGTGGTGGGAGTGAGAGCATGGGTAGCTAGGCCTTAGAGTAGTGTGGGGTTTTAAGACCTAATCTTCTAGAGCAGGGGTCGGCAACCTTTTTGGCCATGAGAGCCACAAATGCCACATTTTTTAAAATGTAATTTCGTGAGAGCTGTACAGTGCTCACAGTGCGCACTCCTGTAACAGCGCCTGAAAAAAATTGACTTTATGGCTCCTGCAGAAAGAGTCATATCTGGCCCTCAAAAGTGCCAGATATGGCTCGAGAGCCATACGTTACCAACCCTTGTTCTAGAGCAACTCAATATATTTATCACCACTGGCAAGATTTAGTCCAAGAACAACTTTATTTATCAACCAGTGACTGCATCACTCTGACCCAGGGCTGCCTGCCCTGAGTCAGCAAAGACCATCCCAACAGGATCTCTACCAACCTAAGTCAGACAATCTTTCACCATCAGATCTCAGTATTTCCTGACCCTCTTACCACTGCCTTGTTCCCTTACTCAGTTATCAATAAACCCCTTAGCCTTAACCAGAGAATTCTGTGATTATTTGTCTACCATCACAGGCCAAGGAGAATAGGCAACAGGAAGGGATTCTGAGCAGTTTAGGTTGGAACAAACTCCATTGCTGAGGGGCAGGAAGTTCAAGATCCACTTTCTGCCAGCCTGCCATTAACCAATAGGAAGCTGCTTCCTCAGCAGGGAGGGGCCGATTACCAGATATCTTAAAGGAGCCTGGTGGCAAGCAGTGAGATTTCTCTGGATACTCAGTTACCAGGGCTGGGCTTGAAATTTATTTATTAATGTAACAAGGACCCAACCCAGGCAACTGAAACCTCCCACCTCCCAGGGCCAAGGCAGGGTAAGGGGTAAGTGAGTAGTCAGGGCAAAGTCAGGGGAAAAAACAGAATCCAGCCCTGGGTCTCCAGGGCTTTTTATACCCTTGGTTCACTGGCAGTTGTGGCTCATGCCACCTTCAACATTCTATCCAGGGCAACTGACAGGTTTGCCCTAAGCAAACATGGCAAGGTTTAAAATCCTATATTACAAGAGCCACAGACAAGCTGCAGCTCATTCAAAAGAGGACAACCACAATGATCAAGGAATTAGAGTACCATATAAGTTGAAAAAAATTAAGATCATTTAACTGGGGTGGGGGAGATTAAGGAGATTAAATGAAGAATAAGCACAGTCATAAAATATTTGAAGGGTTATTGAAGTAGAAAAAGCATCAGGCTTGTTTTATTTGGCCTCAGATGGCAAACTAAGGAGTGGAAGTTAGAAACAGGCAAATTTAGGCTTGATTTAAAGAAAATTTTCCTTATAATTAGACCTATCTAAAAAATAATGAGCTGTCTTAGGAGGTACTAGCTACCCCCTTCCTAGGAATCTTCAAGCAGAGACCATATATACCCTTTTAGGGAAGTGGTAGAAAGATCATCAGCCAGATGGGTGATTCTGATTCTCCTTAACTAATAGTACCCCTTTCTAGAACCATGAAGATTTGCCAAGCTGAAGTTAGAGAACCATGCTGACTTGTCTGTGACAGAGAATTTCAATAATGTATATTCTGTGATATGTTTTAAATTGGAAAACATTGTTTTGGTTCATTCCTTTGTTCTTAGGAGGACCCACACTTAAACCTCACTAGTTGTATGGCTTCTCTGGGGCCTACTTTGGGGAAGATTCTATAAGAAAGTATGTGAAAAAAATGGGACTATAGGTATTCATCTAAAAGTAGACCATTTTGCCACCCAGTGGTCAAACAGATGTCATTGGCACCACTATGGCTCAAGGGAATAGGAATGAGGAGATGTTTCCAACAACTTTGCCTTTGGGACTCTTTTCAGTGCCTCCTTCCCCTCAAAAGATTCTTTTACTTGAATGTGTTTGGATCTCTGTATCCTTATACACAAATAGGTGATTACAATAGCAAAATATTAGAATAGAAAGAGTAGCCTTTAAATTAGGGGACTTGGTTTCAAATCCTCCCTCTTACACATTTTTTTTTTCCATTTGTTTATATTACAGGGACTTTTCTGTGGAGCATGGGTTTTGGCTCCATGGGGATGGATATATGTTCTGTCACAGGACTGAAGGACTTACACTTTGGAATGACAAAACAATCCCCTGTTGGTCCCCAGAACTGGGGCGGGGGGGGGGGGGG
>NC_058133.1:220241160-220270976 GCF_016433145.1 Gracilinanus agilis
GTTAAAACCAGTGGAAATACACATCTGCCATGGAGGGAGGGGGAAGTCGGGGGGGGGGGGTGAAGGGGAAAGTAAGAGCATGAATTATGTAACCATGTTAACTTTTCAAAAAATAAATATTAATAAATTTTTTAAAGTGAATAATCCTTGGGAAATGGATATTTAATGAAATTGGGGACTTTCAAGTATTCCTGATGAAAATGTTGAAGCTGATTAGAAAATGTGACATTCAAAAGAAAAAAAAACTCAAGAGAAATAAATAGGTAAACATGAAAGAAAAATCAGAAGGTACTCAATAAGGTTAAACTATTTATATTCCCATATAACAGTGATGGGCAAATGCAGGCATGATGCAGCCCCCTGAAATGTTCTATCTGGCCCCACAATATTATTCCTAATCTGGCAAATACAATGAGTAGGATATAATACAATGAAACTTTGAAAGAGTTGCCGTAGAAACAGACTGACAGATGAGCATTTCCTTTCCTTTGGTCCCCTCTTTAAAAGTTTGCCCATCACTGCCATATAAGAAACTGATATATATAACTCCTAAGGACTTTATCATTAATAGGGTAGTATCTATAAAAACAGAGGGTACAAAAGTGAATCAATTATGCTTGGATGATCTAAAAAAATTATGGGTGTGAAAGAGGGATGCACTAGGGGCCATAAAAAGGAAGGGATAATTGGGTAAATTATCCTACATAAAAGAGGCACACAAGAAGAGCTTGATGTGGAGGAGAAGATGGAGGGGGCATGTTGGCAATGTCTGAACCTCATTCTCATGTAAATTGGTTCAAAGAGGGAAGATTGTAGATATAGATATATTCACACTCAACTAAACATAGAAATCTATCTTACCCAACAGGGAATTAAAAGGGGAAGGTAATGGGGGTGGAGGTGGTAATAAAAGGGAGGACAGATTAAAGGAGGGAATGGTCAGAAGCAAAACAGATTTTTGAGTAAGAAAGACAAACAAAAGAAAAGGATGGAGGGAGATACATAATTGCTAATCATAACTATGAATACAAATGGAATAAATTCACCCATAAAACAGAACTGGATAACAAACTATATTAGAGACTAGAATCCAATAAAATGTTGTTTAAGAGAAACACACTTAAAACAGAGACACGTACACAGAGCTAAAATAAGAGGTCGGGGAGCAGCTGGGCAGTTCAGTAGATTGAGAGACAGGCCTAGAGATGGGAGATCCTAGATTCAAATCTGGTTTCAGATACTTCCCAGCTGTGTGACCCCGGGCAAGGCACTTAACCCCCATTGCCTAGCCCTTACCACTCTTCTGCCTTGGAACCAATACACAATATTGATTCTAAGGCAAAAGGTAATGGTTTAAAATAAATAAATAAATAAATAAAATAAAATAAAATAAAATAAAATAAAATAAAATAAAATAAAAGATTGGAGTAGAAACTATTCTGCATCAGCTGAAGTAAAACAAAAAAGGGCAGGAGTAGCAACCATGATCTCAGACAAAGAAAAAGAAAAGTAAAAATAGACCTAATTTAAAAAGATAAACATGGAAATACATCTTACTATAAAGGCACCATAGACAATGAAGTAATGTCAATACTAAACATTTATGTATCAAATGGCGTAGCATCCAAATCCTTAAAGGAAAAGTTAAATGAGATACAGGAAAAATAGACAGCTTTCCCCATTCAGACCTAGATAAATCCAACCATAAAAAAATTAAGAAAGAAGTTAAGGAGATGTAGAATTTTAGAAAATATATTTTGAGAAAAATGAATTTTTATCAGCTGCACATGTCATCTTCACAAAAACTGATCATGTAATAGGGCATTAAAAAATCTCACAAGCAAATGCATAAAAGCAGAAATGTTAAATGTACCCTTTTCAGACCATAATGCAATAAAATTATATTCAATAAAGGTTCATGGAAACATAGATTAAAAATTAATTGGAAACTAAATGAGTAAGTCAAAGAATAAAGCATAGAAACAATCATTGATCTGATTAAGTATAATGATCACAATGAGATGATAATACACCAAAATTTGTCGGATTCAGTCAAAGAAATATTTAGGGGGAAATTTATATCTCTAAGGAGTTACCTCAGTACAAGAGAGAAAAAGCAGATCAGTTAATTGGGCAGGCAATTACAAAAGAATTGGAAAAAGAACAAATTAAAACCCCCAATTAAAAAAAATGGAAATACTCAAAATCAAAGGCGAGATAAATAAAATTAAATTTTTTAAAAAAAATAAAGCTAGGAATTGATTTTATGAAAAAAAAAACAATAAAACAGATAAACCATTGGTTAAATTGATTTTATAAAAGAAAGAAGAAATCTTAGAGTGTGAAGGAATCCCAAGGGTTTCTGATTAGGAGCCTGTTGGGGGCAGGGACTCTCCTTTGCCTCTTTTTTGTATCCTCAGCATTTAGCACAGTTATGGCACACAATAGATGCTTAACAAATGTTTATAGACTAAGAAAAAAAAATTCTTTACATCTACCATTTCTTGTAGTACAGTAATTATATCCCTTTAAATTCATATAGTTAATAAAACTTTGCTAGTAATTTCCCTGATACTACCTTTTACCATTAGTACTATCTCTGTAAATTTTAGCAAATCACATCCTCTCCCTGAGTCTATATTTTTTAACTATAAAAATGGAATAATACATACAATATTAATATGATGCAATAATTAAGGCCCAAAAAAGATAAATGACTTTGCCAAGGTTGGGATTAGAACCCAGGTTTTCTGATTCTCAAATGCAGTATTCTTGCCAGGGTATCATGTTGCCTTCCTAAGTTGTTCTGGTAAGTGTTGTCTAAATATGCACTTTAGATTAGTCCAATTTAACATAAAATTGCCTCCAGCTCCCCTTCCTAGTCTGGAAAAACTCTGGCTTATATTTCTTTTAATTACAAAATCAGTCGAATATTTTCTAATATCAAATGACTCTTCTCAAAGCTGCTCAAACCTCACCTCAGCTTCTCCCCTGGACTATACCTATGAGATCTTTGGGACCAAATTTTTCTCTTTCATGGGCACTAGTCCACATAGAATGCCCAAGAGGAGCATTTCTACCTTCCTAACTCAGTCTCTTATGCTTCTACCTTCAGTTTCTCTGACAAATTTTTATTAGTATCTTTTATCATTAATTCCCAAATTGCTTCCCCTCTCCTCCCTGGCACCACTGGGGCTTCCCATCTTCTGCCCCTTGTTACCTCCCAGCAAGCTATCTCTTCTAGCCACATGATTTCTGAACTCTTATCTTACTATAAAAATAAATTGTAGGGGCAGCTGGGTAGCTCAGTGGAGTGAGAGTCAGGCCTAGAGACAGGAGGTCCTAGGTTCAAACCCGGCCTCAGCCACTTCCCAGCTGTGTGACCCTGGGCAAGTCACTTGACCCCCATTGCCCATCCTTACCAATCTTCCACCTATGAAACAATACACCGAAGTACAAGGGTTTAAAAAAAGAAAAGAAAAAAAAATAAATAAATTGTAGCATGTCCATAGACATTTTTATTACTGTGACTCAAGTAAATGAGGATAAGGATAAGGACAGGTGGATGGCATTTTTAGGCCACATGAATTTTGTGAAAGAAAGATTCTGGCTATGCAAAAAAAGATTGTACAGTGAGCCACCCATGTGCATAGGTAGAGAAAAGCAGGTTATGCAGAATGGAAATACTGTTGTCTGTTTGGCTTTTTTTCCCTTATGGTTTATTGCAAGTCTTGGTCAGGCAGAGAATGTGGCCTTAGTTGGGTGACCAGACAGTTAGGCTGGACACTCATCTACTTTCCTATAGTGTCTTTAACATTTCAACTGGAGAGGATCTAGCTGGGTGAAATTGCTCCACTTGTGGCACTTCAATCATCTCAATATATCAGAAGTTCTCAAACTGGGCACCAAGTGGGTAAAAAAGACACACTTATGTAAAGTTTATCCTTTTCATTGTTTCTTTGTTCTATAGGTCTTTCCCTGAAAAACTAAGGGAGGCTTTCAGCCTATGTTCCTCCAAAATGCCTCCCTTTAAGTAGAATTTGAGTGATAATATATGTAAAACCCAGTGAAACTGCTTGTCAACTCTGGGAGGGAGGAGGAGAGAGAGGAGGGAGGCAAGAAGAATCATGTAACCATGGGGGAAAAAATCAAATCAAATAAAAAAAACCTCCCTTTGTATAACAAATATTTATCTGAAAAGTCACATGTTGTCTGTTTATAGAAACTGAATCTTAGTTTGAAGGCACAGTGAGAAAATGGATTGAAAACAGGCCTCGGAGTCAGGAAGAACTGAGTTCATGTCCTGCCTCTGAAACATATAAATTTTATGACCCCTAGCAAATCACTTAATACCTTGGCACCAGACAATTCTCTAAAATGAGAAATTAAAAATGAACTCCCATATCGGAAGTTTATGAACTGATAAAATCATGGCTGTTGTCTCAAATAAGGGGGTACTCACAAGTTAGGACCCCTTTAGTTAATCCTTTTCTGAAGTAAATCCTTATTCTCAATATATCTGGGGACTCCATTCCAGCTAGAATATTCTGTGATTCTCAATAAATGTTTTCATGTATTTATTTAGTTAAAGTAGTATTGGAATATACTGCATTTCAGAGTAAGACAAGCAGAACTTGGAGAACAATTCTCACAATGATGCCATAGAGGAAACAACTTTAAAAGACTTGTTATTCTGTAATTTTTCATTTATGTCTGACTCTTTGGGATTCCATTTGGGGTTTTTGTGGCAAAGATACTAAAGTTTGCCATTTCCTTCTCCAGCTTATTTTACAGATGAGGAAACTAAAGCAAACAAAAATAAGTGACTTACCCAGGGACACACAGCTGGTAAGTAAGTGTCTGAGGCCAGATGTGAAACTAGATCTTCCTGACTCCAAGCCTGGAATTCTCCCGCCACACCACCTAGCTGCCCAAAAAGACTTTAGAACTTATATATATATTTGTTGTGAGGGTTCAGTGGAGGTTAGGGGAGGAATAGGGACTATGGGAAAAAAAGATAATAAATGCTTTATGAATCCAATTTTACTTTCAGTTCTGAATGATCTCCCTTCCTTTTCCCCACTCTACCCATTGAGAAGGCATGAATGTTTTTTTAAAAGGATTTTAAAAAGAACTTTAAGCCTTAGTTTTCTCATCTTAAGAGGGGAATGATGATGTCTACCTTGTCTATTTAGAAGGATTATTATAAGGATTAAGCAGATAGTTTTGGAAAGCAAATGAAATTATACTAGAAATGTCATTAAATTGTTCAAATCCTTTAACACAGAAATATCCTGGAAACAAGGAAGTCAAAGATGGAAAGGTCTCATATATGCCCAAATAGTAATAGCATCATTTTTGTAGTCACAAACAACAACAACAAAACCTGGAAACAAAGCAGATATCTATAGGCTGGGGAATAATTAAACAATCTATGGCATTATTGCACCACAAGAGAGAATAGAATGAATTCAAGACATGTAGAAAGGTTTTTATGAACTGATGCCATGGGAAGGTGTAATGCAGGATTTATGCAAGATTTCTTGCATTTGCAATATTACCTAGGCAATCCTGTCAGTTAGCAGAATGGAACTGTGGCCCAGCAGGTGCCAGTCCCAGGAGCTGACAGTTGAGCTGGGACTATATAAACCCCTGCAAACCCAAACTTGGGGTTCTGATTTCCTTGATCTCACCCAGACACCCAGCTACCCCTGATTTCCCCTTGGGGACCTGAGAGGGATTGAAGGGAGGTGGGTGTGGAATATGGGCAGGATTTTAGCTTAGAGTAGCCTAGATTAGACACCAAAACTATATCTGTTTAGCTAGTGGATCATATAACATTAGGGCAGTGTTAAATTATCTCTGGCTGAGGGCTGGTTCCCTCAGCCTGACCTTACCTTCTAGGTCCATTGCCAACACTTGCCAGTCGCCCTAGCAACAGCTTCTCAAGACCCTAAACCCTCTTTCCTCAGTTTTCCCTTGCCTGTTAAAATAAATCCCTTAGCCTGAATCTGAGAGTTCCCGTAATTATTATATCATCACCTAGGCTAAAGTGGCTGAGGAGAGGAGAGAATATCAACTAGTTGAGTTTAAAGGAAGTAGTGAACTAAGCCTCCATTGTATCCAGGAAGTTCAGCTTCACTTCCTGTTGAGTTCTGCTTTCACCCAATAGGAAGGCAGTTACTCCAGCAGGGAGGAGCCCCTCACTCATCACCTTAAAAGAGCCTAAAGCTAGCAGTGGAGTTTGACTGGGCACCACAGCTCAAGCTACACATCACTGACAGCTCCAAATCTCCTGATTCTTTAGTTATAGGCTCCCAGGCCCCTGGTGACTCACTTGTACCATCAGCTCCATATTATTGGCTACTTTATTTACTTATTACATTTGGTGAGCACAGTTAGGTTAATTACCTACACAAAGGATACTAAAAATGGGTTTTGCTAGGATGTTATTCATAGTCTCTAGCTTCTCCATGCTTCTTTGGTCGTTTATGCAGGGAATGATTGACTTTTGGTTCCACAAAGTGCCTCAATTTATACACCAGATACTAGAACTGTATGACTATTATAAATGGTGTGCCATAACACTGGCAGAATTTATATGTTTTATACCTATGGCTATGGCTCTGGTTTTTGTTATTGTGCAATTCATGATAGTCCTGAAGAGGGTCCTCTCACACCTATGGTTGCTTTTTGGCTCTGTTCCTAATGCAAAACCTGACTCTGTCTCCCTGGAAATAATGAAACACATGAAGCTGTTGTTCCAAGTCCTAAAGCAAATTAGGGAAGGGAAAGAACTGGATGAGCATACAATTCTCCAATTGGAGATTGTAGAAACAAAATATTTAGGTGCAACTAAGGTGAGCAAAGACCCACAAACTGTTAAGGAAACCCAAACTCCAGCTAAGGAACCAAGCACTAAGACCACTGTATCTGTACTCCCACTAGTTGACAGAACCATTTTGCAACCTGGGGAGGGTATTGTCCATGTAAAATCATATAAGGACTTTACCCCAAATGATTTAGAAGTACTCAGGAGGCATTTCCCCAAGTTCTTCCTCTCGCCTTTCAAGAGCATAAAAGAAATGAAGCGTGTCTTCACACTTTTTAAACCCAGTTTTGATGACATGGAGTTTCTTTTGGGGGAATTTTATTCACCCTCTGAAAAGGAGAAGTTTTTGGCTGAAACTCGCTCAAACCCCAATCTCACTGCATGGCCCACAGTCCACCATGACATGCTAATATGAGATACCTAGTCCAACGTAGGACAGATTTACTTGAGGCAATGCGGCTACATGCCAAAAGACCAAATTCCTGGCAGAAATTTGAGAAACTGAGGCAGGGGGAGGAAGAACACCCTACCAGCTTCCTTGACAGGGTAATGGAGGCAGCCGAGACAATATTAGGCCTCAGAGATGTGCATGCCCCAGAAACCATCAATCATATCAGGAGGCAGTTCATGAAGGGTGCTTCACTGCCGGTCCAGAACTATTTCCGGCAGAACTGTCCTCAGTGGGAATCACTGCCACTAAAAGACATCAGGCAGCATGCATCCTATATACATGATTTGAAGCAAAAGGAAATCAGGACAGCCAGACAGTCAGATTCAGAAAAGGACTCAGTGATAGCTGACCTCAAAAGACAGCAAAAGCAGGCTAGTAAGGAGAAAGAAATTGAAGAAATTAAGAACTTTGCCCTCCAGGCCAGCAGGGGACATAGTCAATCCAGACAGCCTGCTAGTGTCACCAATCCCAAAACTTATTCTCCAAAGTGTTATCTGTATGGCCATGCAGGTCACATGGTACAGTCTTGTAGATTCAAACAACAGATAGACTTTGGCAGGGCTAACAATGACTCCAGCCAGAGAGATAGGAATGGCAAAAGGACTTTCTATAACTCGAAATGGTCCAGCAATACAAGAAAGGTTGAGGGCAAGAAGCATGACAGTCAATGTTGCAACCATGCATGCAAGAGGTATAGCTAGTCTCCATCTCTTAATCAAATGGAGAAATATTTAGCCCAAGGTGAGATTCCAAAGTCCTTATGAATTGAGGCTTCAGGATCAGAAATGACTAATGGCAATGACATGGATGTGTGTATTACTAATCTGGGTGTAGTAAATGATTCTCAAAGGCTGGGCATAGAAGACCATATGTCTCTAGCAAGCTGCACAGAATACAATGATATTTCTGTGGCAGAAGACCAAGAATGGGAGGACATAATGCAAATGCGAAAAGAGATTTATGGGACAATGGAGGATGATTATAAAAGGGGTCTGCTTTCTCATTCCTCCACAAAAGGCTTGGATGAGAAGCATAGGGACCATCTAAGAATTGGTAATTGCTGGCCTCCAGAAGCTTGGAACCAATAGAACAATGTACATAATGATAATAATAATGTAGATTAAAATAACACTAAAAGACAGTAGAACTAAAAGTCAATGATCAATCTTGCCTGGTCCAAGTTGGCAGAAGATAAAGCACATCTCTTTTTCTTGTGAAGGGACAATATGGTAGAATGTTTTATATACAATAAGATGTATATTTCATTGGGAAGTGATTGTTGGGTAAAAAGAAAAGGTTATCAATGAAAAATTAAAATAAAAAAGCCTGTTTTAGAAGGATTTTTGTTCAGTTTTGAGTGGGTCAAGCTATTTTCTGAAGTCCCTTTCAGTTGTGATATTTTGTAATTATGTGTTTAGATGTTTAATGGTAATAACTACAAAAATTTATAAGTCCTTTTTAAGGATTAATCTTTTTCGCTCTAATCTTTTGATCAGTATTAAAGAAAACTAGAAAATAGTTGGTCTCCATTTTCTAATTTTGGGGTTCTTAACTTGAGATCTGTGAACTTCAAAACATATTTTGATAACATATAACAATGTAATTGGCTTCCTTTGGGAACCTATGTATTTTATTTTAAGCATTTAAAAACTTGATTCTGAGATGGAGACATAGGTTTCACTGGACTGCTGAAGGGGTCCACAAAACATAAAAGAATGAACACCTAATCTAATCTAACTAGAAAGGATCTTGGAAGTCATATAGTCCAGTATCCTCAATTTTATGAATGAGGAAACTGATGTACAGACTCAAATCCATGAATCTAATTCCAGCCTTCTCTCCACCATACCACACTGTCTCTTGAAAGACCATAATGGAATTACGAATAATCAGTACTTCACAAAAGAATTTTCCATGGATCTGTAGGGGCCCTCGTTAGATCATGGAAGAGCCTTTGAGGTCACAATATACTGACAACTTGAAAAGAATAATGACATAAAGTAAAGGGGTAATTGAGAGGTAGCTAGAGGGATGTTATTATCCTGGCAGGGAGTCCTTGAGCAAGGAAACTTGGAAAATTACTGACATGACATGGAAAACCCCAGGCCAAGGACATCCTATTTTAAGAAGACATTTCCCCAAATCCATTCTACAACCAGAAAGGAGACAAGCCCAGAAAAAATTGATGCAGTCTTTCAAAAACAGGAGTACAGTTGGTAGTTGCCTCCCTTATATGATTCAAAAGCTCTACCTGATCAGTGAACCTTTTCTGAGTTCGAGTGCCCAGAGGGCAAATTCAAGCTGCCTATGAGGGCCTCCCACCCCACCACCACTTTCAACCCCCCTACCATTATTGGAGAGAGTTGAGGGAGAAAGTGCTTGCTTTGGGCAGCTAAAGAGAGGGGTGGAGCATGCAAAAAATGTACTTGGGTGCTGGGAAGAGGAGGAACAGAACTGCTCCTTGAGTGCCAGCTTTTCCCACCCCCAAATAAAGGTATTATAAAATTTAGAATTAGAAGGGTCATTAGAAAATACCTAGTACCATGGAATGATTTTATAAATGGGAAAACTGAGACTCCAGGAAGTTAAATAATATTCTTAAGATGATACAGATTTTAAGTAGTAGATGTAGATAAAATTCAATGTCCTTGCCTCTACAATAGTCTGCCTCCATCTCCTCCATGAATGTGATGATATTTGATATTCCTACCAAGTTATTCCTTTGTCTCAGGGTAGAACAGAAGACCATTATCTTGAAGAATACCTTGTTAAAAATACATGTGACCTTTCATTAAAAACAAGAGGAAAATGGATAGAGATAACTTACACAAGCATGGCTGAGGGGAAAATTCTCAAACAACCAAGAGATAAAGGTCACAAAAGTTAAAATAGATGACTTCAATTATGTGTCATTAAAAAGCATTGCATAAACAAAATAAAGGTAGCTCGGATAAAGGGACACTGCTCATTGGGGGAGAAAAGATCTTGACATCAAATATCTCAGATAGGGATGTAAAAGCTCAGCTCTATGAAGAATTGGTAGTGGGAAGCAGGGAGTATTCCAACTCCTTTGCCTCAACCAGTAAATCAAGAGGAATGAGTAAAGGTATAGCCAGTACTGGAAAAGGTGGCCATGGAGGTTGTGTAATCAAAGGAAGTCAGGTTTTGGTGATGGCTTGAAGATGCAAGGAGGGTAAGATATAAAGATTTAGGATCTCACACATATGTTCTCTTCTCTCCTCTGATGCTTGCCTCTACTCTGGTGCAGGTCTTCATCACTTCATCACCTGGGCTATTGCAATAGTCTGCATGTTGGTCTCTCTGCCATAACTTTTCCCCTAAACATCATTCAGTTGCTAAAGTGATCTTCCTAAAGCACATGTCTAACCATGTTATATCACCCCACCCCATTCAATAAACTCTAGTGTCTTCCTATCACCTACAGAATCAAAGACGAAATCCTTTGAAATTCAAAGCCCTTCATAACCTTTCCCATATGCATACATTTTTCTTTCTTGTACTTGACATTCCCCTTGTACTTTGTGTTACAGAGACACTTGTCTTGCTGTTTCTTGCACAAGAAACTCTCTCTCTTGACTCTAGGTATTTTCACTAGCTGTTTCCTATACCTGGAATCTCTCCCTACTTCCAATAGCTTCTAATTTCCCTGGATTCCTTTAAGTCCCAGCTAAAATCCTACTTTCTACAAGAATCTTTTCTTAATCTTTCTTAATTTTAGAACCTTCCCTCTGTTTATTATTTCCAATTGATGTTACATATACCTTGTTTGTATGTTGTCTTTCCCATCTGATTTGAGCACTTTGAAGCCAAGGACTGTCTTTTGCCTTTCTTTGTATCTCTACAGTTTGGCAAAGTACATGGTACATAATAGTCACTAAATAACTGACTAATAACTTGTAAACTCTGCTGCTAGGCATGTATCCTAAAAAGCCAAAAACAAAAAGAAAGATCCGACACATACCAAAAAATTCATTGCAAACCTTTTTATGGTAGTAAAGAAATAGAAGCAAAGTAGGTGACCATTAACTGGGAAATAGCTGAACAAATTTTGGTACATTTAATGTAGTAGAATATTATTCAGTCATAATAAATGATTATATATTTTTAATTAATTTATTTATTTAAAAATATTTTTCTGTGGTTACATGATTCATGTGCTCCTCCCTCCCTTCTTCCTTCCTTTCTCCTGGAACTGACAAGTAATTCCACTGGGTTATACATGTGTTATCATTTGACACCCGTTTCTATATTATTCATTTTTGTAACAGAGTAATCTTTTAAAACCAAAATCTCCAATCACATACCCATATAAGCAAGTGATAAATCATATTTTTCTTCTATGATAAATAATGACTATAAATAATTCAGAGAAGCACAGGGAGACACATATGAACTGATGCAGGAAAACAATTTGCAAAACAAAGATCTAGAATATTAAGGGAAATGATGAAAAGAAGTAGAATCAAAAATGAAATAGCACTTCCAGACTTCAAACTATATTATAAAGCAGCAACCCAACCACCAAAATGATCTAGTATTCATTTAAAAATAGAGAGAGATTAATGGAATAGACTAGCAAGGAAGAATCAAAAACAAGGAAACTCAATAACCTAGTATTTGAGACAATATAAACTACTAGGAAGAAACAACTTTAATAAAAATTTCTGGGAGAATTGGAAAGCAGTCTGGCAGAAGTTAAATTTAGACCAACATCTCACATCATATTCTATAATACATTCTAAATGGATATGTTAAAACTCTAAGGTACGAACTCATACCCAGCAGGTTGACTAATATGACAGAAAAGGAAAATAACAAATGTTGGAAGGGATGTGACAAAATTGGGACACTAATGCATTACTGGTGGAGTTATGAACTTATTCAATCATTCTGGAAGGCAATTTGGAATTATGCCCAAAGGGATTTAAAAGACTCTGCCCTTTGATCCAGCCATATCATTTCTGGGTTTGTACCCCAAAGACATAATAAGGAAAAATACTTGTACAAAAATATTTATAGCCGTGCTCTTTGTGGTGGCAAAAAAATTGGAAAATGACGGGATGCCCTTCGATTGGGGAATAGCTGAACAAATTGTAGTATCTGTTGCTGATGGAATACTATTGTATTCCATGTGAATTGGAATGACCTCCAGGAACTGATGCAGAGTGAAAGGAGCAGAACCAGGAAAACATTATACACATTATACACAGAGACTGATACACTGTGGTACAATCAAATGTAATGGACTTCTGTACTAGCAGTAATGCAATGATCTGGAACAATTCTGAGGGATTTATGAGAAAGAATACTAACCACATCCAGAGGAAGAACTGTGGGAGTAGAAATATAGAAGAAAAACAACTGCTTGGTCAAATGAGTTGATGGGGATATGATTGGGGATATTGACTCTAAATGATCACTCTAGTACAAATATCAATAATATGGAAATAGGTCTTGATCAATGATACATGTTAAACCCAGTGGAATTGCTCATTGACTATGGGAAGAGGGGGAGGGAGGAGGGGAGAGAAAGAACATGAATCATGCAACCATGGAAAAATATTTTAAATTAATCAATTAAATAAATTTTTCCACACACACAAAAAAATAATCAAAGGGAGGATTATATGAATTCAATATAAACTGCACTCCTTTATTCTGTTTGAAAACAGACTTTGATCAGTATCAGGTCAACCTTTTAACTTGGCCCAGGGGAGGATGCCAGAAGTCTGCATGGTTACCTGGCATACAGAAGGGAATGGTGGAAGTCCCTATATGAAGGGTAGCATGGCAAAAATTTAGGACTCAGACCCAGACTGAAGTTAAGCCATCCAAACAAATAGTCCTAGAAGGAGAGGCAAAAACTGGCTCTATAAGAGAGGGGACATAGGAAGTACTCTCTCTTACGGGACATTTGTCACTCTCCCTTCTCTGGAATGTTTAATACTTGGCACACACTGGCTCAGCATGAAACTCAGTCACTTGTGGACAAGCTGCTTGGGATGGGCATGTGGATGCAGTGTCTGTAAAGAGGCTAGGAATTAGGGTAGCCTGGTGATCATATGATCTTTCTCTAACCTTTACTAATAAATAATCATAAATTAATATACAGTCTCCAGAGACTTTTAATAATAACAATACCAAAGATCATACTATAAAAAAATTAGAAGAGAAACAGTTTATATACCTCTCATAGCTTTATAAGTAGGGACGTATTCTTGGGCAAACAAGAAATAAGGGCAATTATAAAAAATAAAATTAATAACTTTGATTACATGAAACTGAAAAGCTTCTATACAGATAACATCAATGCACCTAGGATAAGAAGGAAAGTAATCAAATGGGGAAAAGTTTTTCTCTCCAATTTTTATTATAAAGGTTTGGCATTAAAGATATATGAATGATTAGTAAATATAAGACTAATGCCATTCCTCAATAGAAAAGTGATCAAAGGATATGAACAAACAGTTCTCAAAATAATCACAAACCACATGAAAGATGAAAAAATGTTCTACATGACTAACAATAAGAGAAATGCAAATAAAAACAATCCTCTGGCTTTAACTTACACCCTGGAAATTGGTAAAGATGACCAAAAATTGCAATAGTCAATGTTGGACACTCTGGGCACACTAATACATTATCAGTAGAGCTGTGAAATGGTACAGTTTTGGAAAGCAATTTGGAATTATATAAATAAAATGACTATAATGTTCAAACTCTTTGAATCAGAGACTCTCCCTTACTGGATTTATACTCCCAAGAAAGCCATTGATAAGAAGAATGTCCCGACATACATCAAAATAGTTAGAGCCACACTTTTTGTGATAGCAAAGAATTGGAAACAAAATAGATACCCATCATTGAGGAATGGATAAACAAACTGTGGTATGTGAATGTAATCAAATGTTACTGTGCTCTAAGAAATTATACAGCATGAAGATATCAGCAGAGTCAAGAAAACAATATATATAATTACAATAATATAAATGGAAAGAACAACCACACGCCAAAAAAAATCAAAAGTAAACATAACAAAATTATAAAGATCAAGCATGATTCAATGAAGAGATAAGAGAGACTCCACTAACCCACGCCTTTGTGAAGGTGGGAGATCCACAAGGGTTATACGTGTTTTGGGACTTTTTCAATGGATTAATCAGTTGTGTTGACTTTTTCTTCTCTTTAAAAACTGTTGTTGGGGGGCAGCTGGGTAGCTCAGTGGAGTGAGAGTCAGGCCTAGAGACAGGAGGTCCTAGGTTCAAACCCGGCCTCAGCCACTTCCCAGCTGTGTGACCCTGGGCAAGTCTTGACCCCCATTGCCCACCCTTACCACTCTTCCACCTATGAGACAATACACTGAAGTTAAGGGTCTAAAAAAAAAAAAAACTGTTGTTTATTATATGAGATGGCTCTCTAGGTGGGACAGGAGTATAGGTAGTTGGGATAACATAAGGCATAAATAAAAAACCTAAAAAAAATTAATGGGAATAAAAACAAAGATATTGATTAAAAAATAAAAAAAAATACATGCAAATCTTACTAAGAAAAAGGTGATGGGTGTTGCGCTTTTCCATTAACATAATAGCACAGATTAGCTGGTCAGACATATAAGCTGTCCTATGGGAGAGCTTAAAGCAGGGTTTTGAGAGTATGAAATACAGAGTAGGTGTCAACTGGGTTAGGAAGAGGTGCGGTAGGAAAGTCCAATAGTCACAGGAATTGGGAATTAAACTACCTGACTGGAGGATGAATGTAGAGGGAAGTTCTGGAATAATTTGTCAGAGGGTAGGTGAGAAAAAAAGGTGAGCTTCTAGTCATTTTGACCTTCTAAATTTTGTCTCTAAGGAAAAGAAGATTTTTCAGATTTATGTACACTGCAGTCTATCTGCTGTGTTTATTCTTTCCCCCAACCGTTATCTGCCAGTTCAGCATTCTGCCTGTTGCCTAATCTAGCTCAAATCCTGGGTTAGCCTTCAGCATATTCATCTTGGAGGCACTGACCTGAATTTAAATCAAGGGAATAGAACTTAGAACTGAAAGACACTTAAGAAATCATCTAGTTCTACCTTAAAGTCACACATGTAAAAAGTCCAAAATTCAAACTAAATATTCTGTGATTCAAATTTAGCACTTTTCCCACCACACTATGTCATCTTGTACATCCAAGTAAAAGATAGGAAAAGGGCCCCCCAGTCAAGGTATACGTGCAATGATAGGGTTATTCAGGCTGTCTTTATGCCTATTAATTTATGATACAAAAAACAAATAAATTAATTTTTAGATAACTTATTATACAGGTGACAGAGACCAGGATTTGGAATCAAAGACCTTGAGTCACAATTCTGGCTCTCTTACACTCAACTATATCTCTAGATATGTCCTGCCCACCTGTGGCCTTGTAACACCTGGACATTCTCAGGAAGCCCTAACTAACTGAAGATCTAGTTTGACTTTCTGTGTCTACTCTCTTTACCCCCAGGACTTCTCCAGAAGCTCAGTATCAGTCCTAAATCCAGCCCACCTACCTGTCCTCTTAGGTGTCTTCTGATGTATCAGCTTAGGACACAGGACTTCTACAGAGGTCATTCTCAACTTAGATATACACAGAATTTCCAGTTTCTCCCTTCTGCTCAGAATCCCTCAAAGTGGTCTTTCCCTACACCTGAATACTGCAAGTCAAATACTCAGATTTACAAGAATCAAAAATCAATATTACCACCTACCACAAGGAGAGCAAGGAAGGGCCCTGAATAATCTAATCATTCTCCAGTTACTGATAATCTTCCCAATTCATTCCTTAATGGTTCACATACTCCAACTTATCATACTCTCCCCACTGCAGTGATTCTGAATCCATAAGTAGAATTATATAAACCCCATTACCCACTTCTTCCTCATTACTTTCAACCCTACTCCCTAATTTTCCCAATGGCCCATTCCAGAAAGGAGAACTCCTTAAAAAGTGGAATTGGCCAATGGAAAAAGAAGTACAAAAGCTCGCTGAAAGAAATGATTCCTTAGAATTGAGCAAATGGAAGCTAATGACTTTATGAGACTTCAAGAAACAATAAAATAAAGTCAAAATAATGAAAAAGTAGAATAAAATCTAAAATATCTCATCAGAAAAGTTGACCTAAAAATAGATTGAAGAAAGCTAATTTAAGAATTATTAGTCTACCCGAAAGCCATAATAAAAAGAGCCTAGACATTATATGTCAAGGAATTATTAAGGAAAACTGCCCTGATATCTTAGATCCAGAAGGTAAAGTAGAAATTGATAGAATCCACCAATTACTTCCTGAAAGAAATTCCAAAATGAAAACTCTCAGGAATATTATAGTCAAATTCCAGAGCTTCTAAGGTCAAAGTGAAAATGCTGCAAGTAGTTAGAAAGGAACCATTCAAATGCCACTGAATTGCAGTCAGAATCACACAAGATTTAGCAGCTACCTCATTAAATACATGGAAGACTTGGAATATGATATTCCTGAAGGCAAAGGAGTTGGGATTACAACCAATAATAATCTACCCAGAAAAACTAAATAGCTATTTAATGAACTAAAGGATTTTCAAGTATTCCTGATTTTTAAAAAAAGTTAAAAGGAAAATCTGACATTCAAACAGTAGACTCAAGAGAAGGTAAACATGAAAGAGAAGTCCTAAGGGCCTCAATAAAGTTTAACTCTTTATATTCCTATAAGGGAAGATGATACATTTAACTCTTAAGAACTTTATTATTATTAGGACAATTAAAAGGAATTTACATAGACAAAGGTTATGGGTATAAGTTGATTATGTTGGAGATCAGAAAAGGATAAATGAAAGGTGCACAAGGAAGAGCAACACTTCAATTTCACTTTCATCTGAATTGGCTAAAAGAGGGAGGATATATATATATATATATATATATATATATATATATATATATATATACAGACTCAGTNTATATATATATATATATATATATATATATATATATATATATATATATTTACACAGACTCAGTTGTGCATAAGAATGTAACTTACCCAGTAGGGAAATAGGAAGAGAATGGGATATGAGAAGGAGGACAGAGATAATGAAAGGGATTAATGAAAGGGATAAAAACAAGATTAAAGGAGACAATGGTTAGAAGCAAAATAGACTTTTGAGGAAGAACAGGATGAAAAGAGAGAGAGTCAAAGAGAGAGAAACAGAAGAAAATGGGATATAGGGAAATACAGAGTAAACATAACTATGAATGTAAATGCAATGAACTTACTCAAAAGTTGATAGCAGACTAGATCAGAAACCAGAATCCAACAATATGTTCCTTACAAGAGGTATTTTTAAAACAGATACACACAGAGTTAAAATAAAGGGCTAAAGGAGAATCTAATATGCTTCAGCTAAACTAAAAAGAGACAGGCATGACAATCATGATCTCATACAAAGCAAAAGCAAAACAGAGTTAATTAAAAGAGATAATCAAGGAAACTACATTATGCTAGAAGAATTTCATAGAAAATAAAATAATACCAAAAATTTTTATAGCAAATTTTCCCAATGAAGGCCTCAGTTCTCAAATATATACTCAGTGTAGAACTGAGTCAAATTTATAAAAATAAGAATCATTTGTAGTTTTCAGAAGAAGAAATCAAAACTATTTACAGTCATATGAAAAATGTTCAAAATCACTATTGATTAAAGAAAGGCAAATTAAAATAACTCTGAGGTGCCACCTCACACCTATGACAAATAACAAATGCTAGCGAGGATGAGGGGGAAATAAGTGGTGAACTGCTGGTGAAGTGGCCAACTAGTCCAACCATTCTGGAGAATAATTGAAACTACGCCCAAAGGGTCACAAAATTGTGCATACCTTCTGATCTAAAAATACCACTTACTAGGTCTGTATTCCAAAGAGATCAAAGAAAAAGGAAAAGGACCCATATGTACAAAAACATTTATAGCAACTCTTTTTGTAGTGGCAAAAAGCTGAAAAATGAGGAGATGTTCATCAATTGGGAAAAAGCTAAACAAGTTGATGTTATGTGGTTGTAATGGAGTACTACTGTGCTGTGTGAAATGATGAGGGGATGATTTGAGAAAAACAAGACAAGATCTATATGAACTGATATAAAATGAAATAAGAAGAACCAGGAAATCAAAGTGTATAGTAACTGCAATGTTGTAATGACGATTAACTGCAAAAAACTTTGGTTAAAATTGATCAATATATTGATCCAAGACAATTCCAAAGGATTCATGATGAAAAAATGCAGTCTATCTCCAAAGAGAGAACTAATGAACTAAGGACAAACTGAAGTATAATTTTCTCGTTTTCTTTATTTTCTTGCTTTATAATTTATTTTATTTTTTATTATTCAAAATTTTACAAAATCAAACAAGCATTTCCATATTCAAAGAAAAAGAGACTATACAAATGAACTCAAAAATCTTCTATATGTTTAGTTTATTTTTCTTCATCTCTACATAATAAATCTCATCCACAGGGGTCCCAGTCCCTCCTCACCCTCCTCATATCCCAAACGATACCAGAACAGAGCCCAACATGAACATATAAATTAAGTCTTTAGTGTTTCACCTTTATGTTCATTTTCCAAAGGTAACATTCACAGTTTATTCTTCCATCATTAATTCTGTGGTTGTATATAATGTTCTCCTGGTTCTATTCATTTCACTGTTCATTCTCTCATGTAATTATTTCCAAGTGTTTTTTTTTTAAAAATCAGTCTGCTCATTGTTTCTTATGGCATAAGTAGTATTGCATCACAATCATATACCACAACTTGTTCAACCATTCCCCAATTAAAAGTCATCCCTTCATTTTCCAATTCTTTTCCACTACAAAAATTGCTGCTATAAATATTCTGGAACATATAGGTTCCTTTCCTCTTTCCCTGATCTCCTTGGGTAATAGACTCAACAATGGCATTGCTAGGTCTAAGGGTATACACAGTTTTATAACTGTCTGGATGTAACTTCAAATTGCTTTCCAAAATGGTTGGATCAGTTCACAGCTCTGCCAACAGTGCATTAATGTCCCCATTTTTCCATATCCCCTCCAAAATTTGTCATTTTAGTCAATTTGATGGTTGTGAGATGATATCTGAGAGTTGTTTTCATTGGTATTTTTCTACTCAGTAAGGATTTAGGGCACTTTTTCATATACCTATATATTGCTTTGATTTGTTCATCCAAAAATTATCTATTGGTATCTTTTGCCCATTTATCAATTGGGGGATAGCTCTTATTCCTATAAATTTGACAAAGTTCTCTACATATTTTAGATATGAATCCTCTATCTGAGAAGTCTATGAAAAATTTCCCCAAATTTTCTGCTTTCCTTCTAATTTTTGAAGTATTTGTTTTATTTGTACAAAAACTTTTCAATTTAATGTACTCAAAATCATCCATTTTACATTTCACAATGCTCTCCATTTCTTGTGGACTCATAAATTCCTCTATTATCCATAAATCTGATCGGTAATATGTTTCCTGTTCTGTTACTTGTGATATCTCCTTTTGTCTCTAGATCATTTATCCATTTTTATCATACCTTTGTAAATGGTTTAAGGTATTGGTCTATACCTAGCTTCTGCCAAACTAGCTTCAAGTTATCCCAGCAATTTTTGACAAATAGAGATTCCTTATACCCTAAACCTGGATCTATGATTTTGTCAAATACAAGACTACTATAATCTTTTTACTGTGTTTTGTTTTATGTCTTTTTTGATTTTTTAACCAGTACCAGATAGCTTTAATAATTACTTCTTTATAATACAATTTAAAATCTGGTATTGCTATATCTCCTCCTTTTACATTTTTTTCATTAATTCTTTTGACATTCTTGATCTCTTATTCTTCCAAATTAATTTTGTTATTATTTTGTCTAAGTCAATAAAATAATTTTTTTGTAATTTAATTGTGATGGCATTGAATAAGTAGATTTGTTTAGATAATATTGCCATTTTAATTATATTGGTTCTCCCCATCCACAAGCAATTAATATTTCTTCAATTATTTAGATTTGACTTTATTTGTGTAAAAACTGTTTTATAATTATATCATGTAGTATCTGGGTTTGTTTTGGCAGGTATACTCCCAGGTATATTATTCTATCTGTGGTTATTTTAAATAGTTATTTTAATTTAATGTGGTTATTTTAATTTAAAAAAATTTTAAATCTCTTTCTTTCCATTTCTTCTTGCAGGACTTTGTCAGTAATATATAAAAATTCTGGTGATTTATATGGATTTATTTTGTATACTGCTATTTTGCTAAAATTATTGATAGTTTCAACTAACTTTTTAATTGAATTTCTAGGATTTTTCACATATATGATCACGTCATCTGCAAACAGAGATGGTTTTGTTATCCCCATTCTGATACCTTCAATTTCTTTTTCTTCTCCTTGCTTTTTAAAAAACATGGCTAACTCCTGGGTTTATACCCCAAAGAGATCATAGGGAAAAAGACTTGTACAAAAATATTTATATCTGCGCTCTTTGTGGTAGCAAAAAATTGGAAAATGATGGGATATCCTTCAATTGGGGAATGGCTGAACAAATTGTGGTGTCTGTTGGTGATGGAATACTATTGTGCTCAAAGGAATAATGAACTGGAGGAATTCCATGTGAATTAGAATGACCTCTAGGAACTGATGCAGAGTGAAAGGAGCAGAACCAGGAGAACATTGTACACAGAGACATTGTACACTGTGGTACAATTGAATGTAATGGATGTCTTTACTAGCAGCAATGCAATGATCCAGGACAATTCTGAGGGACTTATAAGAAAGAAAACTAGCCACATTCAGAGGAAGAACTGTGGGAGTAGAAACATAGAAGAAAAACAACTGATTGAACACTTGGGTTGATGGGGATATGATTGAGGATACAGACTCTAAACAATCACCCTAGTGCAATTATCAATAATATGGAAATAGGTCCTGATCAGTGACACATGTAAAACCCAGTGGAATTGCGTGTTGGCTACGGGGAGGGGGGAGATGGAAAGAACATGAATCATGGAATCATGGAAAAATACTCTAAATTAATTAATTAAATAAAACTTCTAGATCTGGAAAAAAATAAATAACCAGAATAAAAATATAGCTAGCATGGAAATGTATTTTTCATGATTTCACATATATTATTGATATATTGCTTGCCTTCTCAGTGCATATAGGAGGAGGTGAAGAAGAATTTAGAACTGAACATTTTTTTAAAAAATGCCCAAAATAAATAAATAATATATATATTTTAATTTTGATAAGAATTTTTTAGCATCGAATTTATTTTTATGGGTAAAAACAAAAAAAAAACCTCCCCACTGTCAATCTTCTTCTTGATATTCTCTCTGGGTTGTTATGATTGTTTTCTCTTGCTTCTCTTTCTACATGTCTGAAAGCTCATTTTAATTCTACTTTGCTGGATCTTCATTTAGGTTAAGCAATAACTTTAATTGCTCTCTTGGTTTCCTTCAAGACTCAGGTCAAATCTTGCCTTCTTCAAGAGGCTTTTCCAGATTCCCTACCCCTCACCCTGTCCCAATGCTAGAGCTGTCCCTCTGGGATTACCTCCAATCTACTTTGTATGTCCACAATAGTTTGCATATTGTCACCCACATTAGAGTGAGGACTCCCAGAGAACAGACACTGTTTTTGCCTTACTTCTCATCTCCAGCAGTTAGAACAGTGACAGACACACAGAAAATGTTCCATAAATACTTGGCTAGACTGGTCTACTTACTGCTTAGGAAAGGTTACACCCTTGGGCAAGTAAATTCTTTGTAACTGTATTTCTTTATCTGTAGGCATTGGACTAAAAAATAATTTAAAAAATAATAGCTGGCTTTTATATAGTACCCACTACTACTAAGAATCACCTCCTGGATCACTTGCTTAACTCAATGAAACTATGAGCTTTGCCTTGCATGGTTACCCAAGGCAGAGAGGTCATAATGGAGAGTTCTGGCAAAAGGTGATCAACTGGAGAAGTAAATGGCAAACCATTCCAGTGTCTTTTCCAAGAAAACTCCATGGATAGCATTAACTTGGTCAATCATCAGGAGATAGTGAAGAAAAGAAGGGCCTGGAGTGCTATGGTCCACAGGGTCATGAAGAGTCAGACATAACTGAATGAATGAATAACAACAGCAACTACTACTACTACTACTACTACTACTACTACTACTACTACTACTACTACTACTACTACTACTACTAAGAATAATATCTAACATTTATTAAGCACAGTGTACTAGACGCTGTGCTAAGGGCTTTATAATAATTATTTTATTTGGTCCTCACAACAACCCTAGGAGAAAGGTGCTAGTTATTATCCTCATTTTATAGTCATAAGGAAACTGAGGCAGAGGTCACTTGCCCAGAGTTAAGTGTCTGAGGTCTTTCTGATTCCAGGAATAGAAAAATCTTTAAGTTTCCTTCTAGTTCTAAATTCTATAAACTCCATCTCTTCTGTATTTGGCACTCTCCCTATTATCTAATCAAGCACCTTTTGGTAGTTTTTCCAGACCAGACCCTCCTAGTTTGACAAAATCTTGAGGAAAAAGAAACAGGGTAGCTCCTTTGTTAATCTTATTAAGTGCAAGTAATTTGTTTTTGTCAGATCTTGTGGAAATTGGTAGGTCTGGGAATTTACTTAACTAGACTAGCTAAATCTTCTAATACCTCATTGCATATAAGTGATCAAAGGTTCTTTAAGTAAAAAGAGTAGCCCCCTCTTCATTACAGAAATGCAAATTGAAACATCTCTGAGGTATCACCTCACACCCATCAGATTGGCCAATATGACAGTAAAGGAAAATAATAAATATTGTAGGGAATATGGCAAAATTGGGACACTAATGCATTGCTGGTGGAGTTGTGAATTGATCCAACCATTCTGGTGGGCAATTTGGAATTATGCCCAAAGGGCTATAAAAGAATAATATCTTTTGATCTAGTAATACCACAACTAGGCCTGTATCCCAAAGAGATTTTTTTTAATGGGAAAGGATCTGTTTGTACAAAAATATTGACAGCTACACTTTTTGTGGTGACAAAGAATTGGAAAACTAAAAGGATATGCCTCTATTAGGAAACGGCTGAACAAATTGTGGTGTGTAATGGTGATGGAATGCTATTGTGCTATAAGGAATGATAAACAGGATGATTTCAAAAAGATCTGGAAAGACCTTCATGAGTTGATACAGATTGAAATAACAGAACCAGGAGAACATTATACATAGGAACAATCAAATGTAATAGACTTTGCTACCAACAGCAACACAAAGATTCAGGAAAATTCTAAGGGACTTATGAAAAAAAATTCTATTCACTTCCAGAGAAAGAACCATTGGAGTAAGAATGCAGATGATTTATCACTTGTTTATTTGGGTATATGTTGTAGGGTTTTGGTTTTATAAGATTACTTGCTTACAAAAATGAATAATATGGAAATGTGTTTTGAGTGATAATACATGCATAACCCAGATTGAACTGTTTGTCAGCTCCAAGAGGAGAGAGGGAAGAAAGGAGGGAGACAACAAAAATCATGTAAATTTGGAAAACTTATGTGGAAATTTGTTATCAAAACAAAATATATTTTTTTTAAAAAAGAGTAAATAAGTAGCACAGTGGATCTGCAAACAGACTAGAGTTCAAACTTGATCTTAAATACTGTCTGTGTGACCCTAGGCAAATCATTTACCCTTTTAACTGCCTCAGTTTCCTCACTTGCAAATGGGGATAATAAAACCTACCTCCTAAAATGCTAGAAGAATTAAATGACAGTATATTTGTAAAGCACTTTACAAACTTTAAAGCATCAAATAAATCTAGTTTTGTTTTATTATTGTTACTGTTATCTCTGGCTGGTAAAGTCATACAAAAATTCTCAGAGGCCATCTTTCCCAAATCATGGAAGAACTGTTATCTCATATCAGTGGAGGGAGCAGGTAAAATAACAAAAAGTAAAAAATCAACAAGATTCATTCATCATATCTATAAACCACTTGGTATTGTTTGAACCAGCCACTCTGTAGTCCAAGCTGAAGGCATACTCTCACCCCACACAAAGCATTTCTTCCTTATACCAGGCAGAAAAAAAACAAATGGCTTCACCCCTCTGGCTATAAAGTATTCTGGTACAACAAAGAGAGCTATCACAGCTCATCAAGTAAAGGCAAAATTTTGGAATTTCGAGAGCACTGGATTCAAGAGAACCAGGTGCTAATCTCTGCTCTGCAGCTAATTATTTGTGTGACCATAGATATCCTTTACAGAGTGAGTGTAGAAGGTGATTTGATTATCTCTAAGATTCCCTTATCGCTTATGATTTTTATTTCTTTTTTAATCTCAATATTGTGGAACTTGGAGCTTCCCAAAAGCTTTGTATTTGTAACTATTTGATATATCAAACATTTATTTAGCACTTACCAAATATTGAACCAAACCCAATATGATTTTTTTGTTTTTGTTTTTACTGGAAAACCACATTCCATTCTCCTAAGGAGATGTGTTTGTTCATTCAAAGGTTTTCTGAAGTTGCCTAGCAATAATAGCCTTTGAAGCCAGAATATTTCTCCAAGGGTCCTAATAAACATTAAGATGCAATCTCTGGGGCTATCTGGGTTGCTCCCCTCAGGTTTTCATGTGCTTAAGTCAACCTTTTCAGTAAAAGAAGAATTGGAATGGGGAATTTTTATGACCCAAAAAGAGCTGAGATAAACCTTGCTTATCAAATTGTACAATCTAGTCAGTAGTTCTGAACTAGGCTCCCAGAGGATAACCAAGAACTCCTCCCTCCCCTCAAAAAGCTCCCACTCTTATCTATGAGATTCCCTGGTAGTAACCTAGAACAGCAGAGCTCCTCAAGTTCTTATCTATTCCTCCAGTCTAACTGAGGCTCACCAACAGAAGATCAGAATGATAAAAGGGGCAAGAATAAGTATTTTCGTTTTTTTGATATATTGGCATAACCGAGTATTTAAAAGAACACAATTTGGGAGGTTCTGTGGGTAGCCTCTCCTTTTTCTTAGAATATACACAAATCATAGACCACAATAGCTAGAAAAGACTGTAAAACACCTAGTTCAACTCCCTCATTTTACAGAAAAAAGAACCCAGGGAAGAGGATTCACTTCCCAGTGGCAGAGCTAGAGCTCAAACCCAGCTGCTGATTCAGAACCATTTCTACCATCCAAAAGCTAACTGGATTCACCTCCACTTACAGTGTATCAGGCAAAAAAAAAAAATCTGCTTAGCACAGCAGACTCCACTCTGACTTCAGTTTTCTCAACAAAAGGGAGTCTTCCCTTGGTATTGGTAATTGTGGGTAGGGAGGTGGCCTGGTTTCTTGAAGGCTGTGACAGCAAAAGGATAAACCCGGGAGAGGTCCTAACAAGCCAGAAAAGCTTTGGGTGTAGGCTGGGCAACATTCTGTGTGTCTGTCATAAAAAGCCCAGCCCAACCCAGCTTAATAAGCTGTAACAAAGCACAAAAATAGCCACAAAGTAAAGAAATATTTTTTGGCCAGACCAACTTAGAAGACTAAGATGAGGGGATTCTCAGAAGCGAGTCATTGCAGGGGAATACCTACCACACCAAAAAGATCATAGATCTCCCCTTAAATTTCAAAGTAACATATAGATAAGTACATATACAGACGTGTGCCTATCTGTCTCTCTGTCTGTCATGGCTTACCTACCTTGCCTGCTGGATGAACTCAGTAGCCTTCTCTGCAAATTTTTCTGCAAGACTCATGAGGTTCACTGGCTGCTCTACGATGAGGAGGTTTTCATACAAAGGAAGGCCCACATCCAGGTAACAATTTTTCCCAGGACTGCTGTGTAGAGACCAGAGACACTTACTTTACACATTGTAATAAGCAAAATACTTCTGTAGCCTTATGGGAAGGAAGCATTTTTCATCTACCCATATAAATAAACACAAGATATTTAACAGCCAAGCCTAAAACAGTCACCAACTTCCCATCCCCTACTTTCCTGGGAAGATGCATTTGCTCATCCCAAGCAAGTGGATCCATTTTCCAGGCGGTTGGGATAAAGGCTTTCTTCTTCACTAGTTTGCTATTGTTGGTCCTGTTTTTCTGGATGACTAATCAATCACAGAATCATAGGATGTCAGAGCTGGCAGGGATCATGGAGACTGTCTAGTCCCAATTCATTTTTACATAGGAGTAAACAGAGTTCTAGAGAGAGGAAATTATTTGTCCATGATCCCAAAGTAAGAAAAGAAAGAAGGAAACAGCATTTATTAAGTGTATGGAGTGGCTAGGTGGCACTGAGGATAGAAACTTGGAATCAGGAGGTCCTGGGCTCAAATTTGGTCTCAGACTGTAATTTTAGGGATATATGGGTGGTTGTAGCCAAGGGTATTGCTACAGCCCATGTTGTGCCTGTAAAGAATTCCAAAGTAGTAACTGAAGCCTATTGTCAAAGAAATGGGTTGGTTAGCCTCCCAAGTCAGAGCAGTGTTGTTGTAGGCAGCCATGGCAGCAACATTCTCATACAACCTAGCTATGTGACTGTAGGCAAGTCACTCAACCCTATTTGCCTAGCCCTTGCTCTTCTGTCTTAAGAACTGTTATTAAGATAGAAAGGAAGGTTTTTTAAAAAGGGTCTACTAGCACAGTACTAGGCACTGTGATAAGCTCTTTACAATTATTTTCTCATTTGATCCTTACAACAACCTAACTAGGTGGCTACCATTATTATCCCCATTTTATGGGTGAGAGCTTATTAAATGCAGGCTCTATACTAAGTGAAAAAAAAGTAAAATTATAATATTCCCTATTTACAAATTAAGTCACAAGAATGAGAAAAAGGCATCAAATTAAATGCCACAAATTAGTGAATGTGTGAAAGTAGATTTGGACTCAAGTCTTCTCAACTCCAAGACATGCACTCTTCTTATTATATTGTGCTGCTTCTATCATTTGGATTATTTTCCTTTCCTGCTTTAAGGTTTATAGACCACTTTCTTGCAACAATCTTGTGAGTCAAGCAGTCTGCACACATGTACACACACACACATCCCAGCAACCGAATTTTGGAACTGGATCTCATTCTTTGCAAAGGAGACCTAAAAGTCAGTTAGAATAACACCAAGGACCAAGCTTAAGCAAAACAGAGAGAATGGGTTTCCAGGTTAAGATGGCGGCAGAGTAAGAAGCAGCTCTTAACCTCTCCTGACCGAAACACACAAAACTCCTCAAGGGGACATAAAAACAAGTCCAGACGAACGGAGGAACCCCACAACAGGGCACAGCGTGGAAGGTATGTGGAATTGAGGCATTTCCATGCTATAAAGGGATGAAACAGCTCTCACTAAATCGCGGGCTGAGCAACCACCCCACCCCCACTCCCTCCACACACAACACCTATAGCACCGAAGCCAGCTAAAAAGAAATAGAGCAAGTTTGGGGCACCCATCGAGTCATTGGCAGCTCCGGAGCCTGTTCCTGAGAGCAGCAAGATTTAGGACCCCAAAAAGCTAACGAACGCACACAAAATCTGAGTGCAGGAGCAGGTTGCTGAGAGCGGATACAGGGCGCAGAGCGCGGGCTCAGAGCACAGATGCAGGCGGAGGCGTGGGTGGAGGCAGACACAGCCATGAGCTAAAGCTCTGAAACCCTGAGTGGGGAACCAGTGCAGACGGGTATACGACTGTGGAAGCAGCGCCCTGAGACTTGTAAAGAAACCTCCAGCAGAGGATCAAGTAAGAGGGTGCACCAGGGGGCTTGACCTTGGAAAAAACCAGAACTCAGACCTCAGGAGCCAAAAGACCACGGAGAGACCCTGAACGCGAGGATAAACCTGAGAAGCTGCTGGGCTAACAATGGCTACCCAGAATCAGGAAGTTCAGAAGAGAAAGATTAACAATGAGAAAAAGAAGTCTTTAACATTCGACAACTTTTACACAGAGAAAATCCAGACAACTGAGCAAATAGAGGAGGAGAACAAACAAGCATCCAGACCCTCCTCAAATAAGGAAAACTCCTCACAAGCTATGGAAGAGTTCAAAACTGAGATTCTGAGGAAGATGGAAGAGATGTGGCAAGAAAATAACAGTTTAAAAGGTAGAATCTTGCAATTGGAAAGTGAGGCTCAGAAATCAAATGAACTGATAAGCAAATTGAACCAGATTGAAAAAGAAAACCAAAAGATCATAGCTGAAAACCAGTCCCTAAAGGCTAGAATTCAGCAATTAGAAGCTAATGATCTCTCAAGACAACAAGAACAAATTAAACAAAGTCAAAAGACTAAAAAAAAACAGAAGGAAACATGAAATATCTCAATGAGAGAGTGACAGACCAAGAAAACTGGTCTAGAAGAGACAATTTGAGAATAATTGGTCTTCCAGAAAAACCAGAAATTAATAGAAACCTGGACTCCATACTAACAGAAATAATTCAGCAAAATTCCCCTGAAGTCCTACAACAAGAGGGCAATATACACATTGAAAGGATTCATAGAACACCTGCGACACTCGACCCAGATAAGAAAACACCCAAAAATATAATTGCCAAATTCAAGAGTTTCCAAGCAAAAGAAAAAAATCTTACAAGAAGCCAAAAAGAAACAATTCAAATATCAAGGAGTACCAATCAGGATCACACAGGATCTGGCAGCCTCCACGCTAAAAGATCGCAAGGCTTGGAATACGATATTCAGAAAGGCAAGAGAGCTGGGCCTGCAACCACGGATCAACTACCCATCAAAATTGACTATATATTTCCAGGGGAAAGTATGGGCATTCAACAAAATTGAAGAATTCCAGGTATTTGCACAGAAAAGACCAGGGCTAAATGGAAAGTTTGATATCCAACCACAAAAATCGAGAGAAACATGAAAAAGTAAATAAGATACAGAGGGGAAAGAAAGAAAACTTATAATTTTTAAATTTGCCTTTTTAAGGGACTCAGTGAGATCTAATTATCTGTATTCCTATGTAGAGAAATGTTATGTATAATTCTCTGTAGTGAACTCTATTCACTATTATAGTAATCAGAAGAATAATTCACAGGGTGAGGGTGGAACACTAAATAATCTAAGATGACATGGGGGATGGGAAGGAGGGGGTGAATAGCAGGGGACACCAAGAGAAACTTGAGTGAATAAGAAAAATAGGATATTCTATTACACACAAAGAGGGCATGGGAGGGAGAGAGGACAAATACTATTATAAAAAGGAGAGGAAGAGAGCATTAAGAGGTAATAATCAAACCTTACTCTCAGAGTAATCAACCCGGAGAGGGAAGAGTAGCTATACTATCCTTTGGGACATAAAACTCTTATCTAACCCTTCTGAGAAAGTTGGAAGGGATAAACCAAGGGGAGCAGGGGAGTGGGGAGGTCAAAAAAAGGGAGGGGAGAACGGGGAGGGAATTCATAAGGCCTTTAAAAACAAAAAGAGGGGGAAAAATAAGGGAGGGGGTAGAAAGGGAAGTTAATCAAGGGAGGGGATAAGGGATAGGG